>NW_026706818.1:10000000-10443066 GCF_024137745.1 Phymastichus coffea | reverse complement strand
TCCTCAAAAAAGTCCTCGAAAAAGTCCTCAAAAAAGTCCTCAAAAAAGTCTCAAATTAGACCTCATAAAAGTCCTCAAGAAAGTTCTCAAAATAGTCGTCAGAAAAGTCCTCTAAAAAGCCCTCGAAAAATCCTCGAAAAAGTTCTCAAAAAAGTCCTCGAAAAAGTCCTCCAAAAAGTGCTCAAAAAAGTCCTCAAATTAGACCTCGAAAAAGTCCTCAAAAAAGTCTTCGAAAAAGTCCTCAAAAAAGTCCTCAAATTAGTCCTCAAAAATCCTCAAATTAGACCTCATAAAATTCCTCAAAAAAGTCCTCAAAATAGTCGTCAGAAAAGTCCTCAAAAAAGTCCTCATAATAGTCGTCAGAACAGTCCTCAAAAAATTCCTCAAATTAGTCCTCAAAAAAGTCCTCAAATTAGTCCTCAAAAAAGTCCTCGAAAAAGTCCTCAAAAAAGTCCTCGAAAAAATCCTTAAATTAGTCGTCTTATACGTCCTCGAAAAGTCCTCGAAAAAGTCCTCAAAAAAGTCCTCAAAAAAGTCCTCCAAAAAGTCCTCAAAAAAGTCCTTAAAAAAGTCCTCGAAAAAATCCTTAAATTAGACCTCATAAAAATCGTCAATAAAGTCCTCAAAATAGTCCTCAAAAAAGTCCTCCAATTAGTCGTCATAAATGTCCTCAAAAAAGTCCTCGAAAAATTCCTCAAAAAGTCCTCAAAATAGTCCTCAAAAAAGTCCTCGAAATAATCCTCAAATTAGTCCTCAAAAAAGTCCTCAAAATAGTCCTCAAAAAAGTCTTCAAATTAGTCCTCAAAAAAGTCCTCGAAAAAGTCCTCAAATTAGTCCTCAAAAAGTCCTCGAAATAATCCTCAAATTAGTCCTCAAAAAAGTCTTCAAATTAGTCCTCAAAAAAGTCCTCGAAAAAGTCCTCAAAAAAGTCCTCAAAAAAGTCTCAAATTAGACCTCATAAAAGTCCTCAAGAAAGTTCTCAAAATAGTCGTCAGAAAAGTCCTCTAAAAAGCCCTCGAAAAATCCTCGAAAAAGTTCTCAAAAAAGTCCTCGAAAAAGTCCTCCAAAAAGTGCTCAAAAAAGTCCTCAAATTAGACCTCGAAAAAGTCCTCAAAAAAGTCTTCGAAAAAGTCCTCAAAAAAGTCTCAAATTAGTCCTCAAAAATTCCTCAAATTAGACCTCATAAAATTCCTCAAAAAAGTCCTCAAAATAGTCGTCAGAAAAGTCCTCAAAAAAGTCCTCAAAATAGTCGTCAGAACAGTCCTCAAAAAATTCCTCAAATTAGTCCTCAAAAAAGTCCTCAAATTAGTCCTCAAAAAAGTCCTCGAAAAAGTCCTCAAAAAAGTCCTCGAAAAAATCCTTAAATTAGTCGTCTTATACGTCCTCGAAAAGTCCTCGAAAAAGTCCTCAAAAAAGTCCTCAAAAAAGTCCTCCAAAAAGTCCTCAAAAAAGTCCTTAAAAAAGTCCTCGAAAAAATCCTTAAATTAGACCTCATAAAAATCGTCAATAAAGTCCTCAAAATAGTCCTCAAAAAAGTCCTCCAATTAGTCGTCATAAATGTCCTCAAAAAAGTCCTCGAAAAATTCCTCAAAAAGTCCTCAAAATAGTCCTCAAAAAGTCCTCGAAATAATCCTCAAATTAGTCCTCAAAAAAGTCCTCAAAATAGTCCTCAAAAAAGTCTTCAAATTAGTCCTCAAAAAAGTCCTCGAAAAAGTCCTCAAATTAGTCCTCAAGAAAGTCCTCGAAAAAGTCCTCAAATTAGTCGTCAGAAAAGTCCTCAAAAAAAGTCCACAAATTAGTCCTCAAAATATCCTCGAAATAGTCCTCGAAAAAGCCTTCAAAAAAGTGCTCGAAAAAGTCTCAAATTAGACCTCATAAAAGTCCTCAAAAAAGTCCTCAAAATAGTCGTCAGAACAGTCCTCAAAAAAGTCCTCAAAATAGTCCTCAAAAAGTCCTCGAAATAATCCTCAAATTAGTCCTCAAAAAAGTCCTCAAAATAGTCGTCAGAAAGGTGCTCAAAAAAGTCCTCAAAAAAGTCCTCAAATTAGTCCTCAAAAAAGTCTTCAAATTAGTCCCCCAAAAAAGTCCTCGAAAAAGTCTTCAATTAGTCCTCAAAAAAGTCGTCAAAAAGTCCTCAAATTAGTCCTCAAAAATTCCCTCAAATTAGTCGTCAGATAAGTCCTCAAATTAGTCCTCAAAAAAGTCCTCGAAAAATACTCAAAATAGTTCTAAAAAAGTCCTCGAAATTAGTCCGCAAAAAAGGTCCTCGAAAAAGTCCTCAAAAAAGTCCTCTAAAAAGTCTCAAATTAGACCTCATAAAAGTCCTCAAAATCGTCGTCAGAAATGTCCTCAAAAAAGTCCGCAAATTAGTCCTCAATAAAGTCCTCAAATTAGACATCATAAAAGTCCTCAAAAAAGTCCTCAAAATAGTCCTCAAAAAAGTCCTCGAAATAATCCTCAAATTAGTCCTCAAAAAAGTCCTCAAAATCGTCGTCAGAAAAGTGCTCAAAAAAGTCTTCAAATTAGTCCTCAATAAAGTCCTCAAATTAGTCCTCAAAAAAGTCCTCGAAATAGTCCTCGAAAAAGCCCTCAAAAAGTCCTCGAAAAAGTCTCAAATTAGACCTCTTAAAAGTCCTCAAAATAGTCGTCAGAAAAGTCCTCAAAAAAGTCCTCATATAGTCCTCAAATTAGACCTCGAAAAAGTCCTCAAAAAAGTCCTCGAGAAAGTCCTCAAATTAGTCCTCAAAAATTCCTCAAATTAGACCTCATAAAAATCCTCAAAAAAGTCCCTCAAAATAGTGGTCAGAAAAGTCCTGAAATTAGTCCTCAAATAAGTCCTCGAATAAATCCTCAAATTAGTCCTAAAAAAGTCCTCAAATTAGTCCTCAAAAAAGTCCTCGAAAAAGTCCTCAAATTAGTCCTCAAAAACTCCTCAAAAAGTCCTCAAATTAGTCCTCAAAAATTCCTCAAATTAGTCGTCAGATAAGTCCTCAAATTAGTCCTCAAAAAAGTCTCGAAATAGTCCTCGAAAAAGCCCTCAAAAAAGTCCTCGAAAATGTCTCAAATTAGACCTCTTATAAGTCCTCAAAATAGTCGTCAGAAAAGTCCTCAAAAAAATCCTCAAATTAGTCCTCAAAAAGTCCTCAAATTTGTCCTCTTAAAAGTCCTCGAAAAGTCCTCGAAAAAGTCCTCAAAATAGTCGTCAGAAAAGTCCTCAAAAAAATCCTCAAATTAGTCCTCAAAAAAGTCCTCAAATTTGTCCTCTTAAAAGTCCTCGAAAAGTCCTCGAAAAAGTCCTCAAAAAAGTCCTCAAAAAAGTCCTCCAAAAAGTCCTCAAAAAAGTCCTCCAATTAGTCGTCATAAATTTCCTCAAAAAAATCCTCGAAAAATTCCTCAAAAAAGTCCTCAAAAGTCCTCATATTAGACATCATAAAAGTCCTCAAAAAAGTCCTCAAAATAGTCCTCAAAAAAGTCCTCGAAATAATCCTCAAATTAGTCCTCGAAAAAGTCCTCAAAATAGTCGTCAGAAAAGTGCTCAAAAAAGTCCTCAAAAAATCCTCAAATAGTCCTCAAATTAGACCTCATCAAAGTCCTCGAAAAAGTCCTCAAATTAGTCGTCAGAAAAGTCCTCAAAAAAGTCCACAATTAGTCCTCAAAATATCCTCAAAAAAGTCCTCAAATTAGTCCTCAAAAAAGTCTTCTAATTAGTCCTCAAAAAAGTCCTCAAAAAATCCTCATATAGTCCTCAAATTAGACCTCGAAAAAGTCCTCAAAAAGTCCTCGAAAAAGTCCTCAAATTAGTCCTCAAAAATTCCTCAAATTAGACCTCATAAAATTCCTCAAAAAAGTCCTCAAAATAGTCGTCAAAAAAGTCCTCAAATTAGTCCTCAAGAAAGTCTTCAAATTAGTCCTCAAAAAAGTACTCAAAAAATCCTCATATAGTCCTCAAATTAGACCTCGAAAAAGTCCACAAAAAAGTCCTCGAAAAAGTCCTCAAATTAGTCCTCAAAAATTCCTCAAATTAGACCTCATAAAATTCCTCAAAAAAGTCCTCAAAATAGTCGTCAGAAAAGTCCTCAAATTAGTCCTCAAATAAGTCCTCGAATAAATCCTCAAATTAGTCCCAAAAAAGTCCTCAAAAAAGTCGTCGAAAAAGCCCTTAAAAAAGTCCTCGAAAAAGTCTCAAATTAGGACCTCATAAAAGTCCTCAAAAAGTCCTCAAAATAGTCGTCAGAACAGTCCTCAAAAAAGTCCTCGAAAAAGTCCTCAAAAAAGTCCTTGAAAAAATCCTTAAATTATTTCTCAAAAAAGTCCTCGAAAAAGTCCTCAAAAAAGTCCTTAAAAAAATCCTTAAATTAGTTCTCTAAAAGTCCTCGAAAAGTCCTCGAAAAAGTCCTCAAAAAAGTCCTCAAAAAAGTCCTCCAAAAAGTCCTCAAAAAAGTCCTCAAAAAAGTCCTCGAAAAAATCCCTTAAATTAGACCTCATAAAAATCCTCAATAAAGTCCTCCAAAAAGTCTTCAAAAAAGTCCTCGAAATAGTCCTCGAAAAAGCCCTCAAAAAAGTCCTCGAAAAAGTCTCAAATTAGACCTCTTAAAAGTCCTCAAAATAGTCGTCAGAAAAGTCCTCAAAAAAGTCCTCAAATTAGTCCTCAAAAAAGTCTTCCAATTAGTCGTCATAAATGTCCTCAAAAAAGACCTCGAAAAATTCCTCAAAAAGTCCTCAAAATAGTCCTCAAAAAAGTCCTCGAAATAATCCTCAAATTAGTCCTCAAAAAAGTCCTCAAAATAGTCCTCAAAAAAGTCTTCAAATTAGTCCTCAAAAAAGTCCGCGAAAAAGTCCTCAAATTAGTCCTCAAGAAAGTCCTCGAAAAAGTCCTCAAATTAGTCGTCAGAAAAGTCCTCAAAAAAGTCCACAAATTAGTCCTCAAAATATCCTCGAAATAGTCCTCGAAAAAGCCCTCAAAATAGTCCTCGAAAAAGTCTCAAATTAGACCTCATAAAAGTCCTCAAAAAAGTCCTCAAAATAGTCGTCAGAACAGTCCTCAAAAAAGTCCTCAAATTAGTCCTCGAAAAAGTCCTCAAATTAGTCCTCAAAAATTCCTCAAATTAGACCTCATAAAATTCCTCAAAAAAGTCCTCAAAATAGTCGTCAGAAAAGTCCTCAAATTAGTCCTCAAATAAGTCCTCGAATAAATCCTCAAATTAGTCCCAAAAAAGTCCTCAAAAAAGTCGTCGAAAAAGCCCTTAAAAAAGTCCTTGAAAAAATCCTTAAATTAGTTCTCAAAAAAGTCCTCGAAAAAGTCCTCAAAAAAGTCCTTGAAAAAATCCTTAAATTAGTTCTCTAAAAGTCCTCGAAAAAGTCCTCAAAAAAGTCCTTGAAAAAATCCTTAAATTAGTTCTCTAAAAGTCCTCGAAAAGTCCTCGAAAAAGTCCTCAAAAAAGTCCTCAAAAAAGTCCTCCAAAAAGTCCTCAAAAAAGTCCTCAAAAAAGTCCTCGAAAAAATCCTTAAATTAGACCTCATAAAAATCCTCAATAAAGTCCTCCAAAAAGTCTTCAAAAAAGTCCTCGAAATAGTCCTCGAAAAAGCCCTCAAAAAAGTCCTCGAAAAAGTCTCAAATTAGACCTCTTAAAAGTCCTCAAAATAGTCGTCAGAAAAGTCCTCAAAAAAGTCCTCAAATTAGTCCTCAAAAAAGTCTTCCAATTAGTCGTCATAAATGTCCTCAAAAAAGACCTCGAAAAATTCCTCAAAAAGTCCTCAAAATAGTCCTCAAAAAAGTCCTCGAAATAATCCTCAAATTAGTCGTCAGAAAAGTCCTCAAAAAAGTCCACAAATTAGTCCTCAAAATATCCTCGAAATAGTCCTCGAAAAAGCCCTCAAAAAAGTCCTCGAAAAAGTCTCAAATTAGACCTCATAAAAGTCCTCAAAAAAGTCCTCAAAATAGTCGTCAGAACAGTCCTCAAAAAAGTCCTCAAATTAGTCCTCGAAAAAGTCCTCAAATTAGTCCTCAAAAATTCCTCAAATTAGACCTCATAAAATTCCTCAAAAAAGTCCTCAAAATAGTCGTCAGAAAAGTCCTCAAATTAGTCCTCAAATAAGTCCTCGAATAAATCCTCAAATTAGTCCCAAAAAAGTCCTCAAAAAAGTCGTCGAAAAAGCCCTTAAAAAAGTCCTCGAAAAAGTCTCAAATTAGACCTCATAAAAGTCCTCAAAAAGTCCTCAAAATAGTCGTCAGAACAGTCCTCAAAAAAGTCCTCGAAAAAGTCCTCAAAAAAGTCCTTGAAAAAATCCTTAAATTAGTTCTCAAAAAAGTCCTCGAAAAAGTCCTCAAAAAAGTCCTTGAAAAAATCCTTAAATTAGTTCTCTAAAAGTCCTCGAAAAGTCCTCGAAAAAGTCCTCAAAAAAGTCCTCAAAAAAGTCCTCCAAAAAGTCCTCAAAAAAGTCCTCAAAAAAGTCCTCGAAAAAATCCTTAAATTAGACCTCATAAAAATCCTCAATAAAGTCCTCAAAAAAGTCTTCAAAAAAGTCCTCGAAATAGTCCTCGAAAAAGCCCTCAAAAAAGTCCTCGAAAAAGTCTCAAATTAGACCTCTTAAAAGTCCTCAAAATAGTCGTCAGAAAAGTCCTCAAAAAAGTCCTCAAATTAGTCCTCAAAAAAGTCTTCCATTTAGTCGTCATAAATGTCCTCAAAAAAGACCTCGAAAAATTCCTCAAAAAGTCCTCAAAATAGTCCTCAAAAAAGTCCTCGAAATAATCCTCAAAAAAGTCCTCGAAAAAGTCCTCAAATTAGTCCTCAAAAATTCCTCAAATTAGACCTCATAAAATTCCTCAAAAAAGTCCTCTAAATAGTCGTCAGAAAAGTCCTCAAATTAGTCCTCGAAAAAGTCCTCAAATAAGTCCTCGAAAAAGTCCTCGAATGAGTTCTCGAATTAGAAAATTTGAAACATTCTATCATTATTTTATTCAATATCAATAAACGTGTTTATAATTTTAAATAAATTATTATAAGCTACTACAACCGAAAAAATTGAATTTACCTTCGTCTATTTCATCTTTTAATCTCAAATTCATGAATTCATTTTCCGCAGTACATAGTTTTTATGAACCAAATGGTCTTTGTCTTCAGATAAATTTTTCATAATTGCAAAAATAAAGTATTTTATTATGAATTTATTAAAAATATTTGCAATCTATGACTCAAATGACTATTCGATTTGCTGTATTAGCCTGTTTACTGCGTATAAAATTTACTCCAAGTCATTACCCTAACAATTACTGGTTCAATAATTAAATATTTTTACATTCATATTTATCTCACTTATTGTAGAATTCATCAAAATTGAATGAAAATAAGAAAGGACCCATCAAGGATATAATTGGAATGGTTTTTTAAAAGGCTTTTCGTGACTATAAAGGTTCACTAAAAATATCATAACTCGCGTTTTAGCTAATAGAAAAGTGAAGAGAAAAGTAAAAGTAATTTAATTTTAATTTGTATTTATTTTTTGACTTACTTATAAATGGTTTTAAAATATGACCTAGGCTGTTCTTGCTCTAAGACCCTTGATGAAAAGTACAACTGACTCACTAACCGAACTAAACTGCAACTGCAACTGCACTACTAACCAAATTGAATTGAATTGTACTGCTTATCAATTCGAAAACTTAATTAATCTCTTTAATAAGCAATGACTTAAAGCCCCTTCCTCGGCCCTTCAACGCCCAAAAAAACTGATCTGCCTGAATTATGAAAAAACTCGACTGTTACAGACAAGGGCAAGAAGCCCCTTTCTCAGGCCCTCACGCCCTAAACAAATTGTCTAATTGGAGGAAAAGAAATTACTCACTCTTTTTTTCTCCGTCCTCCTCACACTTTTCATCTTAAATATAAATTCGACTTTAAAAGAGAAAGCACAACTAATGCAAGTGTTCTTTTATACCCTAGAGTATTTCTCGTCGACTGAGAATACCTCTGGAGCCTGTCTCGACGACAGAAAAGACCTCCAGAGTACCTCTTGACGACTGAAAAAACCGCTGCAGTATTTCTTGAACCTTTCGACGACTGAAAATACCTCGTCACATTCGTCGAAGACGTCCTCCTGCATAACCAGACTATAGCAAGTTGAACTTCTTCATTACTATTTTTGGTTGCAAAACATAATTAAATGATGATCGATAAGTACTGTCATTTGGGAGAATACCGCCCAATTATTTTCCACTGTGTTTCGCCGTTTTGATAATCAAAAATAGTTTCCTGGGATTTTTAATACGTGCGTGAGTGAGTGTAGAGGCAATCACAGCAACAACATGCGGATAGCAGCATTAAGTGCTGCAACAACAGTTTGGAAGCGAGCGAGGCAGCGCAGCTGGTTCCTGAGGAGCACCAACATTAGATTTGCTTCAACAATTACGGCTGATCACCATAATTGCACAGTAGTAGATAAGCAATGTATGTTCTGGGACACAAAGGAGCCGCCCGATGAAGGTGTGAAGGTAGTGACACCTTTTAATTTATGGTCAGACCCCATGTTGAGTGTCTAAAAGGCATTTGATGTACCTTTGACACCTTCCGCGTGCCAGTGGGCCCCATGCTGAGTGTTTAAAGGGCAATTTGATGTTGGTTTGACACCTCGCGCGCGCCACCAATGTATAAGGGATATGTGTATGTTCTGGGACACAAAGAGGCCGCCCGACGAAGGTGTCGCGATAGTGACACCCCATTTAATCGCGATAAGGTGAGACCCCATGCTGAGTGTTGCATTTGATGTTGTTGTTCCGCGGAAGTTGTCGTTTGACAACTTCCGCGTGCCAGTGGGCCCCTTCGAGGGGGCCAGTGCCCCCCCCACCCACCCACAGAGGTTGTTAAGGTAGGATGCTGTAGAAGTCGGTAGGGTGTTTGGTAAACTATATGATGGTCTCTCTCTCTCTCTTTTTATCCCTCTCTCTCGCTCTCCTTCGATAGTAGGGCGCTTATGCTGGCTGAGTGTGGACCCTCGGAGAGAGCGTCTCTAGCTTGCTAGGCGCGTACACCGTATAGTGCGGATGCTGTTTTCTCTCTCTCTCTCTCTCTCTCTCTCTCTCTCTCGCTCTCCTTTAATAGTAGGGTATTTGGGCCCTTGGAGAGAGGGTAGCATATAGCTTGGTAACTATATGCTACTCTCTCTTATTTCTCTAAGCAAGCGCTATAGTATTTTCATTAGTTTTCGGGAACCTTTCAACCTCACAGTTGATTTTATTCGAATATTAATTAATAAAACTTATAGAATTTTCGTTTAATTATGAATTTATTGTTCATTCAACTATACATTGAATATAATACAGTCTGTCTATAATCTTTATTTTCAGTAGTTGACATCGCTATATTGAAATATTGAGTTAAATTTTTATATGTAATATTGTCAACTTCATCAATACCTTTCATTTCAGATTGCTTCAGTCTAGCTTTTATCCATGAAAACAATCTTTGTGCATTTGTAACGGCACATACAAAGTTAGCTGGTTTATTATAATGATATGTACATATTGTTTCTAATAGGTAAGGTAATGCGCTCATTGGTGGACATCTCATCTCGCTTTCAAGTTCTAAAATTTTTCTAAAAAAGGAAAAAAATTTTTAATTAATAATGATTTTAATTTAAAAAAAAAAATAAATAAATAAAAATACTTACTTTTCAGGTAAAATTTTTTATAACCATTGTTTCTTTTTTAATCCTTTTACATAAATATTTCTAGAATTATTTAAATGATTGTTTAGTACACGTGCTATATTTTTATATGGAATAAGACCGGATTTCCATAATAAACCATGATGATACGTTTCTAAGAAATGATTCACTTTTCGACACTTGAAAGGAAGTTGAAACCAATGATATGGTGGTTCGAAGAAAAATACAGTTGGAACGGTATCTACATCTAATGGTAGATATGCGAGTTCTTTACAAACAAAAGTCTCGTTTAAACTTTGAAAGCCTTGAAAATCTATTACGAAATCCATTTGAAAAGATGCTGAAGTTAATGTGAACTCTACTAGTTCTCAAAACCGTTATGAGAGTAGAGGCACGTGTTTGTTCTATACAAAGCCTATACCTTACTATTTGAAAGTAGAGGGCGCCATAGTCACCATACCTCACCAATCGAAAGTATAGGGCGTCATAGTCACTATATAGTATGGTTATAGATATTTTTTATTAAATTCCAACAATATATATAATTTATTTTCTTTTTTATTGAAAAGCATTGTATACATTGATTACATAATGTCTTGTTAATTTCAAACTAATTTTTTAACATCACCACTAATTGGGTTATATTGTACAATACGATCATGTAATATTAAGCAGTAGGCTGCAGTATCTTCAAATTCTGCAGTTTCAAATTCTAGGCGAACATCGACTGGAGCGCTTTTTAATGTTTCATTTTGTTTGGAGCAGTCTATAACTATTAACGGCACTTTATTAATGAAATCCTTTTTATTGAGTAACGGCTCGTTTTCTTTACCATAGTAAGCATTTTGAAAATTAGTATACATATCGTAGACAACAGCATACTGATTTTGATTGATATTCAAATTGAGATTTCCATACGGATAGCATTGTGAATTGATGAATAGCTTCACATTACTAATATTACAATGATCAAAATTACTAGAATTAACACTCGCCGAACTTTTACGT
This sequence comes from Phymastichus coffea, assembly GCF_024137745.1. Lineage (NCBI taxonomy): Eukaryota > Metazoa > Arthropoda > Insecta > Hymenoptera > Eulophidae > Phymastichus > Phymastichus coffea. The sequence continues at coordinate 10,432,398 of NW_026706818.1, read as the reverse complement.
TTAGTTTGAAAAGCTAAAATAACAAAGTGAGGCTTTTCCAATTGATTGGAAGTCTTAACACTCCAAACGTGCATTGATGTACGTGGTAATTTTGGATACTCATACATTTCCCAAGTACGATATCTCATTGTAATTGCACGATCTCGTCTGATCTGATTGAGTAATTTGATTTTTTCTTTGTCTGCAACCATCACATATGGCATCAACAATTCAACCTTAGTTAAAGTAATTTTTGTTTTTTCTGAAGCAGCAGGATTCCTTATTGGAGCAAACAAAATAGCATTCAAATCATCTCTTGATCTTGTGAGAATAAGTTCATGCTTGACATTGACTACAATTTTCCGATAATCTTCAGCAAAGCCCATCAACATACTAAGAGGTATAGTAATATCAAAAAAACCTAGAGCATTACATATTAAAACTTCATTGTTATCACCATTCCAACCGGCATTTTCAGCGATAGAACTCTGACTTGGATTGAGTGAAAGCCAATTTTTCATGAGAGTTGTTAATCCTACATTTTTCACTTTATCAATTTCAATAGCATTTATTTCATATCGTATTTCCTCGAACAAATGAGAGAGGGCGTTGTTGACTAATAAAGTGTTCTCCACTGTCGTAGTACCGTCCGGCTTGGTCAACCTACCACAAATATAAATCATACTGCGCGATGGAAGCAGAGATAAATCTTGATGTTGAATTGCTATATGAATTTCATCGCTATTATTGAAATATGATAATGAATAAGGCTGATGCGCATGAACTTCATAATGAGCTATAGACTCATCGAAAGCGACAGCTGAATGGATGTCTAGAATTCCCTCTATATTGTTGTTGTTGTTTTATACAACACACTAATATGCACAATATTTTCTTCCACGATTTTCGACGACTTCTATTCTCAAGCTTATCAGGAATTGAACGTTCTGAGGTGTGAGTGGTCTGATAGCTCGCTGTTGACTGGTTGCTGTTCGACATTTTTGTCTTTTAATATAGCCTCGGCCGCTCTTTATATTGTAAATGATACCTATTATTAAGATATGGTCTTTATATATACTCGCACTGTGATGACTTCTCCTCGAAAGTTAACTAGGTTTCCGTCTTGATCAACTATACGAATTTGAAAATGATCAATGCTCCTCACAGCGACTGGAAGGTAAATAACGTGAGAGGGAACTTCTATAATTTTATATCCAGGTGGGACTGCTGGGAAAAATTCATGTATAGTATGTACTTTGCGATCGTTTATGTAAGAGCCTGTAGTAATATTACACTCTACACGTAAAGCATTGACTTTGAGATAGTGACGGGTAAGTCAGAACTATGTGATTCGTTTTCAACGAGCGTGCGTTTAGTGAAGCCTAAAATTGATCCAATAGAATCTTCTGGTTCAAAATGTATTTTTTGACTGCACTGAATGACACTACGTAAAGTATTATTATTTGGTTTTAGGCTAAACGATATACCTTTAGGTACTAATGCGTCTATGAGAAAGCTTTCAATATCTTCTATTTCGTAGCTACCAGTCGGTAAAGTGATAGCTTCTTGACCTTCAATGTAAAATATATTATAACCAACGTCAATGTTTGGTATTGAATTAAATATCAATAGATGAACTAGACCAAGAACGTATTTTTTGTTTGCTATCAATTCGATCGGTGGAAAATAATATGATTCGAGTACGGATGATGCTCCCGAGAGACTCAACGTTAGTGTATTCTCCATTACAGATTCATATCAAATAACAGTCATTTGTCGAATGAGTATTTTTTATACTAGTTGTCTTTTCTATAGTTTGTTTAAAAGAAATTTGAGACAAAGATGGCCGCAATTATATGTATTAAAATCTTGATATCTAATATAATTATACATGATTCTATTAACTTTGAGATAAAGCAATAGATCTATAGGCGGCTGTAGATTACCAAAACTATCAAAATACATAACCTCATCGCCTTTCTTTTTATATGCTACCCAATGAGTACCTGGCCCCCGTTTATTATCCAAATTTACAATAGCTGTCTCTTGATATCGAGGTCCATCGGTCGGTAGAGCATAACGCATAAAAACACCTCGAAAATTTGCAATTTTTAGTATTTTAGCATATTTTCTTATATCATTATCTGTCAGTGCTCGATTAGGTAAAGTTATTTCGACCTTTTTTTTTTAAACCTTTTCCACTTGAATATGGTTTCAGATGAAGACCATAACCTTTACGATGTGGTTTCAAATAAAGTCCTTTACCAATAGCAATAGCTTCCATAGTTTTATTGTGTCTATGAGCTACTTTGAATTAATTTTGAACGGCCTTAGCACGGTTAACAACTTTTGCTATTGAAGCAGCTCCTCCAGCTAAAGCTCCAGTGGCGCTCAAAGCGGCAAATAATGGAATTAAAAAAGGAAGAGCTCCACCCACTTTAATAGGAATTGGTAGAATACGAGGAATATTTATTTTTCTTCTTCCTCCAGCCTTCTTCACAGCTTCTTTAGCGCCTTTTATCGCCGAACGAATGACAAAGAGTGATTTATTACTAGGTACAACACTTCTCGAGGCAGCATTAATAATTTTTTTCAATGTAATTGATAGATTTTTACTTTTTACATTTGTCTTTCGTCGCTGTCGTTGTTGTTGGCGATTTTTTAAACCCTTACCTCGTTTCTTTCCTCGTTTTAAAATTTTAATCCCCATACCAAGTTTACTTTTAACTTTCATTATGTTGGCTATAGCAAATGCAGCAATTTTCTCACCAAAACAACAGCTGACACTCCCTATAAATTTCGATATTTCAATAGTACTGTTAATGACTTAAATTCAACATTACATCCGCTTGATTCTACATTTGAATCCGCTGTGTCTATTGCTGATGCTACTGATGATGATGATGAAGACGAATTTAGTAAGACTAGTGAATCAACACGTGATAGAACTGCAATAAATTTAGACAATGTTAGTTCAAATGTAACTACAAAACAACAAAAACAGCTATTGGATGACTCGACTGTAGGAAACTATATTCGACTATTGCATGAACCGCAACAGAAAAGTAATTTAGACAAGACATTTGGCGTTCGCTTGCATGAAAATACATATGTCATAGTCAATTCTCCAATTTCTTTCCAAAACGATAATGTGACTGTGAATGATAAAGCATTCAGCAAGACGCCTGGATTAATGGAACTTCTATTTCGTAAAGAACCTAATTCTAAATTAATCAGTTCATCCGATATTGAAAATTATATAAAAATTCTTGAAATCACTAACGCTCATTGTAAGAGATATGAAAAAAATGGAGAATATCGCAGTAAGCGTGTAAATGAATTCAAAAAGTATATTGGTCCAAATTTATCTTTAAGTGGTAGTGCTAAGAAGCGAAAATTGACTATTGATGGAAGAGGTCTTTTTCCTAACTATAAAATAGCAAGAAAAGGAACATTATTTGATTATGTATATTGGGATGATCCAAACGAGCTCGTTGATCGATTGACATTGCTTATCGCCGAACAACCCGCTGGTAATTCTAGTCATATTAATGAAATTCATTCAATCATTGAAGAATTACGCGAAGCTGGCTATATATATTAAGAGAATCGTAAATATTCCTCAGTAATAAAATGAGTGTTGATGTGTTTGGACGTATATTGAAAAAAAAGGAGGGTAATCAAGGTCCCCCTGGTATAAGGTATAATATAACTAAAGACGGACAATACGACGCGAATGACAAAAGAATTTGTTATATAGCCGATCCTCAGGAGAGTAACAATGCTGTAACTTACGAACGTTGCAAAAAACTAGTGAAGCTAACGTCGCTACGCTTACGACTACAATAATTAATCTGCAAAAAACTAGTGAAGCTAACGTCGATACGCTTACGACTACAATAAATAATCTTAAAAAATCTTTAAATATAATAAGAATACAATTACGATCGTATGGAGAAGCGATTCAATATTTACAAACAAATAATAATGATAATAAGGAGAAAGAAATAAGGATTAAGCCGTCTGACTTTTCATTCATTCAATTATAACAAATAGATTGAAATAATGAAACATCAAAGAGTGGTGGATGAGTTACATAAACCAGCACGTCGAAACTATCCTCGCCGAAAAGTCGATAAACGCCGAATAGATGAGACGTGGCAAGCTGATCTTGTTGAGATGCAAAGCTATTCTAGAGAGAATAAAGCTTTTCGCTATCTATTAACTATTATAGATACGTTCTTTACATATGCTTGGGGAGTTCCAGTAAAACAGAAAACTGCTACAGATGTCACTAACGCATTGGAGTCTGTATTAAAAAAGGGACGCATTCCTAAAAATCTCCAAGTGGATAGAGGCAAAGACTTCTACAATACAAATTTTCAAAGTTTAATGAAAAAATATAAAATAAACCTTATAATCTATTTTATTTTCCTTCGAAATATTACTAATCTCATATATAAACAATGGTTAAGGAAAATCCCTCATGTAATTAATACAACACTCTTGAAATTTCTCAACGTTTCGCCATAAATTCATGGCCTCTTCAGGAAAACTTTATTAACAAAAAATTTTATGAACAATTAAAAACTTTTTTTTTTAAACAAATCGACATGATCATAACACTACAGTACACATCCAACAATAATAATAAACTCATTCGTACTCACAACTATAGAAAACCTAAGTCATAGTAATGTTAATTAATAAAATATTTTTACGATTCAGAAACAAACCGAAAAGTCAGAGATATAAAATGAACTGTGAATTTCAAAGTGGTACAACTGTCTATATATACTAGAAATGTCAATATAGTAAGCAATTTAACAACCAATCAGAGTCAAGCACGAAACGGAGATGCCCGAACAATTCGAATCACACAAATAAAATTCAATGACAAGAGCGCAACTCTTTTACAACATTTACAATCCGACAGTATTGTTTATTGAGAAGCTTCACATCTTCTTTTCTGTTAATCGTGTTATCACTAATATTAATATTAATCATCTCAGATGTAATTCTTTTTTTGTAATTTGATTCTCTATCCAAAATAACTGTTTTCCCAATCAAATTCATGGTTAGGAAAATTCTCTATGTGAGAAGATACTGGTAACTTATTTTTTCCTATTGAATCTTTGTGTTCTTTAATTCTCTTTTTTAAACTACGTTTTGTTTCCCCCACATAATTCGCAGGGCATGATTTACAATTGAATTTGTAAACGACTCCAGTTTCATCCCACTTTGACAATTTGTCCTTGCCTAGTTTAATTATATTATTGAGTTTTTTGCTTAAAATAGGAACACATGTGATTTTAAATTTCTTAAAGATAGAATTACAATTATAATAAAAATTCTCACATAACGGCAGTGGTAGTATAGTGTCTTGATTATATTGTTTATTATTGTGAACTGATTCAATAATACCTTTGATTTGTTTGTATCTATGTTGTCTTAGTCTACGATTGATATTTGAGTTTATGAATTTAATCGGATAATTATTTTGTAATAATGTTTTTTTTATTTGTTCAATATTAGCATCATGAAAGGTCGGATCTGATAAACGTACTGCTCTATCAACTAAATTAGAAATAATATTTTTCTTCTGTTGAATAGTGTGATTAGAATTGTAATTCAATAGTCTGCCTGCCGAAAGTGGTTTCTGATACCAATTAGTATAGATAGAATTGTGATTTCGGTAGATAGTTACATCAAGAAAATTTATACTGTTGTTTTGTTCTATTTCATATGTGAATTTCAAATGTCTGTTATAGCTGTTAAAAATGTCTAATACTGATTGTACATGTTCTTTTTTTATACACAAAATTGTATCGTCAACATAACGGTAATAAAAAATTGGAACACAGTCAAAATCCTTTTTAAGTTGATCCAAACAATAAATTTCTAAGTCATCCATGACTAAATCTGCAAATAATGGCGATATTGGGGATCCCATTGGAGAACCAAACATCTGTTTATATATTTTATTATTAAAACAAAAATAAGTATTATCAAATATGAATTTGGTAATATCAATTATTGTATTGAATGGAATTTTTGAGTGTGATTTTATTCTATTGTAACGTTTGTCTAAACTTTTGATAACCAAATCACAGGGAATGTTCGTAAAAAGAGAACTTACATCAAGCGAAAGTAAATTATAATCATCCGGAATATATATTTTTTTAATCTTATCTATCAATGAAAAACTATTTTTAATATATGATTTGGGTGGTTCAATACATTTTCTCAGATTTTTATCTAATACTTTTGAAAGAAAATAAGTAGGGCTATTTATTAGTGAAATAACTGGTCTAAGTGGGCAACCACTTTTATGTATTTTAGGTAATCCATACGCTCTCGCTAAAGATGTATTAGTTTGTGTGAGATTGATTCTATTATATCTCTGATCCAAGAATTCTTCCTCATTTAATTGTGATAATATCTGATAAACCTTTGATTGAAGATTTTTTAACGGATTTTTTTCAACTATTTTATATGTATCTTTATCAGCCAACAATAATTCCATATTTCTCATGTAATCATCCTTATTCAAACATACTGAAACATTACCCTTATCTGATCGTGTGAAAAATAAATTATTATTATTTTTTAAAAATTCTTGAGTTTTTTTGTAATCTTTAGTAATTTTTTTCTCGTATGTACTAATATGATTTGTTTGTCTACAAGCGAATTCAATGTTTTTAATTAAAATGTTTCTCATTTTTGGAATGTTTTTTGGTTCTATGTCTACGTTTTCATCTATTGTCAAATCAGAATTATTATTTCTTTTACTGAATTTACTAACTGCATATTCGAAATTTTTTATACTGTTTATAATGTCTTTTTCCGATAATCTATTTTTCAAATTATGTTTTTCACCTAAAGAAACAATATTTGTGACTTCTTGTGGAAGGCTAACTTTTGACAAATTAATTACCCATTTGTCATTGTTTTGAGGATATACAACTAAATTTTGTTTATTAATTAATTTATTTAATTTATTATCTAACCTCTTTTTTGTATTATTAAATATTTTTGTACTTTTGTTTTCTATGTATTTTCGAAATTTAATTAGCATGTATGAATACCTGTGAAATTCTTTGAAAAGAGAAGCCAATGCATTGAGACGTTTTCTAAGAAAATTAATATGTATGAACAAGTCTGTGCAGATTTAGTCATGGATGACTTAGAAATTTATTGTTTGGATCAACTTAAAAAGGATTTTGACTGTGTTCCAATTTTTTATTACCGTTATGTTGACGATACAATTTTGTGTATAAAAAAAGAACATGTACAATCAGTATTAGACATTTTTAACAGCTATAACAGACATTTGAAATTCACATATGAAATAGAACAAAACAACAGTATAAATTTTCTTGATGTAACTATCTACCGAAATCACAATTCTATTTATACTAATTGGTATCAGAAACCACTTTCGGCAGGCAGACTATTGAATTACAATTTTAATCACACTATTCAACAGAAGAAAAATATTATTTCTAATTTAGTTGATAGAGCAGTACGTTTATCAGATCCGACCTTTCATGATGCTAATATTGAACAAATAAAAAAAACATTATTACAAAATAATTATCCGATTAAATTCATAAACTCAAATATCAATCGTAGACTAAGACAACATAGATACAAACAAATCAAAGGTATTATTGAATCAGTTCACAATAATAAACAATATAATCAAGACACTATACTACCACTGCCGTTATGTGAGAATTTTTATTATAATTGTAATTCTATCTTTAAGAAATTTAAAATCACATGTGTTCCTATTTTAAGCAAAAAACTCAATAATATAATTAAACTAGGCAAGGACAAATTGTCAAAGTGGGATGAAACTGGAGTCGTTTACAAATTCAATTGTAAATCATGCCCTGCGAATTATGTGGGGGAAACAAAACGTAGTTTAAAAAAGAGAATTAAAGAACACAAAGATTCAATAGGAAAAAATAAGTTACCAGTATCTTCTCACATAGAGAATTTTCCTAACCATGAATTTGATTGGGAAAACAGTTATTTTGGATAGAGAATCAAATTACAAAAAAAGAATTACATCTGAGATGATTAATATTAATATTAGTGATAACACGATTAACAGAAAAGAAGATGTGAAGCTTCTCAATAAACAATACTGTCGGATTGTAAATGTTGTAAAAGAGTTGCGCTCTTGTCATTGAATTTTATTTGTGTGATTCGAATTGTTCGGGCATCTCCGTTTCGTGCTTGACTCTGATTGGTTGTTAAATTGCTTACTATATTGACATTTCTAGTATATATAGACAGTTGTACCACTTTGAAATTCACAGTTCATTTTATATCTCTGACTTTTCGGTTTGTTTCTGAATCGTAAAAATATTTTATTAATTAACATTACTATGACTTAGGTTTTCTATAGTTGTGAGTACGAATGAGTTTATTATTATTGTTGGATGTGTACTGTAGTGTTATGATCATGTCGATTTGTTTAAAAAAAAAAGTTTTTAATTGTTCATAAAATTTTTTGTTAATAAAGTTTTCCTGAAGAGGCCATGAATTTATGGCGAAACGTTGAGAAATTTCAAGAGTGTTGTATTAATTACATGAGGGATTTTCCTTAACCATTGTTTATATATGAGATTAGTATAAAATAAACCTTTATTCTACTTATAGCAATCTTAAAGCATCAATTTGTGAACGTTTCAATCGAACACTAAAAAATATTATGTGGAAAAAATTCAGTTTAATAGGAAATTATAAGTAGATTGACTTTCTCCCCAGTTTAATACAATCTTATAATAATCGAAAACATCGTACTGTTATGTCTAAGCGAGGAGATGGTACAGCCAGACGTAATAATATATTCAAGTATTGTCGCGTTGGTAAAGGTTGGATCTTAGTCAGGAGTTAAGCAGAGGTTGGTTAAAGGGATAGCGCCTTTATTATACGTAGGGCGTTTTAAGTAAATAAAATAGTTTCTTACCTTATTAGGATTGGATTTCAGAAGAGGTTTTTTACGAACAGTCTCAGGTGTTTGCGCTTGATTTAAGGTTTATTGTTTAAAGTTAATTATAATACTTAACAGAGTATAATCCCGGTTCTAAGTAGCCGGATAGTTAGACTTAAAAAATAACTTTGCGAAACTACCAAACTGCTGAATCGTCAACGGTGTACTACGTACTGTGTTGTGCGAATTCCAATCCAGCCTTTTTATACCGTAGGCTGATATGCCCCTTCCTGTGTTTTCGCTAATTTAATATGCGGTGAGTAATATTCGCGGAAATATTATGGATACGTGCTTAGACTAATCTATCCCGCTAGATAGATTTACAAATCTTCCCGGGAGGGTCGGTATAATAGAAAACTGAATTATCGATACCCGATTTGTTACCATAACTTATAATTCGTCACGTACTTTTTCTTACGTATCGACGTGACATGCCCACCCCTCGGAGTCCTTTGCTGATAGAAAAAGGGACTAGCGTTCTCCGAACGCTACTGTAATTATTTGGTATGAGTATACTTTTTGTTTTTGTTGTTTTTTTTTTGTGTGTCTTATATATATATATATTATTATTTTTTTTTTTGTGTATTTTTTGTGTTGTTTTTTTGTGTTTTTTTTTTGAGATTATTTTTATTATTTATTATTATTCAATTATTCTAAGAATAGGAAGGACTGGGGATAGGATTACAGCAACTCCAATCGATGAACCTGCAAGCTCCTCTGGAACCTACATAAAAACTCCTTGCCAATGCATTTGGCACAGGGGGCATTACTGAGCATAAAATGCTCCTGGCGGACACATTCGGCATCCATGGCTAGTTGTTGATCTTTTGAAGCGGCTGCGATGCGTGCTCGGCAGAAGAAGCATCCCTGCCAATGTGCGGTATCTTGCCCGCACACACGGCATGGATTAAAAGGGGCTCGTCCGAATCCCTCTCCTCCATAGGTTTCTTCGAAGAGGAATCTTAAGTGCAGGTGTACGTGATGAGCCTCCTGGAAAATACACCGCGTCAGCTCGTGGTAGTTCCAGCCTCCGTCGTCGTCTAATAGCGGCAGTTCGGGATGTTGCATGCTCGTCTGGGCCTTCCGGTTCTCCCCTCTTGTAAGTAGTCGTTCCATCGTTGCCGCCGACGTCCGACTGTTGCATATTTGTTCCGTCGTCCAAGATCGATTAGCCTTCTTGCATGGCGGGCCGAGTGTGGTAGTTGCCGTATGTTTCATCGTGCTGATTTTATGGAGTGTCTGATATGACAGGGGGTATGTCAGCGTTTTTATACCTTTTTTATTTAGAGAGCGGGAAGAGTTGGAGGAGTGTCTGCCGTTTCGGATTTTTGGAGTGGGACCACTTGCACGGCCACGGGTGGGGAGTGAGGAGTGTCATAGTTGATTGGTAGCCTAAAATATTTTCCGTCAAGTAATGTCTGTGCAGATTTGCAGATCATTCTTTTTTGAGGAGTTAGTGGTGGATTAATTTCTTGCATTGGTATATTTTCGAAGCCGCGGTCTTTGTTACTGCACACTCTATATGCGCAGAGTATGCAACTTACTGCGATTACGGATACGACAACGATTACAATGGTTACACATAAAGTTAAATATACGTGCAATAATTTCGCTCGGTCCGAGTGCTCGTATCTGTTCTGATTATTATCTATTTTGTCTGTAGTTATCAAAGAGATTTTCGGAATTACAAAATTTTCCGCCTTTAGTTTTTTCTTTGCCCCTAAATAAATATAGTGGCTTGTTCTAAGTTCGCACGGCTGGGGAATCTGTATTAATCCGGTACTATTCAAAGGAAAGGGTTGTACTACACCGTTACAATTAATATCAAAAGAAGTATTGAGAGTCACTGAGTATCGCAAAACATTATTTTGTAACGTTGGTATAAGATAATAGTCAGTTTCGGAGCTAGTTTCAAGTTGGCAAAATACAAGATTTGACTCTTCCGGTGATGTTAACAGGTTAAACTCGCAGGAATTATTGTTTGGCTTGCGTATAGTCGGGCGCGGGCACAGATAGAAGGAAAAAATACGTTTACACTCGTTATCAATTAAATTCTTGCTTACAAAGGCATGGGTAGCTTCTCCCTCTGTCACAGTCAGGTAATCACTTTGTGGTCTAATGAACTTAGCGATTTGGTTAGTTTTGTTAGAATACTGAAATACTGGCAGCGAATATAATTTGAAACTCTGTGTATTGCTGCTTGCAACAAGGGGAAAAACTACTTCGACAATGATGTTCTTACGAAAATAGACTACGTTAACTTTTGCAATTTGTTGTAGTGTTATGATATTGATTTTTGACATATGTACTGGCAACTTTAAATTAGTAATTGCCTTGATAGTTTTTATCGCGTTTAGCAAAAATTGCGGATTGAAAGAAAATTGTTTGTTTTGCAGGAGGTGACGTACTTCAATTGATATGTAAGTAAACTTATGTAAAATGTCGTTAATTTCGGCTAAAATAAGGCTAATGTGTGTAGAATTATATACTGGGCTCATTGTGCTAGTAATGAAATCTGCGCGAGATTTTCTAAAAAGCAAAAGATTTGTCTCTGATTGTAAATTATTTTCGGTAATATAAGATAAGTCATACTCGCCCATTTGTTCGGTCAAATTACTCTCGCGCATATACAAGATATCTTCCAGGGCCTTATCGGCATGTTCGAGTAAGAAGCTGTCCAGCGATGCTAGGGCATCCCGCCCCCCGTTGGTAGTGTCAAAAGCGTACGCGTTGAGAGAGGTGCTGACTGCTTCGTTGATGTGTTAGAGTTTTTTTATTTCTTCATAGGCTGTGTATATAGAATTTTTGATGAAATCGTTTATCTCGATTGAGTTGCAAGCTGCAGATATTTTTTCCAGTGTTTGGGTGAAATTGTAATGAGAGTTAAGCACTAAGTTGATGTCGACAGCGGTGATAATATTCCATTTTTCTTGAATAAATCGTATGGTAGGTCCTCTTTCGAAAGCGATTCCAGGCTGACTATCATATCACTTTGTAATTGGTTGATTTTGGCATATGACGGTAGTTAGTAGACTGATGAGAAGTACTCTGGGTAGGGGCATTTTGCTGGTGTTAGCTGGAAGAGTTGTTTTTTTTTATTTTTAAAAATTTTTGTCTACCGTTGACTGCGATTTTGTTAAAAAGCTCCATCCATTCCCAATTGTCTATTTGGTCAAAGATGTTTATTAGTGTGGTTGGGGAGGTGTTATAGTTTCTACGGAAAAGGAGCGGTGCTACTCGTGGGGACGAGTCGGAAGGGTAAGTGGTACTGGAATTGAGTAGTTCGCTGAGCATTGTATTTTTATCTTGGATGTCGCGATGATTACTAGCGGTGTAATGTGTTTGTGTAGGTGTGTTTTGGTCAGTGTGTTTCTCAAAGATATCTCTTATCTCTGCTATATATTTCATGGCTATTTGTAAGCAGTTAGAGTAGTGTTCATGAAATTGTTTTAAAGAGCGGATGTTTTTTGTTCGGAAAGGTAAAAGGCTGTTAATGCCGGGTGGCTTAGGGATTGAGTCTATAGGCAACTCGAGGTTGGGATAATGTAGAACAACATAATTTATGCAGTCTGTGCATTTAATGCATCGTATGGCGTATGGTGGTTTGTGAGGGCCGATGATTTTGACGTAGACAAGGTTATATGATAATTGTTGTTGCATGGGTAGGGCGTAATGACAATTTGTGCAAGTAGGTGAAAAGTTACTATTTACATTATAAGTAACTTCTGCTTCCATTAAATTAGATTTGTTATGCAATGTGTTTTCAGTATGAGGTACTTTGCTGGGGGGTGATTGTTCATTAGTGTTATTTTTGTACATTTTTTTGGGAGTTTACGGAAGGAAATTGATAACAGGTAAAGTCTTTCGGTGTTTAGCAGCTGGTGGTTACTGCAATGTTTTGTAGTTACTTGTTAGTATCCTAAAAAAAAGAAAATAATGCAAAACAGTTATTTTTTTTTGTGTAATGTTCAGTGTTGTTATTTTCTAAAAGACTCTGATATGGGACGGATTGAATTTCTTTTCATACGATTGATGTCTATCAGATTTTTTCTATTTGTACGGCATGTGAGCGTGCGTCTTGTAATTTGTCGTAAAACGTAAAAAGGCAAACGTAACGTCTGATTTCATGTTTGAGGCCTTTAATAAAAATGTAAATAGCTAATTTTTCTCTCTGAGTTTCGTCTTCTGTAACTTCGAATAAAAACATTTGCGCGGCCTTTCCCATGACAATGTATTTTTGTAAATATGTATTTATTCTGTGTCCGAATTCTATTGCGGTTTCGTCTTGCATTTGAGTTGATATACTTAATCTCTTGTTTTCTATTATTAAGTCTTCTAGTAGTTTTTTTTTGGCTCTGTGATCCATGTTTTCAGACATATAGCTATTGTTGACGTTTATGTTCTGTTGATTAACGGTGGAATTTCTGGTTCTGATAATACTGGATATATCTGTCTCTGTGTGTAGCTTGGTTTCTGGGTCAATTGATCGTCACGTTCAATTTTAAAGATAGTAGTTCGCTCTTCGGGCTGTATTGCCGACGGGGCTTCCTTGTTTAATTTGTCTGGGTTTGTTCCTCTTTCAGGTTTCCTAGCTAGGTAAAGTAGCAAGTTAGTCAAAGAATTCCAGAATGCGCCAAGTAGGTGTATGCTAAAGCCATAGAGGGAATGAAGGGCATAACCGTGTATAATGGTATCAAGGACAAACTTAATTGCTCTAAAGATCATCAGGATGGCCAAAACAGCGGCCCTCGCTGATCCCAATGTAATGAATCGAGACCATAGCGATTCCCACGTGGAATTCGCAATACGATTCAGGGTATCTTCGTCGAGTAGTTTAGCTATGGATATTCCCGGGGCTAGATTGGATTTTCCAGCAAAACCGAGCGCGATTTGATTAAGAACCGCGTTCCGTTCTGTAGGGAACATTATAAACGTGCGAAGGTGTTCGATGTCGTTATATGTGTAAATTCCGCTTGTTGCCGTGTTTATGGGGCTATTATATTCCCAATTTTGCTTGGCCTGTGGTTTGATTATGTGTGGGGTTTCTTGACTAGTGACATCCGGAATAACCTTTACCCATGAGTCACCGAACTTATACATTACCGACATTTTAGTATCGCAAGCGGTTTTGGTTCCATATTGTTTTATTATATGCGTACGAGATGTGATAAACATCGGAGTCTCACCGCGCGTGACCGGTAATTCTTGGTAGCATGTTTCGGCCTTTCTAGATTTGACTTCGGCAGATACGCATTTAATAATGTGTACTACTTCACCCGCCAGCATGGCCATGTATCCGCGTTCTCTCATTAAATAATATGCTAAAAGGTCCGGGGATAAAGTGGCAATATTTAACGCATTCGTAATAACTTTTCTTTCTAATTCGCATTGCTGTAGTAATACGTCATGGTATAATTTTTGCAAATGATTTTTGATATGTTTTTCAACAAATAATATTTTTGAATTTACATAAGCGAAAAGATCTAGATCGTGCATATTTTTAACTTTGTTACAAATGAAATGTTCACCGAGCCGATTTTCTAATATGAATAATCTCGGGTGTTCTGTTTTAATAATTTCGAAACCGCATTGTATCATTTTACCGAGGTCTTTGAAGGCAAAAGATATATCCTCAGAATCTAATACGTAAAGTGGTCTTCGGTCATTGCCGATCTCTGTTACTTTAGTGACGGGTCCTGAATATAGATTAGTATACTTGCTGGCTTGGCACGCCTGAGACTCGGTTCTGTCCCAGAATGCGTATCCGAATATGCTATCAATGCAACGTTTTTCAGTAAATTGACAAGAAGTTCCGGACTCGAGTTTGATTTTATTTGTTTCCAGTGTTACAGAGTTAAATCTTTCTTCGAGTGATACTTTAACATAGCCGGTAACGTGTACATTGCTGAATGTGCCGTAAGGGTTGGAGAAACTTCCTGCGTTAGTGCAAGTGCCGTCTGGGGCAATGTATCCTGCCAATTCTATCGGGTGTACGGTTGTTTGATTTATCATTAAGTTTTGTACTAGATTATCGCTGATCGTCATTATTCGATAAGAGTGCATTTTAACGCATTCTTCTCGTGTTACTTCCTTAATATATTCTATTTCGGAAAAAGGGGGGGACCATTCGTGAGAGAGCGCGCCGCATGTCTTGGCTGATCGTTTGACCTCTATTTTGCAATAACGAACTTTTACAGTTGCAAAATTATTAAGTTGGAGGAGGGATATTTCAGTTACAGTAGAATTGATTATCGGATTAGGAATGTCGCATTCAGCAATATCTACAAGAGAGAAGGTAGTGAAGTTAGTAAAACGTTGAAAACAATCATAGGCTATGAAAGGAGTGACTATTTTCAAGTATTGTTGAACAAAGATGCTGAGAATTACTGCTTTCATCTGAAACATAATTTTTCAATTACTACTTGTTTCGATGTACGATTTTTTTAAACGATTGGCGTGGACCGTTCGAGTTTCTTTTTCGTTTATTTTTATTTGAATATTTTCTTTTTCTCCCACTTCCAGGACCAAGTAGGAATCGGCAAAGTGACTGCCTGTGAGTTAATGAGGCTTTGGGCCGCTTTTTAGAAAAACCCATTGACCGACTTTGAATTTGCTAGGATTTGTTTTTTTATCATATTGTATTTTGGTTTTTTCTTTATATGTTATTAATTTTTCTCTAGCTATTTCATGTATATTGTGTAACCGTTTAATCAAGTTTTCCACGTAGCCTTCGTAGGAAGGTAGTAAATCTTGCTCTAGCAAGGGCTCCGTGCTTGGTAGGCGTGGCTTGCGAGCGAACAGTAGTTCCCATGGTGAGAACTGGTGGCTGCTGTGCCAACTCGTATTATAATTAAATATAGCAAGTTCGACATACTCGTCCCAATTTTTGTTCTTGGAAGTGAACATTTTTAGATACTCAATTAACGATAAATGAATTCGTTCAACATTGTTAGCCGTTGTAGTAATATGCTTAATTTTGAAGCGAGCTGCAATACGTTTCATTAGTTTTGAAGTGAAGTTAGTGCCTCTGTCACTTACTATGACGTTAGGTGCTCCAAAGGTACATATTAGTTTTTTAATAAGGTTATCAGCTACAGTAGTAGCTGTTTGGTCTGGCATGGGTGCCGCTATGGCGTATTTGGTAAACGTGCACATGCAGGTAAGTAAGTAAGCGTTTGCCGTTTTGGTAGGCTCGAGTGGGCCTACCACGTCTATGCTGACTTTAAAAAAGGGAACTGGTGGGGTATCGGTTATGATCATTTTTTGTTTGACATTATGCCTATTTAATTTTCTCAATTGGCATGGTAAGCATTTTTGAATGAACTCTTGCACATGTTCCTTCAGGTGTACCCAATAGTATTTATTCTTAATACGTTTGTAAGTTCTATTGCAATCGTTATGACCGCCTATAGCTGAACAGTGGGCCTCTTCGATTACTTGTTGACGATGCTCGATGGGGGCGAATACTATAAGTCCCTGACAAACTATAATCTTGACTCCAGTGTATTTTTTATCATTCGTAAAATTTCTAAGAAATCGACGAGCTCAACCTTTTTACTTTGGGCTATACTGACGGTTTTAATTTTATTTTCAGTTATATTTATTACTAATTGCTTCAGTGCCTGGTATATATAATTTCTAATGTTTTCGGTGGTCTCTCGAGTTTCATGATGGATTGGGATAATGAAATGCATCTTGTTTCCTATCTTGATTGTAGTGGGAACGGCTAATTGCAATTTGTTCATTTGTGGTAGTTTATCATGTTTAAATAAACTCAGTGCACCTTCATCCAGGGGGGGTAGAAAATGTGTCAGTGAAGTATAAGTAATTGTCTCGCCTCATAAATAGTGCATCCCGACAATAGATAATGTTTTCATTGGGTAAAGTCACGGGTCCGGTAGGGGAGTTGGCTGAGTCTTCAAGCATCACGTCTTTTAAAGAGGTCATTTCCTGTTTTGGTTGTGAGTCCTGTTTATTTTTAGAGTCTTGATTATGAGTATTATATTGTGTGCCAATTTTATTGCCTTCAGAGCAGTACGTGTTTTCAGTAACTGTAGGGTAATTAATATTCGTGTCAGTTTCCATTACTGACGTGTCTACTTCCTGAGGAGGCGGATTCTTTTTCTGACGCGGCAGGAGGGACTTGATGGCTTCCAAGTATTTTGCACTTGGTTGTCGGCCCCTTGCGCATCGCGTGGTCATGGCGTGCGTATTTCCTCACCTTTTTGTATTATCATCTAGTCGAGCTGTCAAGACCAGTGCTTGAGCCGGATCTTGCCTAGTTGCTTGTAAATGCTTATTGAGCTGTTCGACTTCCTGTATTGGATTTCGAGAGAGTGCATCTACATTGACATTCGACGCTCCTTTTTTATATCTGACTTCGAAATTAAAATTTTGTAACAATAGTCGCTGATGAGTTGCTTGTGAATTTGGGTCACTTATTGAATATAGATGTACCAAAGGTCTATGGTCAGTAATGATGATGAATTTTCGGCCGTACAGATAAGGTCTGAATTGCGAAATATTCCATACTATTGCTAATAGCTCGAGCCGGATAGCGGGATAATTACTTTCAGCAGGTGTGAGGGTACGTGAAATGTATGCTACAGCGTGCTCTCGCTCTTGGTCGTCAAATTGGGAAAGCGATCCTGCGATTCCGATTATAGATGCGTTATTGGTAAGAAAAAATGTTCTGTTGAAATCTGGGTGTTTGAGCACCGGAGGTTCACATATTTTATCGCGTAGAGTCTCGAAAGCTTTTTGCTGCTCTTCCGCCCAAACGAACGGCTGGCGTTTCTTTAATAGAATAGTAAGTGGTTTTGCGATCTTAGCAAAATTTTCTATAAATCGTCTATAGTATCCTGCTAGGCCGAGCCATTGTTTAACGTTCTTTGGCGTACGCGGGACTGGGAATTCTTTTACTGCGCGCAGTTTATCGTTGCACGGGCGTAGTCCGTCTTTCGAGCTTACATGACCGAGGTATTCGATTTCCGGGCGTAGAATTTTGCATTTCTTCGGATGAAGGACCAGATTAGTTTCACGAAGGCATTTCATTAACTCGATGATGCCCTTGCAGTGTTCGTCGAATGTTTTAGAATATACGCAAATATCATCGAAAAATTCTACTACATTTTTTAAATCTGATACTAGTACATTTATTTGTGACAGAAAAACTGGTGCGCTAGTTTTAAGTTCAAAGGGGGAGCGACAAAACTGATACAAGCCTGACTCGCATTGAAATGCCGTTTTGTGCCTGTGTTCCTTTTTAATACTTATCTGATGATATGATGAATACATATCAAATGATGAAAATAGTTGCGCACCGGCCATTCGTTCAAATAAGTCGACAGGTAGAGGGACTGGGAAATGATAATCTGGGATAATTTTATTTAGCGCGCGATAGTCAAATACGATGCGCGGTGATTGTGGTTCGCCATCTTCCGTATTCTTTTTGGGCACGCAAAAGACTGGTGCGCAATATGCGCTAGTTGATTTTTCAATAATACCTCTTTCTAGCAATTCCTGCATTTGTTCATTTATAAATTTACTGATCTGCGGGGGGTGCCTAAACTGTCGTAGTCTGATTGGTACTTCGGAGGTAGTATAGATCTCGTGTTCGATAATACTCGTGGCCCCGAGCTTGTCGCCCTTAACAAAAAATCTGTCGCTGTAATTTTCGACGATTTCTTCAATTTTTGTTCGTTGATCTTGTTTGATATGGTCCAATTTAATCAACTGAAGTAACTGTTTGACTCTTTCGTGACGATTATTCGTTTCTGGGTTAACAAGCAGTGCTGCGCAATGCGCTCTAGGTACTTTTCCCCTAACAATCGAGCGGGCCGTTAACAATGCACTTAATGCGTTACTAGCTATATTTGGCTTTTGTAAGTTACTTTGTGATTTAATAATTGGATCGAGGTACCTATTTAGTATTTCGAGCAAGTATAAGCGATCGCTATTAATTTCAGATTCTTTATTATTTAGGCAAATAATAATACTGCTAGTTAATTCTCGTATTGACGGGTAATCTGATTCTGATTTTTCTGATTTTTTAATCATTTCCGATGCTTTGTTTAAAGCGTAGGGTAAATCGGATTCGTTTTTCAGAGTTTGCATGCGCATGCCAGAAGTTACAGATACAGAGTTAAAGTTAAGTTTCTCGGAAAGGTAGTTAACAGACAGGTTGTACAGTTTGTTGGAATCTGATTTTTTTAGTGCTTCTCGGATTTTGTTTTCAGACGGCTGAGGTATATACTCTTTAGAAGTCAGTATATCACCTTGTTTTATGGCCTCGTGACCATTTTTTTTACATGGGTTTTGTATATAGGTGCGTTCGTCCTCTGAGTTTCGACTGCTAGGTGCAGTAGCTTTCTAGTAGGGTCGTCGACCGAATGCAAGGAGTTATTGCCAGGCTGTGCCTGTCCTTCGTTTACGAGAGGTATTTTGCTGGGTGCCTGGTTAATTTTTTTTGTTACGGGAATAGCTCCAATGTAACAGGACTTACTTTCGGTGATAATTGAGAAAAACAAGTCATTAATTTTTAAGAGATTCCTGGCGTAATCAATATACGCTCTGTATTTTTTTAATGACTCGCTTCCTATTACACCGTCTTCTAATATAGGAAAATTTTCCGTTACTAAGTGAAAATCTAGTACAAAGTTATAAAAGGTTAATGAAACTTTTCCCAATGTCGAGATACTTTCTTGCGAGATTCCCCGTAGTTCGTATTTGTCAAAGATATCTACGTGGACATCGTCTGGTTTGCTTGAAATTTTAAGTAGTGAGACTGCTGCCTCGGTGTCTACGATGAAGCTAAATTTTTGTTTAGTTGTTTTTATTTCAAGTTGAATTGTTGGTGACTGACTGTTAAAATGTAAAAGGATGCTTTTTTGTGCGTGCGACGTTTGAGGCGCTGTATTTACAGGGGCTCCCGGGCAGCGCCGAGTGTCTGGGAACCCTTGTCTTTTTCCGCCTGTTGTAATTTTTGATTTCTGAGTTTTCGTTTTTCGCAATCACTCTTCCAGTGTCCAGTTTCTTTACAGTAATTGCAAATCGAGGAATTAATTTGTTGTAATTTTTCTTGCGAATTTAAATTGACTGGGGCGCTTGTTTTTACTTGATTTTGGGCGGCCTAAAATGGCTGATGGCTGGAGCGGGGATTAGTGTTATTGTTAGCTGCCGCGCGAGGCTCCGCCCACGGCTGCTGTTTGGGCTGCTGCCGTTGCTGTTGCGTAGTTGGCCGAGTTTGATTTTGATTCTGCGGTATCCAATACCAACAGTCTTTAGCTGTGTGTTTTGATCTATTGCAAATTTGGCAGATGCTACTATCTTCCGATTTCATTAATCGAACCGGCTCTATTTTAGGTTGGATTAGCGCTTTTACAGTTTCGGTTATTTCCTCAGGTTCCTGTACGTTGAATTCTCGTTCAATTTCTATTGCTTTCGTTGTAGCTAATTCTAAATTTTCCCTTACTGCTGCTTCAAAAAGTTCGTCAGCCACTGTTTTTATTCTATTAGAAAATGTGATTACATTTTCACCACGTTTTTGTTTTAAAGTTGCCAATTCGCCTGTTAATTGATTACAATTTTTTGCTGATCCGAACAGTAGGTCTAAAAATTTAATCATTTGTTCTACATTATCAAACGTTTTTCCTTGCACGCTTTTAAGTGCTTCACCGCTTAGTTTAATTTTAATTAACTTGGCGAGGTCATTTTCATTGATTGTCGGGACTATGCTGCGTGCCTCTCGACAACCGTCGATAAACAAGTGTAAGGGTATGTTAAATCCGTCGAACTTAGGTACGAAGTTAACAGCGTCTTTCAAGCTAAAATTTTTTATTGGCGATACTATGTTTTGAGTGGAATTCATTAGTCCCATTCTAAAAGTCCCCGGTGTATAATACATAGTAAATGGGCTGCTTGTAAAATTAGTTTTGTTTGTAGGGGTAAAGTGTCGAGTTGGAGTGAAATCAACTTTTTCCGATTTATTATGAGTCATTTCTGGTGATTTGGAAGCGGACGGTGTGTTAGTCATAGATACGTTTGTAGTGGGCGCGTTGTACGTGTCTGAATTTTCAATTGCTGTCTCGTAACTCGTTTGATTTTCGATGAGCTCGAGTAATGGAATTTCAGTTTTATCTAATTTTAATTTTTCAAAATTTATATCCGTAATAGCGTTAAGGAGGAATGCTGGATTTAAATTTGTACTAGTCATTTCAATGAGGATGTCAAATATTAAGTCATCTTTACATAGAAAGTCTAATGGGCTTGTATCAATGTAGTCTTGTAAATTATATTTTAATCTTTGTAATTCTTTGACTCGGGTAATTTGCTTTGTTTCGGTGGGTGGAAATCTTTGATGCAGATATGAGTAGTTCCCTAGATTTTTGAAGATTGGAGCGTCGTAAAAATTAAAAAAAAAATTAATGGCACATCTACGAAACATGATTTTTCATATTATAGGCTGTATAAGTACCCTAAAAAATTCAGTGAACATGATTTTTTTTACATGTTATTTTAGAAAAACGAATAGGAACAAAAATTATTTTTTCAACTATACAAAATTAATTTACAAGTATGATTAACGAAAAAACTTTATTTATTAAATCAATTATTTTTTTAACAATATAACAAAACATTTTATACATAAATATATTACAATCACAAACAAATGATCACAATTTTGGTCCAAATTTGAGTATACGCTAATTTTTTGTCGCAATAACTTTATTCTTCCTAGCCTTTTTCAATTTACTATCTGTTTTCGCACCTTTTTTTAATGAATTAACTTTTTTGGCTTGAACAACTTTTTTCATTTTGCTTTTTGTTTTTTTGTTTGGTTTGTTTTTTTTGTTTGGTTTGTTTTTTGCAACAATAACTTTTTCTGTACGACTTGTTTGTTTTTTAACGCATAAATTCCATCCGTTTTCAATTAATGAATAATGCTTACATGGTGGATTTTTAATGCAGTGTAAACATGACAGATAATTGAGAAATAATTTTTCTGGCTCCTTTTTAGTCCACATAAGTTGGAAAATTTGAGTTGATTTAGGTGCTGCTTTGATATTCGGATTTACTAATTTATCAATTTTTTCCACGTCAGATAAATAAACAGGGAAAATTTCAATTTTACTATCAGGTGCACGTTTGACTGCATCTATCATGTCATTAACTGATAATATATCAGTACCTGATAGCACGGCTTGGTCACAGATTCTTTTTACTGTACCTCCTGTTGCATCAGCCGAACTTTTGCCGTGTCCAGGAGTTGAAAAATTCCACGTCGCATGATGAAGGCCTAGTTTTTTACAATGGTATTGGAATAACTGAAAATTAGTCTTATTTTTGTATTGAGTCGATGGGCCATCGCTCTGAAAATGAATAGTATTTACTGATGGCAAAATCCTTTTTATTAATTCTAAAACTGGCTGTAAGTGAGCCCAAATTGCCGCTGCATCATGCCGCAAACATTCTGAGGTAGTACAAAAAGATTTACATTTTAGTTTACCATCCGCAAGATCTATATAATAGAAAACCCCAGTGTGTAAAGAAATTTGTTTTCTAGACGCCCCGAAATGGACTGCTTGAATTTCCTTACAGTATTTGCTGTTGTAGTTTTCAGAAAAGTCAATAATAATTTTGACTTCATTCCGTTTTAATCGCAAAGTGTTTTTTTCATGGAATGAAAATTGATGGTTAGTGTCATAGACATGTTTCAAAAATGATGAAGTTTGAGAATTTACTTCATTAATCAATTCAGACACCGTACACATTATTTTCTTTTTCAACGTCACAGTTACATTGAAAATTTTATTTTTCGCGCCAACTCTTGTTTCTTTCTCAGTTACCCATTTATAATAAAACGTATCAACATCATCCTTACAATTACTAACTTTTTTATCTTTACATTTACTATATGCTCGATACATACAATCTTTATTTTTCACGTCACAAACAAGAGTCTTAATAAACTTCTGGACATTCTTATACGGCAATAGTTTCAAATAAGCTAATTTGTTTACCAGAAATTCAAAGTTTGCATGAGGTTTGCACAAACAAGTATCTTGAGATGAAAATTTTTTTTTCAAAATCCAAAATGGTCTGTATTTATAAAATAGCGATTTGGATATTTTGAAAGTTTCTTCACTTTTGTATTTTCTGTATAAATTAAACCATGAATCAGCTACATATCTTTTTCTCATAGTCACACCATTTTTCGTTATTGTTTCTCGTATACCTGGAGCTACAGAAGAATTTTCATCTTTTTCTAAAAAATTACAAACCGCACTTTCGACTTTTTTCCTAAACGCTTCTTGCTTCTTTCTTTGCCTAGCAGCCATGATTTCATCTGCGTCGATCATTTCTCTTTGATGATACTCACTAGCGATTGATTTCATATTTCCCATTAATTTATATTTTTTAACTATTTTTCCGGATACTAATCGAGCTAACGTGGATTTTTCTGATTGCGTTTTTGTTAACTTTTTATTGTTTTTTAACTGAGTTTCTAAGACTTCGCAATGTATTAACTGTTTCCTAACCGCTTCTGAACCTTTCATTTCAATTTTCTCAACGCGATCAATTATATCATGTTTTTTCAGTGTTCTGTGTTTAGCTAACAGTTTATAATATTTTGATTTGTATCGATTGGTTTGTTTACTTGTATGTTTACGCTGAGCAATTATCTTACGCTCTAATTTGGCATTTTGTCTGCGCAGTCGCGTTTCTCTCCTACGCGAAAACAAGAGAGCTCGTCTCAAACGAGTGACTGTCTTTGATTCTTTTTTTTTCTGTCGAACTTCCTTTGTACAAGGCAATCAATACTACCTTCGTTGAGTAAACATTCATCTCGGCCGTCATTGAAACACTTATTAGTTTTACTTTTTTTAACAGGAACAATTTCATCGCACATAAAGTCACTTTCAACAGAAATAGATGAGTCATTCACACATGTTTGAAAATTAGAATTTACTTCTATGGTATTATCATCACTTGAATGTTTTCGCTTACGACGAACAACACTTTCACTAATTTTGCACTTTGCGTTCGATTTCTCAGGCCTTGTTGTGATTTGACTACAATTGTTTTCGACAATTACTTCCACTTTATCACAGGCAGTTTTTTGTTGACATTTAGGATCATTTATACTGGTGACTGAACTTACTAATTTTGTTTGATTAAAGATATGCAAACGTTGCTTTTCTTTTATTTTTTTTTCCTCTGCATTTTTTCTTTTCACAGCAATTGCTTCTCTTTTCAATCGTAATTTCTTTTCTTGAGCAGTTTCTTGCTCACTTTCAGTCTGATTTTGAGTCACTGTCATAACGGTATGCTATAATATAATATGAATCAATGAAACGTAAAATCTCGCTTTAGAATAGGCAAAAAATATTAAATTACTCATTTAGAAAATTACGGGTGTTATTCGTACAAAATACCGACAGTAACTGAAGACATAGATTCAAAATATGAGATTGATTTGCTGTGTTTACATTATACACGACCGGTATAATACGCAGCAACATAACTAGTTCATACGAACTTCTGTTATCAATTGCGTCAGATAAATATAAAAAATAATGGTTATTAGTTGTATACTATATATAAAGTTTCATTATCCACTGTGTACGCAATCAATTTCCATAGTTTTAAAAAATTGAGAAAATATAAATTTTTACTAAATTTATTGAATATCACTTTCTCAGAAGAAAAAAATATTTCTGATATAGCAATGCTATTTTTAATTAATATATACTAAAAGCTAACGTTCACAGTTATAATAAAATATTTATGTATATTTTTTTAGATGTGCCGTTTGTTTATGTGTTTTTTTGAAACCGTGTACGTTTGATCATATAGACTTTTCCATGATATATATATGTTATTTATTGAGGCACAGTATTTGGCAAATAAAATTTGCTATTGTTACTGCAGAAGCAACTTTTTCCATATTTGTAAAATTAATTACCATAAATGTTACTTTCATAAAATAGCTAAATAAAAAAAAATAAATTTATTGATAAACGTTAGTACCTGGAAAATTTCGGTCATATCTTTTTTTTGAAAATAGACACATCGATCTAACCAATATAATATGAAAGTACAATCACTAAATAAGTTTCTATGTGATTTTCAGGATATCAGAAACAAAGTTATTTTTTTTATTGCCTGAAGAATTACAATAATTCGAAAGAGTACCCTCAAAAATTGCAAAATTTTGTCCATATTTTCGTGGATTATGGCTTTTTATCATTGGTAACATGTAGAAAACTTACAAACCTATGTTTGTGACCATATTTCAATGAAAATACATCATTACTTAAGACTCAAAATACTCAGGTTATAGCGCAAATCACTAGTACCAGCAATCTTAAAAAATGTAGGGAATTACTCATATGTGAGACATTCTGTGAGCGTAGGCTCCCTGTTTGTTGTGAAGTTTGGTTCTATTTCGCCAATTTTTTTTTGTTAGTATTTTGAGTGTGATTAGTTTTCGTTCGTAAGGTGTTTCGACCATTGTAATTTTGCGATAAGATCCTAATTACCAAGAAATGAGGGGCCCCTAATTGTTATGTCTAAGTGAGGAGATGGTACAGCCAGACGTAATAATATATTCAAGTATTGTCGCGTTGGTAAAGGTTGGATCTTAGTCAGGAATGAAGCAGAGGTTGGTTAAAGGGATAGCGCCTTTATTATACGTAGGGCGTTTTAAGTAGATAAAATAGTTTCTTACCTTATTAGGATTGGATTTCAGAAACAGTCTCAGGTGTTTGCGCTTGATTTAAGGTTTATTGTTTAAAGTTAATTATAATACTTAACAGAGTATAATCCCGGTTCTAAGTAGCCGGATAGTTAGACTTAAAAAATAACTTTGCGAAACTACCAAACTGCTGAATCGTCAACGGTGTACTACGTACTGTGTTGTGCGAATTCCAATCCAGCCTTTTTATACCGTAGACTGATATGCCCCTTCCTGTGTTTTCGCTAATTTAATATGCGGTGAGTAATATTCGCAGAAATATTATGGATACGTGCTTAGACTAATCTATCCCGCTAGATAGATTTACAAATCTTCCCGGAAGGGTCGGTATAATAGAAAACTGAATTATCGATACCCGATTTGTTACCATAACTTATAATTCGTCACGTACTTTTTCTTACGTATCGACGTGACAGTACAATAAATATGAAGCCAAAAGACGTAACTAAAGAAAATGAAATGCAGGTCTTGACACGATTCTCTTACGATCATCGTCTTTTCAAAAAACCGAAATTCCAGGTAGAAGATAAAGTGCGAGTAAGCAAGTCTAAACACGTTTTTGAAAAAGGATATACGCCTAATTGGTCTACAGAAATTTTTACTATTCATCGTATTTCGAGAACTATGTACATATCCTGTAACATATCACCTACTAGATTACACAGGCCAACAAGGTTTCAGAACCAGAGACCAGACATAGCACACCTAAAGGATTTTAGTGCGCTGAATCCAAATCCGAGCTCAGAATTGCGCCAGCACATCAGAATTTTGAGATATCCTAACCTAAATATGTGAAAATCACGTTTTTTGACTATATTCGGTACCTTATAACATTGTGAATAAATTTTTTCACGCAAAACTGATAACGGCATCTGAAAGAGCAACTCTTGGTCTACAAAATGCACTACCGATTTTTGTTTTTATGTCTTTTGGTAATGGAGATATCATCGTTTGAAATTTAACACCTATGAATTTGTTTATACTGCGACACTATAGAACGAGTGACCAGACATAGCACACCTGAAGGATTTTAGTGCGCTGAATCCAAATCCGAGCTCAGAATTGCGCAAGCACATCAGGATTTTTAGATATCCTAACCTAAAAGTGCGAAAATTACATTTTTTGGCTATATTTGGTACCTTATAACATTGTGAATAAATTTTTTCATGCAAAACTGACAACGGCATCTGAAAGAGCAACTATTGGCCTACAAAATGCACTACCGATTTTTGTTTTTATGTCTTTTGGTAATGTAGATATCGTCGTTTGAAATTTAACACCTATGAATTTGTTTATACTGCGACAGACCAGAACGAGTGACCAGACATAGTACACCCGAAGAATTTCGATGCGCTAAATCCAAATCCCAGCTTAGAATTGCGCCAGCACGTCAGTATTTCGAGATATTCTAGAAGGCTATAATCTGCGTGGCCATAACCCTAAATCCGTTAACCCCAAAACCCTCGACCCCTTAACCTTTAACTGTCCCCTTAACCTTAAATCCGTTAACTCTGTAGCCCTGAAACCTGTGATGTTATAACCCTCGATGCCGTTACGCAAATCCCAACCCTTAATGCCTGAGCCCAGTAATTTGCGCCACAAGGAATCGATGGCTATTGTATCGCAGGTTACAGGATTCCGAGGTGAAGAAATTCAGGGTTAAGTTGGCAGGTTTTATTGCCGCGCTTGTTATAACCTTCTTGGGTTAAAATATTTGGGGTTAAGGGAACGGGGATTATTGCATCGAAGGTCACAGGACTCGGGGGTTAAGGGATTTAGGGTTAAGTGGACAAGGTTTATTGCCCGGCAGGTTACAATGCTCCAAGATCAGGGATTTGAGTTATAATAGTCGAAATTCATTGCGTTGCCGTATAAACCAATTGATAAGTAGTACATTTCAATTGACGATAAAAGAAGACATAAACTAAAGATTATTAGTGCTTTTGTACAATAAGAATTGCTTTTTAGATGCCGTTGTCAATTTTGCACGAAAAAAATTATTCGCAATGTTATAAGGTACCGTATATAGCAAAAAAAACTTGATTTTCGCACTTTTAGGTTAGGATATCTCAAAATCCTGACGTACTAGCGCAATTCTGAGCTCGGATTTGGATTCAGCGCACCAAAATCCTTCAGGTGTACTATGTCTGGTCACTCGTTCTGGAGTGTCGCAGTATAAACAAATTCATAGGTGTTAAATTTCAAACGACGATATCTACATTACCAAAAGACATAAAAACAAAAATCGGTAGTGCATTTTGTAGGCCAATAGTTGCTCTTTCAGATGCCATTATCAGTTTTGCATGAAAAGATTTATTCACAATGTTATAAGGTACCGAATATAGCCAAAAAACGTGATTTTCACATATTTAGGTTAGGATATCTCAAAATTCTGACGTGCTGGGGCAATTCTGAGCTCGGATTTAGATTCAGCGCATCAAAATCCTTGGAATATATTATGTTTGGTCTCTGGTTCTGAACCTTTGTCAAATTTTGTTGGCCTGTGTTATCAAGAAAATCCCATTGTTGGTGGTTTTTATGAGCAAGAACTACAGAAAGCTATGTATCCTGATATTTATCTTGTAGAAAAAATTCTCAGAAGAGGGGGTAATGAAGTCTATGTAAAATGGCTTGGCTTTGATAATACTCACAATTCTTGGATAAATAAGGAGACTATACAACAATGAATTACAAATATAAATTTATATGTATCTAGATTGTATTTAAATAAATAATTGTTTTCATTTATAAATATTACATTGTTTTTTTTTATTTTAAGGATAAGAGCCCCAACCTTCGCTCTTACCTGTGAGGTACTTCCATTTTTTATATTCGACACTAGTGAGTCCATTAAGACAAGTCGAAACCTGCTTTAATAGAAACACTAATGACTCTTTTACCCCTCCAGAAATTAAATTTATATAATACAATCTTTATTGAGATCTAATAAGATATACAAATACATTTACTTAATATTAAATTGAAATCGATCACATCCATAATATTGAATAAATAATGGATATTTTTGTACTCTATCAAAAAGATAAATAAAAAGATCCAAATGATGAATTATCGCTCTTGACACTTGGTCCGGTAGAACAATGTCGAACTCACAATCGAGTTCAAGAATAATTCGAGATTCATCTTGTCTCATGAATGTTATTAGATAATTCTCATCTTCATGCAATTCATAATGACTTTTTTCAGGAAGTATATCGAAAAGCTTCATTCCAATGTTATTCAACATTTCAAAATTCATCTTGCTGTAGGTAAAGAGATCTAGAATGTTACGTATTCTTCTTCTAATACTACTTCTACTACTACTACTTCTACTACTGCTCTCACTGCTGTTTGTACTGTTACTGCTGCTGCTGCTACTGCTGCTGCTGCTGCTACTACTGCTACTACTGCTACTACTGCTACTACTGCTACTACTCGATTCTTGAGGCAGAATGAAGCTCTTCGAGGCTCACAGCTCTTTTAAAACCTTTCCCCACTACTTTGGTTTTCGAGCCGCCACAACTGCCTCCCTCTACTTTAAATTAGATTTCGATTTTATTTAACATATATATAGTGTGATGATTTTCTAATATAGGACCAAGCATTCTATTCATCATCAATATACGTTTCTTGAGTAATACTCGTGATATAACTTTATTCAATTCAGCAATACGTCTTTGGAAACGTTCGTGATCTCGTGCTATTTGCTCCCAAATACCTTTTCTAGAGTCTTTTTCTTCGTATGGAAGATGATGTATTTTAACATTCTTCGCAAACCATACATGCTTAGAAGAGGAGTGAGATCTCCTGTTTTCTCTTATAGCTGGCATGGCTAAGCTTCTACTACTACTTCTTCTTCTTACCAATGCTTCGAACAGAATGGTATTCCTATTAACATCTTATCGATATTTTCCGAATATAACCCCACTACTTCGTTTTTCGAGCCGCCGAAATCGCCCCCCGCCTTCTCTCTTTCTTATTTTTTGTTAGGGAATGGTGAGAGACCCAACCATCGCTCTCACCTGTGAGGTGCTTCCACTACTAACATTGCTTATGAGACCTTTACACTAAGTCGAAACTCGGCAGAAAGAACGCATAAGTAATTACTTCAACCTCTCCAAAAAAAAAAAAAACTATTGAAAAAAGGATTTGAAGGAATAATTAAATTAGGATTAAAGATATACTTAAAATTTTAAATATAAATTTATTTACTATTTATACATTTACATATTATGCTAGATTAATTTTTAAATTCAAAATTTGAGCCTTCTCGATGGTAAATAAACAACTCCTTTTTTTCCATAGTCTCGAATAATTTTTTCAACATATCTTCATCTTTTTCTAACGCTAAGCTTACTCGCTTAGGTAGAAAAATTTCGAATTCGTCGTCTACTGTTATAACAACACTGAATCCATAACGAGTATTAAGCCATCTTAATTTCATTATAATGTAGGTGCAGTTATTTTCTAATTGTGCCATCGTTTTTCTTAGTAAGAATGCCGATTTGGTTAATTTATTAATTGATGAAAAGTCCATTCTACAATAAAAAAATCATTCAATAATTAATACTACTAGGATATATAGTGAGAGAGCTACTAGTATACAAGAAACTTACTTTTAAGAGAAAATCTAGAAGTCTAATAGGAGAACTAGGAAGAGAGACTACTGCTGTGCTTGAACCTACTGCTGAATAACTGCGACGGACTGAATACTCCTCAGACTTCAGTCGCCATGTCTGCCGCTGTCCCCCACTCTACCGTTGTCCCCATTCTCTCACTATTCTATCCTTAGTCTTTTCCTAACTAAGCCTTCTTCCTCCCCACTATTACTACTCTGTTCTGAGCGACTTCTGTCGGAGGTTGGAGGAAGCTTACAACTTTCTTGAGGATTTTCTTCCATTTCTATGATCTTTCTTTTCCTGCATTGTTCCGCACTCTCGATTTTAAGCTTTGACGTTTCAATAGTTTTGGAATGACCCCATGGAAGTGTATCAGGATTTTTATCGAATATACATCGTTTATCATCATATGGACTTAGTGCTACTTTCTGCACTCCTTCTGTTCTTACTTGATGCAATACACTTCGTATATTACATTGCTCACGCCTAATAATTTCTAAATCCAATAAACAGTTTCGAAAATCTTCATGATCTATTGTTTTTATGACAGTATGTGTTTTTACGCCTTTTGCTTTCTTTATTGCTTGATGGTTTTCTATTAGTATACTATACATTTTACTTCGAAGTCCAATGAATTCTCTCATAATATTACCATTGCATTCATCTTTCATAATACCGAGAACCTTTTTATTAACTAACGGCATATTAAACTGATTATTTTCTGAGTAATCTGATGTATCAAATTTATTGATATCTTCTTTCATTATTTCATATATATCAACATCTTGAAATTCATATACGAGGCTATCTGTATCAGTATAAAGTAATTTTGCTTTATGAGGTAGACTTTCTTTTATGTAGCCATAGTGGAAGTCATATACTAATGTTTTTGAGAGATCTAACACACAAAGTCCAATATATATTGGTTTTTTAAAACTAATAGACGTCCATGATAACTGTATTGCTACTAAATTTTCATCAAAGATTGAACTACTATGAAAGTTGGGTTGTGCGATCCATGCTTCTGCTCCATATCTATCACTCCATGCACTAATTAATTTAACGTCTTTTCGTTTCCTTTCATCCTCCATAGTCTTACCGTATACTCCATTAATCATGAGTTTATAGAATAACTTTTCAAATTCATTTTTAGCTTGTTTTCTTTTTTCTGTATTCAAATCTACATAAGTTTTAAGCCACGGCTTTTGATTAAACTGAAGTGCTCTGTGTATTTGTTTTATTTTGAGTCCGTATTTAATAGCCTGCTTTAGCGCTCTATAATGAATGACATACCGTTCTTTATTATACAGTGTAGTTAAAAGTTTTTTTTATCTTGATCCGGGTGGTGTGTTATGTTCAAGAAGGTCCTTCTGTTCGTCGTGTAGTTCTTTTGGATACTCTAGATCAACTTCTAAAATATATCCAACCTCATTATTATCGGAAACATTGAAAAAATGAGGATCGTCGATGTTAGAGACCTACTTAAAATTTTTATATGGTAATGATTGCGTCATCGCCCATCCATATAAATTGTTAACGTCAAAGTACATCAATGTCTTGCTAGGTTCTTTTTCATTATATTCTGAGCCCACATATCGATTATTAGCTTTTGAGTATCTATTACAGTATTGACTAATACCTCCTCGAATGCCTTTTTGGATGAATAAAACCATGTCTATATCGGTTAAAAGTTCTAGCTCAATTTTTGTACACTTTAACATAGCATCCCATGTTAATCCAGAAGTAGTATAATAGTGTGCTGGGTTGAGTTGATACGCGTCCATACAAGTTTTACGAAAATTTTCAAAAATATCGGCTAAGAGTAATACGTCATTTTTTAAATATAAATCAGAATACTGTCCTAAATCAATAATGTCAAATGCATTACACACTTTTTGAGCATGCTCATAGTCAGCTACAGATATGTTGCTATCTATCAATTAACTATGAAAATCTTCGATAGGTGGTAATTGAGTCTGTTTTAATCTTTCAAAACTGTTAACATACTCATATGGAAAAACGCCTTTTCTCTTCAATTATTCTATTTGTGTTTTTGTATATTTATCTATCTTGAATTCATGCTCTACGATATTTAGTTTGGTTAAGTATGAAGATAGTTTTTCGAGAGATGATGGCATAAAACGAAACGAATCAATAAATCGAAAATTTATAGTACTACCGTGCACGTGTTTTGTAAAAGCTATATATCTTTCCTTGTTTTCAGCTAAAAGCAGCACCTCTAAATCGACCCGTCAAATGACAATGATCTCTGACTCTTGTTTCATCAGGTTGAAAATATTTTCTACAAATATGACACATTTTGCTCATCTTGAAATCCATTTGATTACGCCATGAAAGATTCATTTCTATTGCATTCTTATATATTTGATTCATTTCATCTAACAAAATCTGAAATTGTTTGATAATCTATTGTGCGGGTGATTGTTCTTCATTCAGTTTTTTTCTATACATCTTAAAGACTGATTTGGAATCATCATAACTACATTTTATATAAAGCCCCACACTAAAGGCTTCATGATCTTGGAAGGATCGTCCGTTATTTACTGGTTTCAATAAGCACTCTAAATCAGCATAGATAATAAACGGAACCATTTCTTTTCGATCATAATGATTAAATTTCAGAAGAGGAAAATTAGGTAGATTAACTCTATATTTATTTAATTTTGAACAATCAGTCTCATGAATATTCAATTTTTCTTTATTATTAAAATAGTGGAGACAGCGTTCACAGAGATAAATTTGTGCAGTATGTTTCGTTACTTGACTTCTAACAAGAGCAGATAAGTTTTTAATCCATACATAGTGGAATTTTAATTTGAAATTATCACTGTTATTTGATCTATTAGATTTTTCTGTTTCATTCTCATCAATATAATCGCTTTGTAGTAACAAAAGATTTACATGCTTATCTTGTTTTAAAGTTGATATATAATATGGTGAGACTTCGAATTTCAAACCGTATTTTTTTAGTATATATAGATTTATTGAAATACTATTTAATTTTTCAAATTTAGGAATATTCTTTACCTCAACAGGAAAGTTTATATCATCGAATTTCAATTCATTCGCAAAGGGCATATAATTTTGAACTCTTTCGCTATGAAATCTAGCTGGATGAAGACAGGCAAGCATAGCCCATTTAAAACATTCATTATCTGTATTTTGAACGTTGATAATTGCTTTTTTATCTGCTATTTGTTTTGGTAGTTGAATATATGAGCCAGGTTTGAAAGGATTAAATTTATTTATATTAACAGTAATACCGATGATAGTTTTTAATGTCCAACCGGAATCTTTTTCTTGAAATTCTTCTAAATTTTTAAGTATAACATCTTCAATATTTTCTTTAACCCATTACGTCCCAAATGGACGATTTTTTTCTACTGTTTTCAATTGATTTTCTAAATGTGAAATCGATGTTAAAAAAAATCGAAAAAGGACATTTCTGACGTAAAATTGTCTGTACTTTCGATATACGGTGTCAGAATTCTGAAAAAATGCATATTAACAAATTTATAATTGTTTATTTAACAAAAAATGCGAAATTTTGAGTGGTAAAAATTTTGAAATCCTTGTTTTCGAGTTGAATCTAAATGTAGATCTTAATAAATAGCACATAAAAGACGTCCTCGCATCCTGGACTTTAAGTTATAGTGGTAGGTTTTTCGAAATTCAACATGGCGGCATCCAATATGGCGGTTCAAAGAAGGACATTTTTTGCTACTTTGCGTAATTTTTTGAAAAATAATATTTTTTTACCAATATTTATGAAACTTCGTGTACAGGGGTTTTTTGGGTCGCTGATTACGAATTAATTATCGGATTTTTAATATTCAAGATGGCGGATTCATTATGGCGGCTAAAAATTTAAAAATTGTCTCATTTTTTATAAAAATTGGTACTTGTAGGTCTTTTAAATCACTGATTAACAATTCATAGGCAAATTTTTAAAACTTTACATAGCTAATTCAAAGTTTTCTATCCTGTAACAATATTCTAACCTAAGAAAATGCATGTATAAGGGTGTCTTGAGCTTATGTCATGTATATACTAACAGTTTTCAAAGTTTTGAATTGTCGGTTAAAAATATGGTCAAAAGCAAGATTGATCAATATTTTCAAGCTTTTGACTACTAGAATTATTATATTCCATATTTTATAAAACTTCTGATCGCAATAAAAAATTACGAAATATTTAAAAATAAAAATAAAAAAAAGGAAATAAAAAAATAAATAAATAAATAAAAAAATAAAAATAAATAAAAAAAAAATAAATAAAAAAATTTAAAAAAAGGCTCCCTGTGTTGCGTTCGCCTCTTCGTGGTGAGAGCTGGGCAACGGCATATTTTTTGACGGCTAAGTAACGTACTTTATTTCGATAAAACATTTAAAACCCGGAAAATTCTCAAAAACTGACTATAACCTGAGAAAATTTTCGAATTTTTCGACGCCATATTGAATCTGTCATCTTGCCATCATTTTTCATTTTTCAACCGCCATATTGGATCCGCCAACTTGAATTTTAAAAATCTGATAATTAATTCGTAATCAGCGGCCCAAAAAACCCATATATACGAAGTTTCATAAATATTGGTAAAAAAATATTATTTTTCAAAAAATTACGCAAAGTAGCAAAAAATGTCCTTCTTTGAACCGCCATATTGGATGCCGCCATGTTGAATTTCAAAAAACCTACCACTATAACTTAAAGTCCAGGATGCGAGGACGCCTTTTATGTGCTATTCATAAAGATCTACATTTAGATTCAACTCGAAAACAAGGATTTAAAAATTTTTACCACTCAAAATTTCGCATTTTTTGTTAAATAAACAATTATAAATTTGTTAATATGCATTTTTTCAAAATTCTGACAACGTATATCGAAAGTACAGACAATTTTAAGTCGGAAATGTCCTTTTCCAGTTTTTTTTAACATCGATTTCACATTTAGAAAATCAATTGAAAACAGTAGAAAAAAATCGTCCATTTGGGACTTAATGGGTTAAACCATAATTTAAGATCTGTCGTTCTATAAATAGAAACATTTTCGGTGTTGAAATACTTTACTTGAATGTCCTCTACATTATCTTTTATTACGATAAATTAAGCTGACATTTCTATATTTATTTTTAGAGTATTATGAATTGAAAGATATTTTGGTATTTGTAATTGTAATAGTTTACTTGCTGCTTTTAAGAATGACTTTATATCTGTATGTTCTTGATTAGCTATGAATGCAGTAATGATACATTTTTCAAATGCTGAATTTATTTCACGCCAAATAACTCCGTCCCCTTCAATTTGGTTTGGAATGACTCGTAATGAATTAACATTTCCTCCGACTTTTACGGAATTATTTAAATTAATTTCGATTGAATTCAAATGAGTAGCGCATGTTTGACATCTCTGTCGTATTGCTCTACTTAAGTTGAGCCGTAACATATATTCTTCAAGAGAATGCAAAGCGGTAATTATTATATTTTTCCATCTAATAAAATCATCCTTATTAGCATCTGAGTTGTAATAGGCTTTCCATAAATCGCGTACTGTATTTTCCAAATAAGAAATAGAAGCCATTGTAATGAAAATGCACGTGGGATAACTAATAATACTACTACTACTACTAGTACTACTACTACTACTACTGCTTATCACTGCTAAGAAAGCTAGTGAAGCTGGCTGTCTCGAAAGACTGCGCTCTTTTCCAATCGAGCACGGCTTTTAAGCACTATGGTGGCGCTGAAAGCAGCGATTTCGGCGCTGTAGGTTGAAGAGGGAGTAGTCAGACGAAAGGTAGGAGGTGGGTTAGAGGGTGGGTGGGTGGTGGCTGCGCCTAGCAAGCTAGAGACGCTACCCCCTCTCCAAGGGCCCACACTCAGCTACCATAAGCGCCCTACTATCGAAGGAGAGTGAGAGAGAGGGATAGAGAGAGAGAGAGAGAAAGAGAGAGAAAGAGAGACCATCATATAGTTTACCAAACACTCTACCGACTTCTACAGCATCCTACCTTAACAACCTCAAATTCAATGAAAAATTATATCTTATAAGCTACAACTGAAAAAAATTTTGAATTAAGTATGAATGATCTAGAAAAATTTATTGTTATCATAATGATTACTATTTTTAATTCGAGAAAGAATCTCCGTGACTATTGGTCAACTAAAAAAATCTTACAATGTCCAGTTATTTCTGAACTTATGACAAGAAATAAATTTATTGAAATCAAGAAGAAAATAAGATTTTATAAACTTCAAGATGAAAATAAAAATGATAAAGTCTGGAAAATTAGAAGTTTATATCATTATTTTCGTGAATATAATTTGCAGTTCGGTTTTTTTGATTACAACTTATCAATAGATGAGATAATGGTAAAATATTTCGGGAAGTTTGGCATAATAAAGTGTATTAGAAATAAGCCAATAGATTTGGAATAAAATTATGGGCCCTTTGTTCCTCAGATGGATATTTATATGAATTGGATATTTATATAGGTAAAGCAGGACTCGATGAACCCTCTAGTTGCTGTTTGTTTGGGATCGAACGTTGTTATCAAGTTGCTATCGTCTTTACTACAAGTAACTAATAAAGAAGATCTTACTAAGTATCATGTGTATTTTGATAATTTTTTCACCAATCCAGATCTTATGTTACATTTGGAAAAAATTGGATTATCAGCAACTGGGACGATCAGACAAAACCTCGTCAAAGAAAAAGTTGAAATGCCAAAAAAAGCTGAGTGGGGAACAACTATCGCTCTCAACGATCAAAATTCCAAACTGAATTATATAACTGTGATGGATCCAAACCTGTATCAATGTTATCAACAAAATTTGGGGATGAACCGAAAATGGAAGTGCAGCGATGGTATGAAAAAGCTAAGAAGTCCATTCTTTTCCCTCAAGCGTTTTCTTCCTATAACCAAAACATGGGTGGGATTGATTTGCATGATCAACATTGCAATGCTTTGATGCCTTCAATTAGGAGTAAAAAATGGACATGGTGTCTGTTCTTACGACTTATTCAGGCTTCATTGACTAATACTACTGTGATTTATAATAAACTGCACCCAGACTTGCCTAAAGGTTCAAAAGATATTGTGCAAGAAATTTGCGAATCAACGTCCTAACAAGCGAAAGAGATCAAGTGACACATCACTGCATAAACACGTAATCAAACAAAGTACCATATGTACAAAACATGGGGTATTATCGTGTGAGATGAAAACTGAATTTTATTGCCAAAAATGTGCTATACCCATGTGCAAAAGACACCGAGAAGATCACGAAAATAAAACTGAATAAAAATTCAATCGAATTACATGATCAATGTTTGATAGCTGTTTTTCATGACAAATTGAAGTCCGACAAACAAATGTTACATATATTTTTTTCATGTATTTTCCCGTATAATCGATTCCCGTAATCAGATTTAAAAAAAAATTACTTTTTTGGTAATTTGTTTAAATAACTTTTTATAAACAATTGCAAATGGCAAAAGAAAAAACACGGGTATTTTTTTTTCGATTTGCCTATGAATGGCATAGTTAGTTTTTCGCTATCAAATTATTAATTTTATTCCACTATTTCTAAAGACACTATCTAATAAATACTCTATTTCTAACCAACTTAAATTTTCTACATGTTTACTCTGAGCAATACAGACTTCAGTTTGATTAGTATTAATTAGTAAATCTCTTAATATTTTTAAAGTAATGTGTATATAATCCTTAATATAAGTTAACGATTCTGGGCGGTCTCCTCGTATGCAGAGTCCAAATTGATGATAATTCTTCTTTTTCTTTTCTTTTCAGACTTCACCCACTTGTAAGATTACCTTAGTATTAATTTTCTTATTTTCTATTAATTTTCGAGCGCCTTCATCACAAGGTTGTCCATTGCTGCTTATAAAATAAGCAACATTGTCGTTGCGCACATGTATGGCTTCTTTAACCTTAACTATATTAGCGGTATCGTTGTCGTTATTTACGGACTCATCCGAACTATTATTCATTGAGTCCTCTTCGGAATCGGGATCTTGTATATTGTGAGGTAGATTCTGATTGGGTCGCACAGGTATTTTGGGTATAACTTGTGCCTCACCTTCAAGTTCACTATCGTCTAGATCACTTTCTACGTAATCAAGTATCTCATTTCGAGTTCTTTCGGGGTAACGTTTTGAAACAACTTCGACAGATTCAGGTATAGGCAACTTCTCTACGGGAGGTGTTCTTGGGTGTGGGATAATATTTTTATTATCATTATTAATAGGAATTTTCCGGGGTCGTCCGCGTGGACGTTTTATTGGTTTGATTTCTTCAGTTTCCTTTTGAACTACCAAAGGGTCAGATGACTGTTCCAATCGTTGTCTTTGCCTTCTAGTAACTACATTTATTTCAGGAATTTGATGTGTTTTGTCTGCTTCGGTGATTACAGATATGTAACTATCATTTTCTTATGTTGGTATTTTCCGTCTTCTAAAAGGAATGTAAGTGTCTCCTATTTTTATTGTCTTCGTGTCAAAATTAACACTTACTTTACTAGAAAAAAGGAAATCAGATCCTATTATGCCTTTGCAATTTACAGGAAAGTCATTTTGTACAATATGGAATTTCATTGGCATCTCAAATAATTTCAGTGTTATTGATCCTAAAGTTCTATGGGTTAAACCATTAATATCTATTAGGTCAATTTGATCGGTCTCATCATGAATTCCTAAAGCATACTTTTCCTTTATTAGACTCTGTTCAGATAAACTATTAATCATATACTGTGTCCATCCGTATTTTGGATTATATATATTCAATAAAGGAGGTTCTTCGTCAACGAGTGGCGTATATAAATTATAAATTTTTCTATATTTTTGCATGTTACTATCACTAACAACAGGTTTTATTGCGTCACTTTCGTTTATGCTATCGTTATTATAG
Source organism: Phymastichus coffea (assembly GCF_024137745.1). Taxonomy (NCBI): domain Eukaryota; kingdom Metazoa; phylum Arthropoda; class Insecta; order Hymenoptera; family Eulophidae; genus Phymastichus; species Phymastichus coffea. The sequence continues at coordinate 10,393,088 of NW_026706818.1, read as the reverse complement.
TTTATCTTCGTACTGGTGTTGTATAAAAAATTTTTACCTATGATTCCGTGATATGGCATTTGACAATTTGCAACAACATAAAATACTATTTCATTTCCGGCTATTGTTAACTTGACAAATCCACATTCTTGGTAATCATCTTCAGCAAAAATACTCTGCATGGGTAAGATATTGGACATTTGGATAGGTATATCGTCCGGTACACAACAGGATTTAATGATATTGGTAGTGGAAGTAGAATCAATTAAGAATTGAACCTCTTCACCTGTCTGTTTGCTAATATAAGAGTAAACTAGATTTTTAATTTCTCTATCATTCTGACGTATATGTTTTACATTAATTGGTTCTATCGGATTCCGTGATAATGCATTGGCTGTTGCATTGGCTTTACCTGGGCGATAAATTATCTCATAGTCATATTCAGAAATTTGGAAACGCCATTTCAAAACCCTGGTATTGAGGTCGGCTGACTTAAACCAAACTAAAGGTTGGTGATCAGTAATAATGGTGATTTTCCTTCCGAAGACATATGATTTGAAAGCTTTGATACTGTGAATAATTGCGAGCGCTTCCTTTTCGTAAACCTCGTAATTCAACTCCGGACCACGTAGTACTCGAGAGGTGTATGCGATAGGTTGGTCTGATCCAATAGTGCCTTGTGAAAGTATTCCTGCTATTGCAATTCCAGAGGCATCCGTACGGATTATGTAATCTTTATCAAGATTTGGGAATTGTAATAATGGAGCGCTACACAGCAACTCTTTAAGTTCACAAAATGAACTTTCGATTTTATCTGTCCATTCAAACACCGTATCTTTTTGCAAAAGTCTGGTCAAAGGTTTAGCAATTTTCGCAAAATCTTTAATGAATCTACGATAATAGCCACATAACCCTAAAAATTGACGTACAGCTTTAACCGACTTTGGTATTGGGAATTCCTTAACTGCTTCAATTTTTTTCGGATCTGGTTCTAGACCATTTTCACTTATTATATGACCTAAGTAATTAACTCGTCGCATTAAAAATTTGCATTTTCCAATCTGCAATTTCAATCCTGCTTTTCGTAATCTTTCCACTAACATTCGGAATTTGCGATCATGTTCTTCAAGTGTATTTGCATATATAACTATATCGTCTAAATACACGAACAGATCTAACCCTTGAAGTCCGCGGAGCAACGTATCCATTAAACGTTGAAAAGTCGCGGGTGCATTCTTTAATCCGAATGGCATACGCACAAACTCATAGTGACCGAAAGGAGTACTGAAAGCCGTTTTATGCGCATCTTTTGGGTGCATCTTGATTGAGTCTTAGTCTCGACGTCATAACCGTATACCCATGTTTCGTCACCTGTTATAACCCTGTTGAGAAAATCTGGATCATCGTTGACGTCATTCAGTAGCTCTTGGGCGATGCTCATGCGACGTTTCTTTTGGTCGAAATTGAGCAATTTCGGAACAAACTTCGCTGACACACGTCTCATGTCTAAAACACTCGTCAAAATTGATTGGCACGAACCAAATGAGATGCCAATATCATCAGCAATTTCTCTAATGGTAATTCGACGATTTCCCAACACTATTTTCTTCACTTCTTCAACATTCTCATCAGTTGTTGATGTGCTGGGGCGTCTAGAACGAGGTTCGTCGTCGGTGTCTTCTCGGCCTTCTTGGAAGAGTTTATACCACTTGTAAACATTTTTTTGGCTTAAAGTAGACTCACCGTATGCCACTTTCAGCATTTCAAGTGTTTTGGAACATTTGATTCCATTTTTCACACAAAATTTAATGCAAACTCTTTGATCCATGTTTTTAGACAGCAGCAAATCGTGGAGCACGCAAAACACTTCTAACCTTGATGCCTTTCACAAACAAACCAAACATACTACAAAGCTGAAATTTGGAACGTATGTTCTAGACGAGTGTACCGACATAACCAAATAAAAAAGTCGAAGATCGAACGGACGTAGCCCGCTAAATTTCAAAATTCACCTTACTTTTTGATCACACCTCGTACATACATACATGATGTACTTACATATATTGCTTTACATGCCAATGTCTTGAATTTCATATGTCAGACTGTAGTGTCAGTATAAGGAAACTAATATTTTTCAATGATTCTATGCTTCATAATCTACAGTGAAACTCATAGACACATGTTTTTTACAGGTCAGGCACACAAAGACCAATGTAAAAGGGTTTTCTAGTGTGAATAGTGGTCCAAGATAGTTGTATTGCAACTATATTTTCGTCAAAAATAGAGCTACTATAAAAATTAGGTGGGGCAATCCGCGCTTCTGCACCATAATGACCAAGCCATTGATAAACTAATTTAACATTTTTTCGTTTTCTGTCGCCTTCAATTGTCTTCCCATAAACAGCGTTAACCATTAGCTTATAAAATAATTTTTAAAACTCGTTTGTAGCTTGCTTTTTTTCTGTATTCAAATCCACATAAGGATTAAGTATAGGTTTCTTATTAAATTTTAGCGCACTATGAATCTTTTTAAGTTTTAGTCTCAACTTTATAGCCTGTGTTAACGCTCTATAATGAATAACATATCGCTCTTTCTCATAAAGCGTAGTTTTGTCTGAAAAAGTTTTTTCTGAATCGAACTAGGTGGTTCACGATGCTCAGAACAAAGAGGAAGATCCTTATGTTCGTCATATAACTCTTTCGGATACACTAGATCTACATCTAATAACAATATCTAGCTTAGGTAAATATGATGCTAATTTCTTTCTAGAGATGAAGGTATAAAAATAAACAAATCAATAATACGTTAATTAATGAATAACCCTGAACATGTTTTGTAAAAATTATATAACGCTCTTTATTCTCTGCTAGAACAGGAATTTTTCCTTCGACATCTAGATTAGTAGCGATTTCTGTTACGATAAAATGAGAGTCATAACCTGTCAAATTGTGAAATACTACTGGAATGAAATTGTCCTGTTTATAATTCAAATTACAATGATTGTGAGCAGATCCTCTAAATCTACCAGTTAAATGATAATAATCTCTAGCTTGCCTTTCTTCTTCCTTAAAAGTTTTATTGCTAAAGTATTTTTATATACTTCTTCCAAATGAGCAAACAATATTTTAAATTGTTTTATAAGCCATTGAGCAGGCATCTCTTCTTCAATTGTTTGTTTTTTATAAGACTCATACTCTGACTTACTATCATCAAATATACATTTTATATATAATCCAATACTAAAAGCTTCATCTTCTTAAGTAGATAAGCAATGTATGTTCTGGAACACAAAGGAGCCGACAAAGGATGCCGCTAACGTATAAGGGATATGTGTATGTTCTGGGACACATAGGAGCCGCCCGATGAAGGTGTCACTAGCGTGACACATTTTAATTTATGGTCAGACCCCATGCTGAGTGTCTAAAAGCCATTTGATGTACCTTTGACACCTCCCGCGTGTCAGTGGGCCCCTTCGACAGTGCCCCCCCCCCCACCCACCCACAGAGGTTGTTAAGGTATAATGCTGTAGAAGTCGGTAGGGTGTTTGGTAAACTATATGATGGTCTCTCTCTCTCTCTCGTTCTCTCTCTCTCTATCCCTCTCTCTCGCTCTCCTTCGATAGTAGGGCGCTTATGCTGGCTGAGTGTGGACCCTCGGAGAGGGGGTAGCGTCTTTAGCTTGCTAGGCGCGTACACCGTATAGTACGGATGCTGTTTTCTCTCTCTCTCTCTCTCTCTCTCTCTCTCTCTATCCCTCTCTCTCGCTCTACTTCGATAGTAGGACGCTTGTGCTGGCTGAGTGTGAACCCTCAGAGAGGGGGAAGTGTCTCTAGCTTCCGTTAGCAGCGTTTATATCTCTTCCACCAAAGATGAAATTTCTTAAGGTAAGAATATTTATTATTATAGATAAATACATTTTTTATTTAATAATTAAATTTTTAAAAATGAATTATATTTTTTAGATGAATGTTGCCACTGATGCTGTGGATAGACACTCCATGAGTAGCATCGAAAATGCCCTTCCACCGACAATCATCGCTACCAGCAGCAGCAGCAGCAGCATGATTTTACATACCGCTAATACCACGAGCACGCAGAAAGTGGTAACTAAGGTAAAATGTATTAAAATAACCCCGGACCCTAGTGTATTTTCTTGTTTTAACAGGAAACTTACACGACCTACCAAACCATGTGGTAGGAAAAATAATTAAAAAATTAAAAAATTTTTGCAATTTAATTATAATTTAACGTAATTTAATATAATTAAATAAATTGATTTAAATTAAAAAAAATATATATATCTCTCTCTCTCCCTCTCTCCCTTCCTCTCTCACTCTCCTTCAACAGTAAACATGCTGACTAGATGCAAGTCCTAGGAGAGGGGGTAGCGTCTCTAGCTGCTTGCTAGGAGCGTACACCGTATAACCCTTGGAGAGGGGGTAGCGTCTCTAGCTGCTTGCTAGGAGCGTGCGCCGTATAGCCCTTGAAGAGGGGGATAGCGTCTCTAGCTTACTAGACGCATACGCTGTATAGTGTGGATGCTGCTCTCTCTCTCTCTCTCTCTCTCGCTCTCCTTTAATAGTAGGGTATTTGGGCTCTTGGAGAGAGGGTAGCATATAGCTTGGCAAGCTGCTCTCTCTCTCTCTCTCTTTCTCTAAGCAAGCGCTATAGTATTTTCATTAGATTTCGGGAACCTTTCATCCTCACAGTTGATTTTATTCGAATATTAATTAATAAAACTTATAGAATTTCCGTTTAATTATTAATTTATTGTTCATTGAACTATACTGTTTTTAAACTATAAGTTAATGTCACGAATATTATTATTATTAACAATGTATTATACTCCGGACGGGCAAACCGAAGGTGCCGAAGAGATAATACGCGGTATTAAATAAGTTCGGAATTAGGAATGGTTGATTGCGTGTTACAAATGATAAGTATTAATTAATGAAAATACACAAATATGACTTTAATGAGATTATTAAAGAACGGAGATACTCATCTGGCATAAAAAACCCCAGTCGTAAGTGGGGGAAAAGCCATCGAGTTCCGAGATAATAATTACAGAGCTTTTTAGTTATTATTTCCTATAAATAATGCGGAAGTCAATCATAAAGTAGAAAACTACAATACTAATACAAAAATGGAGAGAGAAATATTGGTTGCGCTCACAATAAGCTACCTGAGGCTCGCTGAGCCTGTACAATTCGCACGGTTGAATGGCCATTCAAAGCAAAAGCGTGTGTTCGATTACCAGTCGACGCTAACATAGGAAGAGGGAGGGAAGGTGCTACCACACACACACATACATACATCGGCGTACCGCAGCCCCAACGTCTTGGGCACACAAAACTACGATACCACCTGGTTTGCCGACTGATGGGCAGGAAAGACCTGGTAGCACCCCGGAGACGTGAGAGCGTCCTCCACTGACGTAGTCAGTCCCCTGAAATGCGTCACTGGGATCACGAGACACTGGTGAGTCAGTCGCACACAAACACTCTCACCCAGTTGAGCACGCACAGTTTCTTTTAGCTCGGTGTCGCGGACACGCACTTGCCGTGGATGAAAAGAGGACGCGTCGCGTACAACCTTTCGGGATATACGGAATACACGATAGAGAGCAGAGAGTGTCGACCGTAGCTGTCGGGTTTCGGGAAGTAACTAACTCTTCGTCGCATCATTCGAAGACGCGAGAAGAATAATCGGAAAAAAATTCTCCCTACTCTTGAGGCCCTCCGAGAAGAGCCTAATGACTACATTGAGACATGTGGTGCGCAGATGTGGGAAATGCGCGCTGCAATTGGCGACATGCAATAAACAACAGACGCTCGTATTCCCATCTGTAAACGTGCCCGAACGCTGACGTCGATGGTTTATTGTCCGTGCGTCGTTCCTTGTATTGTTACCGGTCGCTTTCTCTTTTTTTTTTTTTTCGAAGCGTAAATGACTCGAACATATACATTGAATATAATACAGTCTGTCTATAATCTTTATTTTCAGTAGTTGACATCGCTATATTGAAATATTGAGTTGAATTTTTATAAGTAATATTGTCAACTTCATCAATACCTTCCCCATACCTCACTAATCGAAATTATACGGCATCATAGTCACTATATAGTATGGTTATAGGTAGTTTTTATTAAATTCCAACAATATATATAATTTATTTTCTTTTTTATTGAAAAGCATTGTATACATTGATTACATAATGTCTTGTTAATTTCAAACTAATTTTTTAACATCACCACTAATTGGGTTCTATTGTACAATACGATCATGTAATATTAAGCAGTAGGCTGCAGTATCTTCAGGAAAATCGGTCCGAGTTGCAAATTCTAGGCGAACATCGACTGGAGCGCTTTTTAATGTTTCATTTTGTTTGGAGCAGTCTATAACTATTAACGGCACTTTATTAATGAAATCCTTTTTATTGAGTAACGGCTCGTTTTCTTTACCATAGTAAGCGTTTTGAAAATTAGTATACATATCGTAGACAACAGCATACTGATTTTGATCGATATTCAAATTGAGATTTTCATACGGATAGCATTGTGAATTGAGGAATAGCTTCACATTACTAATATTACAATGATCAAAATTACTAGAATTAACACTCGCCGAACTTTTACGTTTCGTTTGAAAAGCTAAAATAACAAAGTGAGGCTTTTCCAATTGATTGGAAGTCTTAACACTCCAAACGTGCTTTGATGTACGTGGTAATTTTGGATACTCATACATTTCCCAAGTACGATATCTCATTGTAATTGCACGATCTCGTCCGATCTGATTGAGTAATTTGATTTTTTCTTTGTCTGCAACCATCACATATGGCATCAACCATTCAACCTTAGTTAAAGTAATTTTTGTTTTTTCTGAAGCAGCAGGATTCCCTATTGGAGCAGACAAAATAGCATTCAAATCATCTCTTGATCTTGTAGCCTACTGCTTAATATTACACGATCGTATTGTACAATATAACCCAATTAGTGTTGATGTTAAAAAATTAGTTTGAAATTAACAAGATATTATGTAATCAATGTATACAATGCTTTTCAATAAAAAAGAAAATAAATTATATATATTGTTGGAATTTAATAAAAACCATAACCATACTATATAGTGACTATGATGCCCTATACTTTCGATTAGTGAGGTATGGGGAAGGTATTGATGAAGTTGACAATATTACTTATAAAAATTCAACTCAATATTTCAATATAGCGATGTCAACTACTGAAAATAAAGATTATAGACAGACTGTATTATATTCAATGTATAGTTGAATGGACAATAAATTAATAATTAAACGAAAATTCTATAAGTTTTATTAATTAATATTCGAATAAAATCAACTGTGAGGATGAAAGGTTCCCGAAATCTAATGAAAATACTATAGCGCTTGCTTAGAGAAAGAGAGAGAGAGAGCAGCATCCACACTATACAGCATATGCGTCTAGCAAGCTAAAACCGCTATCCCCCTCTTCAAGGGTTATACGGTGTACGCTCCTAGCAAGCAGCTAGAGACGCTACCCCCTCTCCTAGGACTTGCATCTAGTCAGCATGTTTACTGTTGAAGGAGAGTGAGAGAGGAAGGGAGAGAGGGAGAGAGAGAGAGAGAGAAAACAGCATCCGTACTATACGATGTACGCGCCTAGCAAGCTAAAGACGCTACCCCCCTCTCCGAGGCTCCACACTCAGCCAGCATAAGCGCCCTACTATCGAAGGAGAGCGAGAGAGAAGGATAGAGAGAGAGAGAGAGACCATCATATAGTTTACCAAACACCCTACCGACTTCTACAGCATCCTACTTTAATAACCTCTGTGGGTGGGTGGGTGGGGGGGGGGGGCACTGTCGAAGGAGCCCACTGGCACGCGGGAGGTGTCAAAGGTACATCAAATGCCTTTTTTCTTTCAAACTTGAAAAAGTCACTCGCCGGATAGATAATGAGGAGGTAATCGCTGCCACGGAAGCCTACTTTTCGGACCTCGAGGAAACGTATTTTTCAGACGGGTTAAAGAAGTTGGAGCATGGCTGGGCCAAGTGTATCGAACTAAAAGGAGACTATGTTGAAAAATAAAACGCCACTTTTTCAAAATTTTCGTTTTTCGTTTGTAGGCTAAGTACTTATCGGACCACCCTGGTACCTACGAAAGAGGGAATCTTTAAATCGAATTTAGCCGATGTTACTTTATTTTTAGAGTATCGAAAATATTCTAAAAAGAATAACTCCCCATTTTATAAAGGCATACTGCTTATATTCCAAGATTCTCTACATCGAATATTACTACAATTAACTTGCATAGATACAATGTTACATATAATACACATAGCTGCACCAAACTTTGAATTTGAATGACAGTCATAATGTCATTCAAAAGACGTCGAGCGCTCGCTTAGTTGCATCGTCGCAACTGTATTTTCAAAATTAATATAATCTTGAAAACAAATACAATTCAATATTTACAGCGAATATTAAAATTACTAGCATTACATTTGTCGTCTTTCTTAATAAATTTTCATATTAGATCTTATCTCAAATTTTGTTAGTTCTATAAAATCGGCATTAATATGACGAAGTAGCCCATATCTACAGACGGTCAACTTGACAGATATTACTCAATTTCTATTAAAATTAATTTGAAACCTTAATATTTTATTACTATATAAATCTTCCATTAATATTTCACACGTATAATTCAGTATTATTATTTACAGCTGTCCAAAGAGGCCGAGTACCACAAAATCAGCACGGTACGCAAGGTTTAGTAGGATCATTTCCTTCTATAAACGACGAATCAGTAACATGTGTAAATCGAGATACGCATCCATATCTATCTTCTTATGTAAACTTATTACTGAGAGCAGAACCATATACAACTTCAAGATATAATCAAAATTTACAAACATATAATGTAATTGGAATCGAAAATATTTGTGAGGTAGCAGCACGACTTTTGTTTTCAGCAGTGGAATGGGCCAAAAATATTCCCTTTTTTCCAGATCTTCAGATTACTGACCAAGTAGCATTATTAAGACTAGTATGGAGTGAGCTATTTGTACTTAATGCAAGTCAGTGTTCTATGCCTTTGCAAGTGGCATCTCTCCTGGCAGCTGCTGGACTTCATGCTTCACCAATGACTGCAGATAAAGTAGTTGCATTTATGGACAATATTAGAATTTTTCAAGAACAAGTTGAGAAGCTTAAAAATTTGCATGTAGATACAGCAGAATATAGTTGCCTTAAAGCTATTGTTTTATTTACAACAGGTACTCATTCTCATATAGATGTACATATATATGTATATATGAACAATTGTATACTTATTTTACTTTTCGATTGAAAATAGTAATGTAATATATTATAATACAATATATTATGTAATATCAACGAAGACACGATTATACAAGAGTAAGCCTGTGTATAAGATTTCCCAGTTAAAATTTGACCGAGAGATAGCGTGCAGATGATCCGGTGAGATATTTCGGTAGCAAGGCAAATCATAAGAGAAAGTGCTCGATAAAAATATAGAGTAGAGAGAGGGAATTACAGTTACAACGAGTAAACAGTCCCTCAGAGTCAGTTCTCCATCTCTCTCACTCATACGGATCTTCCCTCTCTCTCCCGCTCTTCTCTGTCTCTTTCATACTCACTCAAGTATAGTTTTTCCTCTCCCTCTATTACTCAGAGATTTATCACGAGATATTTATCATGAGTCGCGCATTTGAAATGTTTAAATCCAGTGCAAAATTGTTTTTAATAACGGTATTTTCAATAAATTACAATTTTGCTGCATATAAAAATTTTATTTTATTTTTTAAATGGTTGATTAAAAAATAGACATTAAAAATTTATTGTATTAGCAAAAGACACTTCATTTCAAGTTCGTGTTCCGCAATTCGTTTTAATTTGTTATTGTACAAATAAGAAAGACCGATTTGGGAATAAGGCCGACACAGCCAAAGAGTTCAGCATAATTTGACAGCGAAGTAGACCGAATGCTGCGGATAATAATCCTCTTACCTATTACTCAAAAAATTGAGCAACTAGAATGTCAATAAATAGTTATTCAACTAACAAGTCTTTGTTAACAAAACAGTGATATAGTAATTCTATAAAAAATACTATTTATTCTTGTTTGTGAATCATAAAAATCCCACTACGTTAACAGAAACTTTAACTTGAAAGTGATAGGAAAAAGGATTATTAGAGACATTTTTATTTAAGCATAAATAATTACGTGATTACATTTAATTAATGATATAAAACAAATTGAATGCCTACTCTTAGCTAATATTGTTTCAATATTAATAAGCTAATATTAATAGATAAGCAATGTATGTCCTGAAACACAAAGGAACCGCCAATGCATAAAAGATACAGTGCCGGTCAGCCACTTTTACCCCCCCACGGGCAAAATCAATCTAACTTCAAAGTTTTATATCTCTGGTAGAAATTAACGTACAGAGATGCGCGTGGGTGCGTTTGAAAGGTCTTTCGGAGAGCTTTCAAATGATATGACTCACGGTTGCCATCGATTGTTTTTTTAAATTTTGCAACAATTATGCAAAATTGAAAATTCTGAAATTTTTTTATTATTTTTGACAATTAGCCAATTTTGGAAAAAAAATCATACGAAAATTTAAAGTACACCATTTTTTAGCTATTACCAAGCCCTATCTGAATCACTCATCAAAAATTTATTTTCGTCAAATATGACGCGCGCACGGGCATTTTTTCCTGGAAGTGACAGTTTTTTTCAACATTTTTTATCTCCGTCAAATTGTAACAATCGAAAAAAATTTATAGGAGAAAAAATGTTTGTTTTTTCACGTAGAAAAAAAAATTATTGCAGTATTCTACTCACCGGATCATGGCTACATCCACCCCGGAATCACGTTAGCATTCATTTAAGATGGAGCCACTTTTAAGACCTTACCAAGGGCCTACGCTTTTCCGCGATCCTCTGCTCGCTCTTTATGCCGATACTCCACAGTGATGGAGAAGCCCATGCACTCTCACAGTCCCGTCCCGCCGTAGTCAAGCTTCGATCTCCCCCTGCTGCATTGTTGCGTCTTACACTGCTACTCCCTTCGGCTCCATCGATATGATAGATCGTTCAAGCTCGCTTAATATATATATCTTGCTTCACGTAATTCTTCAATGACTGAGTGAATTTCATTAATATGACTAGGATTACCAGCTGCTTGTTCGGCTATAAGTAAGATTCGTCGATCAACAAACTCATTCGGATCATCCCAGTAGACAAAGTCAAATGAAGTGGCTTTTCTTGTAACTTTGTAACGAGGTTAAAGGACTACTCCCACCAATAGACTTTCGTTTCTTAACACTACCGCAACGTTGTCGAGAACAGTTAAGTAAGGACCAATAAAGATTTTGAATTTTTTTACATACTGATTTCATTCATTCATTCATCATTTAATTCAAATCATTTCCCATGAGGATTAGTGTTGTCAAGAATTTTTATATAATTTTCTTCATCTATTTAGCTAATTAATTTAGAATTAGGTTCTTTATGAAAAAGAAATTCCATTAAACCTAGAGTCTTGGTATATCTTTCAACATTCATTAATACTTTATCACTTTCGAAATAAGTAGGCTAATCGCCAATCGTGTATTTATTTTCCTTTAAATGAACACCAAATATTTTATTTAGATTACTTTTCATATTAGGCTCATATAACAGTTAAACGTAGTTTCCTAAAATTAACTTATCATGCTACTATGATAAATAAGTTTTATCTAAATATATAGTTGTATCTGTAGATTCATTATCATCAACAGAATTATCGAATTCATTAACAGTATTATCATTACCATCAGTAGCAGATTCATATGTAGTATTTAACGGTCGTAAAATAGTAGCAAACTCATTGGTTGTACTATTAAAGTAGTTTAATTTCTTAGAATTGTCTGCTTTTGCTGCTTTTGACTTCAATATTTTTTTCAAAGTTGATTATATTATTTTTTGGTAGCGTTTCAATAATATCAGTTTTCTCAGTAGCTGTCTCTACAAGTTTCTTTAATAGATCAAAAACCGGTTTGTTGTCAGTTGTATTAATGAAAGAGAAATAATGCTCTTTTAGTTAGTCTACGACATTTGTAGCAAAAGAATGAAATCCTTTTCTATATCTTTCATGATTTATTGGTCTGTCTCTGACGATAACCAAAAACCCATGATTATCGTCTCTCCAAAATTTTAAACAAATTGCTTTAAACTTTTCCAAAGGCAAATCTGAGTTAACATGATCATTATAAATGTGCTTAATATTCACGTCATCTTGTAGAAACAAAACAAGTAAATTCACATTATCTCGAATGAGATGCTTCGGAATGCGAGCGTACGATTGACATAGATATAAGCTATCTACTTTTTTATGTCTTCCTATATAGAAAAATGCTCTTACGTTATCTTGCTTCTCAGTGGCTATATCGTCAAAAATCATGATAGAATTTGGTCGTGTTTTATCTGGTGAAACATCTGTCTCAGTCTCGCTGAAAGCATGATACTCTGTACCATTAATTGGCTCTAATAAATCTTTCAAAAATTTATACTTGAGTTGATTAAGGGATTTTGAGTAGACATATAGGTTTTCAAATCTATAACCATTAGGATGAGTGATTAATGTTAATAAACAATTAGTTTTTCCGTCCACAGAAAACGGCACGTATACTGTTAGGCAATAGTTCACCATGTGTTTTTTCTTGTTTTTTCGTCTCTACCACTGTATCGAAATTAACGACTTGAAGCTTAAGAGGCTGTTCTTTGAAATCCATGTTGTTTACCCGTCACCGATACCTCAATAAATGAGTTTGTTAAATATAAAAAGACTGCTTATATATCTTTTATTTCATTAACATGTTGTCTTTCAAAGAAGTATAATCACGTACTACAAAAGAAAGACTGGTGTTGATCTAATGAATAAGATTATAAATTACTTGCCTATTGAAGCTCACTTACTTGGATATCAGTATTTTGGTCCTGGTACAAAATTGAACAAACGATTGGCGCTTGGAGATCTTGGTAAAATCCACTAGACGTTGCTTGTAAAGAACACGATATTGCTTATTCGCAAAATCGAGAGGATATTGCTACAAGAAATAAAGCTGACAAAATTCTAGCTAAAAAAGCTTGGAAAAAAGTGCTAGCTAAAGATAGTAGTTTTGGAGAGAAAGTAGCTACCTTCATCATAACCAACATTGCGAAAATTAAAAGACCTAGTTCAGTGTCTCACCCACACTCAGCTCGAGAAGTAGTCTTTTTCTACACTTCTTCACCTACTCTCCCACTTTACACTCTCCCACCTCCCTCAGATATATTTATTTGTAGTAAGTAGATAATGTAATTATTCGCAATTATCTATTTATTTTATTTATTATTTTAATTGGATAAGTAGACAATAAAATTAAAAGTATGCAGACAATTAAATAGCATTCATTTATTTACTTTTCTAATTATACATAGAGTAGAGAATATTGTTGATAATCTTTATTCTCTTCAGTTAACATAGCTATTTCAAAATATGCAGATAAATTCTATAAAAATTATAATCATCTTCAAATGAACCTATTATGTCGATTCCTTGTGGTTTAGCTTGTTTTTGTCTCTTCCTAATTCAAGTATACAATTTTTGTTCATATGCAGCAGCACAGACGAAAACATTATCTTTTTTACAATGAAATACGCATGACGTTTTCAGTGGATTTGATAATTCTGCTAACGAAGGACATCTCATATCACTTTTAAGATCTAAAATTTTACTGTAAATAAAAATGTAATTAAAAATTATCTACATAGGTTAAATATTCAAACATACATTACTAAAACTTTTTTTTTTTAATTTATTTAACGTCGCTCTATTTATGCTCCATCAGTGCTAATCAGCGACGGGAGCTTGTAATGTGTTTGAGAACAAAGCACATGAAACTTTTTTCAGTGGTGCTTGTATCAATCAGCAGGGACTGGGAATCGAACCCGGGCCTATCGGGTTCGAGTCCGTCGCCCTACCGACCGAGCCATTGCAGGCCTCATATTACTACAAACGCGTTTCGCTAATCTAAAGCTCATTAATTATTGACTAGATGTATTTACATTTACCACATCATCTCTGGATCTTTTTTTTTCATTGTATTAACTTTGTATTCTGATAAAACATACTACGTCTATCCGATGTCTCGCAACTTTGCGATTCTAGCTTTTATATTTAGTATGCTTCTGTGATTGTGCGATCGAAATGCATATTACGATCACGATTGTTAAAAAACACTCGGAGCACCAATGCATGTAGCAGAACTGAAATTCAAATGCTTCTTTAAGACTGTTTTCGTTGAAAAATATTCATTTTTTTGTAATGGAAACCCCTCTTTTTGACCCCGAATTCGCACATAGCGCGAAACTCAACACAATACCTTATCCAAACGTCGGATTTCGCGCTTTGTGCGTATCCGGGGTTAAAAAGAGGGATTTCCATTACAAAAAACACTTCGACCTTGAAATGACCTTCAAAATGAGGTTAAAGGTCAAAGGTTTTTGGTGCATTGGGTGGCCTACTCTGTTCTGAACAAATTTTGTAGAGGTCATTTTTCGATATCTTAAAAAGTAAAAAAACGCTTTTAGGCAGTTTTTCAAGCATTTGACCTTAAATCGACCTTCTCAAGGCCATGAAAAAAAATTTTAAAATACCGTTTTGGACGTAAAATTTCCCGCTCTTTCCGAATCCGGGGTCAAAAATGGGGGTTCCTATTTAAAAAAACAAAGTTGACCTTGAAATGACCTTGAACATGACCTCCAAGGTCAAAGCCAAGGTCGTACGGATATGTCCCCATCGAAGCCCAGCAACTTTTGTCTGAAGCAGTTTTTGATTAATCCATTATTTTGGATTCTAGAGGGGGTGTACGGGTGGTCTGGAACACCCTGTATATTATAGTGAAAAACTTCGAAAAGGTTAAATAATAATATTATATAAAATTCTTGTAAATTTTTTTTTAATAAAATTCAATATAAAAAGTCTTTGGGTTTTAATTTTATTTACAAATAAAATACAGTAATGCAGAGAATTGCACAAAGAAAAGAGGTAATATTTCTTTATCGTTACACAACTAGCGAAGATTCGCATAATTTCATTGCTCTAAAGTATAATTCTCTCTATTACTCTCTCGTTTTATCTCATCTGGTTAATAACATCATGCTAATAACAGAAGGTCATTGGTTGAAGTACCCCTCGAGTCGATTGTAGTTACGCACTCTTTTTACCACTTTATTACTATTTCTTTCCTGCCTCTTTTAACTATCCTATCTCTTTTGATATAGCATGATACAAATTATACTCTACTACTACTTTTTCTATACACACAGTTTGCCCACTCTATAATATTATTTCTCAAACTAGATATATAACATAACTGGCTCTTCTTTTCTTCTTTTTGCGGCTATCCACCGTCATCCCATCTTTATGCACCTCTTTGTAGCTAAATGATCCTATCCACTGTTATAGAAGATTATATTTTAGCTGTTATTTAGTACCTACAAGTAAACGTCATGGGTTCACATCGACTATTTTATCTTTTAACCGCTGCAATAATTGACGAATACACCCGAGTCGAGTGAAACAGGAGTACGTTCTGTATAGTATTTATGGAAGCTCAATACTGTATATACAAGGTCAATAGAACTCGTGAAAATGCATTGCTTTTTCAATTTTTCAATTAATCAAATTTTTCAATAAATTCAATAAATCAAATGTTCAAAATCTGCAGTCAAAGATATAAAGTCTGATATAAATAATCGTAGATTATTCCGTGATTCTTACTCGATGTTACCAAGTATCATGTGAAAGATAAATAGTGATATTAGAGAGACCTAGGATGAACACTCACAAAAAAAAGCAGACAACAATGAATATTCGTAGAAAGAGGAGAATGAAAATGAGTTGTGTCGTATACTCGAGGATTAGGATAGTGATTTGTCTGGATACCGGTAAAACTTCGCTTCGAACACATAGTTCTTATGACACATCAGCTACATGGATTGCAACCTGCTCTTTAATGGGAGCATTCATACGTGGAAAACGCCATGCACACTGAAAATTAGGTGGGCAAATTACCGTATACGACTATGTGACGAGAGAAGGCAGTAAGGCTGCTTTTTATTAGCCTCTCTTTCTCTCTCTTCTGCTTTCGGCATGGCATATTGGCCATCGTTGAGGACACAATAAGAATGCACCCAACTTTTGGCCTCTTTGTTTCAGCACTAATGACTATCGAAGAATAGCCGAAGCCGTTCGAAGAGCTTCAGTAATGGAAGCGGACGAATGAGAGAAAAAGAGAGCACAATGCGCACTATAGAGGACTCGGGACAGACGTGTTGCACACGTCTAATAAGCGCTACGTCGCACATCACGAAAAAATGAGATCAAGTAGGAAAAAAGAGTGCGAACCGACGACTGCGAGTACCTCACGGCCTGTAACTGAGTTCTCAGGATGTATCTTGTTGATCCTGTTGAGTGAGCCGCAAGGCCGCTCTTGCCCGCCCTTTTAATAAAGATTTCTTTCTGCGAGAGAGAAAACAACTCTTTGGGTGACTTAGAAGATCGGGCACGATCAGTACGCAATTTTTCAGCCATAAGCACGCATTGAATACGGAAAGAGGTATAGAGGACGGTTAGTTTGCGAACTATCAAGGCATTCACTTATCGTGCAATTCGTTTCCCTCATTCGCTGTAAAATTAGTTAGAGATATTTTAGCTAGCGAAAGTTATACAAATAATTGTATTACTTTCACTAGTTAAGATTTGAGTTATGTTAATTAGAAATAAGATTTTGAGAGTTTGAAATATAATAGTTGTGTGTGATTATTTGTTGAATTGTCCACTTTTTTCTCCTTCGATTGATTGAAAGTGCCCCTCTTATCCTTTTAAATAATTGAGTAAACATTGCACATTCGTTACGACTATATTTTTGCTGTCGGTAATTCTCATTGGGGTATAATTTTCATCCGGACTTTCAGTTCGCAGTTTGTCTGCGACGTTTGTTGCTCTCACACCCTATACTATTCTATAGGCGCGAACACTTATTTCATTTATGTCATTGCATGCAATCAAAATTCTCGGCCATAACATGGAGGCTTATGTGTTGTTGAAAGGCGCAATAAATACAACCGATATCTTTCTTTATTTTAAGTCATTATCAATATTAGAATTGTTATTGATGTTTATCTAATCCTTTCTCGCAGTAAAAATCCGCATTAAGTGTCATTTACCTCTGACTTGATTTTGCGCGCACTTTCAGTTAAGCGAAGTGCATGTATAATAGCATCAGCTTGTTAAGCAGCAAGTCAAGGCGGCAGATAGTCTCACAGCGCTAAATAAAAATGACTTTAAATAATACAGCTCCACAAACCAAAATTGCAAGTACCAAAAACTAAACCAATAAATGCCTATATATTTTCGAGGTTGCTGATTTCAAATCCGTGACTTAGTTTTTATAGCTTTCTTCCAAATTCGACACTATTTATTTTCTAGTTTAGACACTTATAATTTCTTAAAGTTGTTAACTAACTCCTCTAAACCCAATGATGATGTTTTCTTTTTTTATTAATTTTTTTAACAAAATTATCATCATTTATTAGCTTACGAATCTGAGATACGTCAAAACTGTCTTCATTCATTTTAGCATCACTTAATTAAGCAAATAAATTTCGGAGATATTTATAGTAACTTCGATCTTTGTTTAAATTTTTTTCTAATTATTCTAAAAGCTCCAATTTAGTATGCAGAGATGGTATAGAAATTTTTGATAGATCAACAAGTGGACCTTTCATTACATTCTTACAACCAGGATTGAAAGTTTTTCACGGAGATCAGACACTCTTCACATAGTGCTTTTCCCGATCTATTGCTGCTCGCTGTGCCAACAAAATTTGCGCAACCTCGCAGGGATTGAGATTTATTTGAAGCACTTTAGCCATATCTGTTTGATCTTTTTAACCATTGTCTCTTATCGATCTTCTTGACTGGTGGGCAGTCAGCTGCCTTAGGGCAGTTTTTATCACATATGATGCATTGCTTCGATCGATCCACTGTGTTCTTGCAATTTTCTGCGATATATCCCGTTTCATGATATCGATCGTACTATTACGTTGTCTCTCGGAGCCGTACTCAACAGATGATCCAGCTTTTCCTTAGCTTCCCATTTTTCAGCAACCTACTTACAGTAGCTGTGCAAAGCAAAATACTGGAAACTGCGTTCCTGGATACGATGCTCTGACGTTTATGGTATTAGAGCCAACGGAATTTGGCCCTCTTACCACTGCAATGGGTTCTAAAACTTTTTCCTTGGAGGTGACCTCGTCTGTTTCTCAAGACTTAAAACTTGACAGATCATTACAAGCGAACTAGAATTCAAAGACAAATAATAATTTGAACGCAAACTCGATGGTGAGGGTGCTAATAAATGAAATTTACTATTATGAATAATAACGAAATGAATAATGTATACTGCAAAATACATAGCAAGAATAATGCGACTCATTATATACAGGATGTTTCATTTTAATCCGACCAAGCGCATAACCTAGTATAAACAAACGTTATCAAAAATGAACTCTACAAAAGTTGCAGGGGACAGAGGGGGCAACCAAATACTACCATGAACTTTGACCCTTAATACGCTTTTCAAGGTCATCTGAAGGACAAAGTGCTTTTTTAATGGGAATCCCTATTATTGACCCCAGAATCGTATAGAGCGGGAAAAATTACATCCAAAATGATATTTTAAGTTTGTATTTGTGACTTGAGAAGGTCAATTAAAGGTCAAATGATCAGAAAACTGTATTTTTGTCATACCGATGTCTCTGTATAATTTATTAATTAAATTAATTAATTCTCTGATTCTCCATTATGAATTTGTCCCCTATTTATTAAAGTAGATAATTTTTTCAGTTAAAAATAATTTTTTATATTGACTTTGACCCCTGCTTATTGTTACATACAGTTAATATTTAATATAGCACTACTTATTAAATAGTTAAACTAATTAAATTACTTTTGTTTCATATTGTTTTCTTCTTAAATTTAATAGTCGCAGAAAAATTATGTCGTTTTTTTTATCTTGTTATAATCAAAATTTTCACTATGGCAGATTATCCAGCGGCTGAAATGTTTGATATTCTATTGGTTCTTGGTGAATGTAGGCGTAATTACCGAGAAGCTGCTGCTCTTTATCGAAATCGATATCCCCACAAGAAACATCTGACAAGGAAAGGTACCCAACCCGAACTCACCGATTTTGAGGATTTTGATACATATTGTAGAACATAAAAAAATAAGAGACACGTATTTTTTTTATCGACTAATTTTCACTTTTAAGGAGTAAGAACCTCCCTTAAAGTTAACCCCCAAAAAGAGCTTTTTTTAATATCGGTTTAAAATTAATATTTTTCAGTGAAACAAATTGGAGGTTATTTCTTACAAAAGGAGCAAGTATTTCATGGTGATTTGAAGAGTAAGGGTAGCATCCCCTATTTTTAGGGGTTGAAAACATATATTTTTTGGCATAATTTTATAAAAAAAAAGTTTAAACCTACTAAAAAAAATTGGAAAAAATGTTTAAACATCCATAATAATAAAATTTAGTTGACGTCTTTTGATGTTTTAATAAATATTACGTCTCAGGGGGGTAAACCACCCTAACACAAAATAACTGTAAATTGGTAATTCAATACATAATATTTCGTAGAAAGTTTGTATATAGAGGTTTTCGAGGCCGCTGATTACAAATCTGTTATCAGATTTTGAAAATTTAAAATGGCGGAACCAATATGGCGAACGGTAATATCGAAAAAAAAATTTTATATAATAAAAAAGTTTTAAACGACTAAAAAAATTTTAACTTCCATAAAAACTTGTTTACAAATGTGTGATCTTTGTAGCCTGTACACGTGAACTATAGAGCTTTAAACCCTAAACCCCTAAACAACAAATAGGCTAAATGGTTGTACTTTCTAACCAAACGACTCCAAACCCAGACAGGCCGAAGGCCTATACTTTACCGTAGACCGAGTATAGACATATTACCGATATTTTATTCAATCATTTTGTATGTAACAAATAACGTCTCGTTTTATGTTTCAATCAAAGATTATTTATTTTTCTGTTTTTATAAATCAGCATAATTTCAAAAGTAATTTCATAAATTATAAAGTATTTCATAAATTTCATAATTATATAATTTTATTAAATCAAAAAGTTCACACTTTTTTGCAAATGAAAAAACAGGTTAATAAAATTAGTTTATCAACCTCTTTTGCATTTTGTAATAAATTTTAATGTTGTTAAACTTAGGAGTTTTTCATTGTTACAATTATTTCGTAAGCCAAAAATTTTTTAGATAAATTCTTGAAGTTATGATTATTTTATCTATAGTAAAATATTTACAGTCTGGAATTCCATAATAATACTATTTGATACAATTAAATGAATATATCAAAAAATCTAAATTCAATAATAAATATTATTCTCATTATTATTATTATTTTTCATTATCATTGCTATTATCAGTATTACTGTTATTTTTTTTTGTACAAGGAGTTGCGGAATCCTTTTTGCGGATTCCCTTACAATTAGTCTTTCTGACTGAGGGGTTATGTGGGACTCCCCGTAAAAAAAAACAGGCCTACCCACTAAACCGACATCTCCTTCCCCTAGCCAGGGACTATATTGATATTACTTCTGACTGGAGGTTCTGTCTGTGTTCGTCCGTTCGTATCGTTCCTCCATATCTCTTTACGTCGCGTTACTTCGTCTTCTCAGTCATTTGTCAGGCAGCCGGCCGCGTTCTTACATCTTAGTATAGTTTCCGTATAGGTAGCGACTAAGCACCACCATTCGGGTTCACGTAGCATCACAGCCACAATGTTATCGGGGGTGATGCTGCCGACCGTTTCTTCCAGTTCCTGTCTGAATCTTGTCCAGCGCTCACACGCGAAATACGTGTGTTCCGCGTCGTCTCGTTCGTATCCACAGTACTTACAGTCGGGTGTTCGTAGTCTGTTCATATTGTAAAGGTACCGTCGGAAGTACCCGTGGCCCGTCAAGAGCTGGGTGACGTAGAAATTTACATCACCAAATTTCCTTCCGAGCCACAGCCTCAAGTCCCGTATCAATCGTCTCGTCCAGTTACCACCTCGTTCCTCTGTCCATCGGCCTTGCCAAATGTTTATTGTCCTGTCTCGCTCAGCGATTGTCGCGTTCTTTCGTCCTATTTCCGCGCTGCTCCCGTAGATCCTTTTGCGTGTAAAGATCTACGGGTATTAAGCCAGCCACCACCAAAACAGCCTGTGCAGAGACTGTTCGGTAGGAGCAAGCGATTCGCAGTGCGCCCTGTCTCTATACCATCATCATCGACTTACAGTATTTCTTTATCTTCAGGGAGTCTACCCATATTTCCGCGCCGTAAAGAAGGATCGACTTAGCTGTCGTCATTAACAGTCATCGTTTTCCCGATCTTAGTCCCGTCGTATTTACCAACAGTCGACTCAAGGATGCTATCCTCTCTGCCGCTTTCCGGGTTGTTTTCTGTATATGAGGCCAGAAGGTCATCTTCGTATATCAAGGTTTACCCCAAGGTACTTGACTTCCCTCTTGGTCTCCATCTCGTATGTCCCCACCCTCATGTACAGTAGCGTCTGCATGCGTCTTCTCGTGAGAAAGATCAGTTCCGTTTTTTTCTGTTGCGAGTTGTAGTCCGTGGTCTGTCATCCATCGGTCGACTCGTCTCATGGTCTGGTTCAACGCCAGCTGCGCCAGCTCGAGGGACCTCTCCATAATCACCGCCGCCACGTCATCAGCGTAGGCGACGAGGGTCACTCCGAGCGGCATCCCAAGCCGAAGCAAGCTATGGTATAAGCCATTCCAGAAGTCAGATCCCAGTATCGACCCCTGTGCCACCCCAGCGGTGACCTGTTTCGTTACTTGTCCTTCGATCATCTCGTACGTTATCCGTCTGTTTTTTAGGTAATCCTCCACAACCCGAAGCAGGTATGGTAGGATACCGAAGTTGCTTTTTAGCGCCTCCAAGATATCCTTCCACCTGGCCGAGTTGAAAGCATTCCTAATGTCGAGCGGCGCCAGCAATACTATAGATCGCGCTGCGTGACAGTGTCTGTCTAGTTCCAGGAAAGAGTCGACCACCTTTTGGATCGCTCCAATCGTCGATCGACCCCTCCTGGAACCGAACTACAAATCTGATAAACCCCCTCTGGTCTGTATCGCATCCATCAGTCTCGGTCTCAGTAATTGTTCAAAGAGTTTACTAGTCGTGTCGAGTAATCTCAACGGTCGGTAAGCCGAAGGCGTGCCAGCATCGCTCCTACCTTTTGGGATAAGAACGATCCTTGCCACCTTCCACCGATCGCTGAACGTTCCTGTCGTCAAGCACGTGTTGTACAAGTCAAGGAGTATCTCCGGCTGTAGACGAGAGACAAAGCCGGAGAATCTCGGATGGTATCCTTCAGAAATAAAAATATTTAGAGCAGTACAGTCTCTTGTTTAGCGATTTCGAGTGTAAGAATTCTATCGTAATAATTTTGAACTAATATGAGTTCTCTGAAGGTGCCATGTCTGTTTTCAAAGCGAAAACACGCGCAATTTTCGGTGATTTTTTTTAAAAGAAGTTAAAAACTATTTTATTACAGAAAATTGTTGGTTTAAAAGGGTATTTTGAAAAATTATTTTAAAGAAAATGGCGGTCGTTTTATAAAATAACGTGGTTTATCGAAGACTCAATTTTTCATGTTGCTTCCTCCCAGAGAAAGTTTATAATAGTAAAATTTTCAGTTAAAATTTTATAGAAGTAAGTTTGAAGGTGTTTGGAGGTCGAATTACGTATTTTTAGAAAATGTTTGGGACTCGTCGGATTTAGTTTAAAAGATATAACATTTTAAAAAAAAAAAACCCTTTTTATGAATAACAAAATTATGGTTATAGCTAATTGTAAGTAAATTTTCTTTTAGTGAAAACATAAGTATTTTGTATTCTTTCAAAAACAAATTGTACGATTTAAATATCTTAATTTTTTTCATCTGAAGAATGGAAAAGCTGTTATTCAAAATTCGAAAATTCACTATAAATCAAAAATGTGTGACAAAATCAAAATGGATACCAAATTTTATCGATATCCGATGGACAGTTCAAAAACGGTATACGTACATACACACACACACATATCCATACGGACATTTTCTAAAAAGACGTTTTTTGAACTTCAAACGAAGTTTTTTTATGAAGCTGAAAATTTTACTATTACAAAGCTTCTTCTAGGAGGAAGCAAAATTTTAAGACGATTGCTTTTACGATTTTCAAGATATCTTGGTCACCGAAAAACAACTCTGAAAAAGACAGGTTTCGTTAACATGGCTATAATTCCCTTAATTTACAATATTTTTCAATACCAAAATTCATGAAAGTTTTTTAATATATCTACTTTGGAACAAATAATTTGCTGTAAGTAAAAAGACATGATTTTTCGCCTTGCGACTAAGCATAAACCATCATTAGTATGTTACGCATTAAGGGTATTATTTTCAACATGTATGTAACCATGGTACATGAATGTAATAAAGTTTTTTAACAAATTCAAAAAGTTTTTATATAACATGTTAATAAAAACTACCATTTTCGGCGCCTATAAAGTGAACCAAAAATAGAGTTTCCCGAACATCACAAAGTGGAACGAGAATTCTTCTCCAATGCATAAATTAATGATTTGATTCAATTTACATTCGCTCGTTTTATTCTGGTAGAAATGTACACTTACATGCAAAAACACAGCTTGTCTAAATTTTACTGCTTGTTTTTATTTCAGATTGAAAAATGACAATTAATCTGTTAAACGTTCTAAACTTATTATTAGCATACTTTCAAGCGTTAAACATACCAGATAGTGTCACGAATTATCATGAAACAGAGTTGGCTGTACAAAAAAAAGAAATTTTAATAGATGCAACACATGATTTTAACGATGTAGAAATGATTACTGATGACTCTTTGGATTTTCAAGCAGAGTATAATGTAAAAAACACCATAATGCGGAAATAATTGAAGATGAAGTGCAACATCATTTTCCTGATCCGGATATAGCATCAACAAATCAATGTACAGCATATAATGAAAAACTAGATTTTGAATACAAAAAAAGAGCTTTAGATTTTTGGAGAAGTAGCAAAACAAAGTAAAATTTAAGTCTCAAAACAGTGCAAAACAGATTAAAAAAAGTATCATCTATTAGTCAGCTACGTCGTTGGGCTCATTCAATTAATAAAGGTAGCACGTATAGAGAAAAAGTAGCACAAATTTTTTAGTATACCCTGGATAATTTTAATGCAGCTCTCGACAGTGGTTCAATTATTATCCACCATGAACATATAATTCGATCGGCCTTACAAGCTAAAAAAGAAATTGGTTTTGATGATATTAGATTAAAAGCTTCTAAACTTTGGTTACTCAAATTTAAGCAAGCGCACAGAATAGTGTCTAGGAAAATAAATAAGTTCATAACAAGAAAAATGCTAGAAAGTAGTGCAGACCTTACGGTTAAAAAAAAGAATTTATCGATGATGTTAATTCGTGTATACCAAGGATTGGACTCAAAAATTTGTATAATTAAGATCAGAGCGGATTTTAGCTAGAAATGCATTCTGGAATAATATTAGCAGTAGAAGGAGAAAAGCAAGTGCAATGTCTGGTACAGTCAATTTCAGCAACAACGTTATACTATACAGCCACTAATATCAGCTACTGAACAACTGTTGTCACCGCTATTTCTAGTTTTAAACGAACCAAGTGACAAGTTTGGCCCTATTGTAGAAAAAAACATATTTAAACCAGAACACGTGTACGTGGAAGCATCCAAATCTGGAAAATTAACAACAAGTAAGGGAACTAATAACAATTTTTACATTGTAATATCGTTGATCAGTTAATTAGTAAGTCGTTTAATTGCAGATCACTTCAAAATCTGGTTGGAAAAAATATTTTATCCCCATATAGGTCAGTTATAATATTTACAGTTATTTTGTGTTAGGGGTGGTTTACCCCCCTGAGGCGTAATATTTATTAAAACATCGAAAGACGTCAACTAAATTTTGTCATTATGAATGTTTAAACATTTTTTCCAATTTTTTTTAGTAGGTTTAAACTTTTTTATTATGAAATTATGCCAAAAAATATATGTTTTCAACCCCTAAAAAATAGGGGATGCTACCCTTACTCTTTAAATCACCATGAAATACTTGCTCCTTTTGTAAGAAATAACCTCCAATTTGTTTCACTTAAAAATATTAATTTTAAA
Source organism: Phymastichus coffea (assembly GCF_024137745.1). Lineage (NCBI taxonomy): Eukaryota > Metazoa > Arthropoda > Insecta > Hymenoptera > Eulophidae > Phymastichus > Phymastichus coffea. The sequence continues at coordinate 10,367,736 of NW_026706818.1, read as the reverse complement.
CCGATATTAAAAAAAGCTCTTTTTGGGGGTTAACTTTAAGGAAGGTTCTTACTCCTTAAAAGTGAAAATTAGTCGATAAAAAAAATACGTGTCTCTTATTTTTTTATGTTCTACAATATGTATCAAAATCCTCAAAATCGGTGAGTTCGGGTTGGGTACCTTTCCTTATGAGTCATACAACAATTCGAGAAATTTACCGTAGAGCTCAACAAGGGCAACTAGCACGGGTTAGAGAACGTCGTAATTACAATGAAGAAGATATTCGTGTAATAGTGGTTCTGGCAATGGTTCATTTAAATCGTAACATCAGTACCCGTGACATTCGAAAGCAAACTGATATACCAATGGCTACTGTTTGGAGAATACTAAGAAATTATCGTTATCATCCATATCATATCACTTTGACTCAAGCCATCACATCTGCTGATATGAGATTACGTCTACAGTTTTATCAATGGGCACGACAAATAATTGCCAATGATCCAAACTTTTTCCGATACGTAATGTTTTCAGACGAAGTAAACTTTCTAAGCAATGGCCAGCTTAATCGACATAATTGTCATTATCGGTCGGATATTAATCCGCATTGGCACAGGCAGATAGATATTCAAAATCGATGGAGTCTTAACGTATGGTGTGGAATTGTTAATGGATACTTTAAAGGCCCGTATTTTTTCGATGGAAATCAAATATGCATAATTTTTTACAGTTTCTGAGAGACCATCTTCCAGTACTTCTCGAAGAAGTAGATTTTTACACAAGATTAAGAATGTGGATTCAATTAGATGGAGCTCCTGCACACTACGCTCGAGCTCCTGCATACTACGCTCGAATAATTGAACAATATCTCAATCAATATTATCGTGACAGGTAGAGAGGACGTACCGAGCGTGGTGATTTTGGTGTTCGATGGCCATCAAGATCTCCAGATTTAACATCACCTGATTTTTATTTGTGGGGCTATTTAAAAGATATTGTTTATGAACACGAAGCAACAACAAGAGAAGACATGATGCAAAGAATTCGAACCGATTGTGAAAACATCCCAAGGGCTGTATTACTCAGAACGGTAGAACAATTTCAGCAGCGAATACAATTATGTAATCAAGAAAATGGTGGGATCTTTGAAAAACTACATTGAATTCTAAAGAAAAGTGGGCGGCAAGGGGACTCACTATAACCAAGCACCTCAAAGGGAACACAATCCTATTACGTCCACGTTGTTCTTCCTGAGTAATGCTAATGGTAGGATAACAATTTGATCTTGAAATGACCTTGAATATCGTTAATAGGGTTCAGGACATTGTCATATTTGAATTGTATATTTTTCTATTTTCGGATCCTTAATAAAAAAATTTTCTGTTACAACAAGCACTGTAACTTTCAAATGACCTTGCAAAATGGCTTCAAAGACAGCATGGCATTTTACACAATTACTTTCAAAAGTTATCTTTACAATATTTATTCTACCAAAAAATTAAAAAAACTAGTTATTGGGAGGTTTTTTGAGCATTTTACCTTCAATTCACCTACTCAGATCATAAATACAAACTTAAAATATCATTTTGGATGTAATTTTTCCCGCTCTACACAATTCCGGGGTCAAAAATAGGGGTTTCAATTAAAAAAAGCACTTGGACTTTCAGATGACCTTAAAAAACGAATTAAGAGCCAAAGTTGATGATGACATTTGGTAGCCCACTCAGTCCTCTACAACTTATGTAGAGGTCATTTCTTGATAACGTTTGTTTTAACTAAGTTATGCGCGGGATCGGATTAAAATGAAACACCCTGTATAACTTAAAAAGAAAAAGAAAAATACATGTATACGACTGCCAAAATTCCGTTGGCGTACTCAAAAACGACAAGTAATTAGTTAAATAAAGTTATGTGATGAAATTTAAATTTCTAACGAAATTCGCTAGTCACGTCACGATCAATAGGCGATTGACAATAATATTTGATTTCCGACTGCATCGAAAATGAGATAAGAGTAGGGGTAGATCATTCTCATCAATCAATACTGATCGACTTAGTGGAGAAGGAGGGGGGGGGTGAGAGAGAGAGAAATAGCGATGGGTAGGAGATAAAATGAGAGCATTATTAAATACTTAATTTGTGTATCGATCAATGAATTGACTTTTTCTCGGAATGAGGAGACAATGACGATCTTCTTTAGCGGAAAAATGCCACTACTCCATTTTGCCACTGGTAATGATCTCAGCCGCTGGTAATGATCACACCCTGTTTTTTAAGATCGAGTGATTTAAAAATCGCACTGATAATGAGAAAATACCAAAATTAAATTGACGTGTTTCCGGATTTAAAAAAAAAATGTTTAAGGGGTGTTTCACCCCCTAAAAACGACCCCCGTCAAACTATCAGCAGGTTAATCCACCTAACCCTGGGATAAACAATTTTAGTCGTTTGTTATATCTTGAAATAATTTAATCCTATGCATGAGCGAGCTACCTCAACTAACCAACCTGCCTCTAACCCACCAAACTCCTATAAACCACCCTTACTGAAACACAAGCAGGCTAAACCTCCTAACCCTGGGAATCACGAATTAAGTCCTTTGTTATTTCCTGAAATAATTTAATCCTATGCCTGAGCGAGCTACCTCAACTAACCAATCTGCCTCTAACCCACCAAACCCCCATAAACCACCCTTACCCAACCAAATGTAGGCTAATAGACCTAACTTTGAGAGAATTGAGTTTATCAGTTGCTTTTTCTTAAAATAATTGATTTCTACACCGTACGTGGGGTATCCCATTTTTTTTTAATAAAATATATCTGTAGCTCAAACATAATTTATGACAAATAAAAATATGTTTAATACATTTTATTTTAATAGTACCAAAATGGCGAGTAATATCTCTTAAAAATAAACACGAGAATAACACGAGGTCTAATTATCATTTATAGATGTATACACACACACACACACACATATATATATATATATATATTGCAACGGTAGTCGATTCAATTAATCGAACCGTTCGCGATTCTGATTTTCGCGCGTTAGTTGTAAGTATTGAGAGAGAGAGAGGGCGCACGATCTTTTGAATTAGCAGTTACGTCTCAGCTGTTACTTGTGTAGTACCGCCAAAATAGTTTAGCACAGTGTTCCAACAATTTGCCAATAAAAAAGTTTACTTGGATTTTGGATACGTGGGCAAGGGTGAGCGAGGAAGCAGCAACAGTAGCAGCATAACGGAAGCAGCAGCAAAAGCGACAGCAATTATACAGCAGATTTGCAATCGAGGCAGCACAGCTGATTCGGATCGGAGGAGCACCTTTAATTTGCTTCAACAATTACGGCTGATCACCGTAATTGTACCGCAGGGTAGGTGCACCTCCCTTAATTATCGCGTGACAAAATACATTTGATATTTTGTCCAACGGTGTTAGCGTTAATTTTTTGTATTCGCGTCGAGCGTTAGATCGCGCTAATATTCGTATCTTCTCTCTCTCTCTTTCTTACCGAAAGTTATTTAATTGTAAATCCTATTCGCGTGCGTCAGTCTTTCGGCCCGACAAAGACTGTAGAGATTTTTATTAATAAAATCTATTAAACTTATTCGCCGATTTCGTCTTATAATTTTTCCTAGTAGTTTAAACAATTGGAAAAAGCTTAGGTTTTAATCCTATTATAGCTAGGGGATTAAGTGGATTAGGAGTAAAGTCGCTTACACTTAAAACTCATCGTGTGTCATAAGGCACGTGACTTAAGGTGAGTTCAACTCCGCTTGATCGAAGACAACTAAGTTAAATCAGCTGACGTTAAGGTGAATACACGTATTAACATACGTGTTAACGGAGCGGCGGTTTGCTCTGCATCGTGGGAGTTTGTTCTTAAATAAATTTCTCATTTTGCAGATTTATCCCTCCCGTTACATGGCGTCCAACTGGTATTAAGACCCGTGTCGTGCGAATAGGATTGTGTGTCGAAGGTAATCGACGCACGAAAGAGAGAGACGATTGCGCGAGCGCTTAGGAAGGTTTGAGCGGGTGGAAGAGCGAGATTGTGAGCGGTACGCCCTCTTCTGGGGAAAAAACGAAACCACTTCGAACCTTTTGTTAAAAATTGTTAAGATTATTGTAAAAAGGGCCGAAAGCGATAATTATTGGTAGGTCGAAGTGATTTCAGATCGTACGGGATAATCAGGTGTTAACCTATTTCAGCCACAGTTTGGTGGATAAAGGGCACCTGATCAACGATAAAGCAGAGAGCGCGACCCAAGCGTGCAGTCCAAATATTAGCCAGGCGGAGCAAGCAAACAGCAGGCTCCGACCTTAGGTAGGATATTTTTATAATATTTATAGAAAGTTTGCGGAGACTGCACGCGCTCATAATCTCCTTTTAAAAGGCCTTATAAAAGGAGGAATTAAAAGTAGTAACACTAAATAGTGTACACCCCGCTCATACCTTGGGTGATAGGAAGCGGTAGTGGTCGATTAGGCCGAAATTTTAAACCTCAACCGCATCCTACACCCGTGCGGAGGCAAGATGGCTCTGTTGTCAGCTCAAATCGACAATTGGGCATTAGAGCTGACCTCCGCACAGCGCGAACACTATTTAGCGGATTTGGAACTGCGCAAGGATGGAAGTGTCATCCAACAGGCGGCTAGGCTTGGGAGATGGTTGCTGGGTGAGTACACCGCCACAGATTTTCAAGAGACCACGCACAGCAAAGAGGTGGCGGGGCGCAGGAGGCGAGCCCGACAAGCGTGGCTCGACACAGTCTGTGACGAGTTGGAAAACTCCAACGCGGATGATAACAGCGACCATCCCCTCAGGATCATCAATAGGGAGGGAATATCATTGACTGATATGTCAAGGACATTCACCTGCCCGGACGAGGACTCTGAGGGTGAAGCCAGCCGCCAAGAAGAGAATGAACTCATCCAGAAAGCCCTCCGCACGCAAGAGTAGGAGGAGGGGGAGAGGAGACAGAGCAATCCGGATCCCAGGTCGCAGGAATCCTGCACTCGGAAGGAACCTCAGGAAGAATTATCCTTGAGTGAAGCCTTCCGGGAAATAGAGTATGTGAAGGAGGGAGTAGACCATAACCAAAAGTTGGTAGGTGGAATCCTAGAAACCCTTCAGACTCTGCAGGGATTACAGGTGTGTGCGGAGCGCGAGGCGCAGGACATGCGCATACGAATTCGAAAGCTGGAAGACGCAATGCATGATATGGCCAGTGCTAACCGTTCTTCTCAGCGTGACTCGGTTCAACCGCGCTCCGGACGTAATGTGGACTTTCAGGACACATTCACCTGTCACTACGACTCGGGGATTCCGGGGAGTACACCGGCTCCTCCAAGACTAATACCTAGGAGAAGGGACGTCACCACACCGGAAGTCCTCCAACGAAGAGGAGGTGAAGAGGATCCGGAAGTTTATGGGAGATCCGCACCCGTTCGACAGAGGAGTCGAAGCGGATTATCTGGCACCGGACATCAGATATTCTCAGGGCTCTCCACAACCTGAGATATTGGGAAAATTGTCCGCGGATGGAAATTGAGGTTTGCGGGCAGTAGGGCACAGAGCGTAGATACGTTTCTGTCGAGGTTGGAGGATCTGCGCGTAGGTGCAGGACTAACTGACGACGAAGTGCTTTGTTCCGTATCAGAGATCCTCGAAGGTAACGCGAGGACCTGGTACGATAACAACAAGTACCAGTGGCTCAGTTATGACGAGTTCGTCGCGGACGCCCGGGATTGGTTTGGCACAAGTACGCAACAGCAACAAAGGCTGTTGCAGGAAGCCCAGAACCGGTTCCAGGGTGAGGACGAACTAGTGCGAGACTACGTGTCCAACCTGGTGGCTCTTGTCAATAGACTAGAACCGCCCATGCCCTTGGAGAGGTTATTAGACCTACTCCATGCAAACCTCCTTCCAAGCATCCAAATCCAGCTGCGTCAGAGCGAGATGACGTCGATACGCGAATTCAACAGGAGGGCGACCGAGGTACAGAACACCTTATCTTATGGTCGCCGTCCACGTGTATTCGCTGACCCCAACTCGACGATCTTCCCTCAGCATGCCTACCAGCCGAGCAAAAGAACGGCTGGTAGTAAATCCCAAACCGCTGCAATGGCAAGCGAAGGGAAGGCGCGTGCGAAGAAGGAGGGAGATCCGCAGCGCGGACTGGGCGTGGAGAACCCCGCCAGGAGGCCTACCGAACAAGCATCGGTATCGGCTACGCAAGCTTTCACTTCTGATAAGAAGATGGAAGAACGTCTGGAGGGCATCGAGCGGATATTGCGCAAGTTGGCCACTGACAAGCAAGGCAGCCCTCCAGAACAGCGTAAGAGCCGATGGCGTGAAGGAAGGAAAAATTCTCCTTCTTCCAGGTCTCCTGGCGAGCGGCGAGAAGGGCAGAGGCGGAAGATAGACTTTACTAAGCCTCTCCAATGTTCCGCTTGTGGCAAACTGGGATTTAGTCGCAAGTTTTGCCCAGATTGCAACAAGGGAAACGGCAAGGAGAGCGAAGAGAAGAGGTCATCTTCGCGCCTCCAGTAAATTCGACCTCTCGCTGCGGGTCGCCGATGGGAAACAGCAAGTTGTCGGCGACCCAGGGATCCAAACAAGTCCTGGGAGGGAATCAAGAGAGCCCAGGACATAGCAGTATATTAGAGCGGAAGGCAATTGAACCCGATGTCAGCCCTCGGCAGAATAGGGGAGTGGTTATCCTGAAAGGATCAGATGGCCACATATAGGTTGTGGAGGAGGGGGAAGACTCCAGGGAGAGCCTCTCCACACAAAAAGCTCCTCTGCCGAAGGGATCCACGAGTAGAAGCCAGCCCACCGTCATCGGGGCAGCGGAAGGAAAAAAGCCGCTGAAAAGCACGATGAAAGGAGGCGAAGATGGGACTCGTGGATATGACCCAGAGGATGAGACCAGGTGGTGGTTGCGGGTAGACATAGGTGACTTTAAAATTAGAGCACTCTATGATACCGGCGCCTCATCCACGGTCATGGGTCAATTAGGGCTGAGATTGGCATCGGAGATGGGACTCGGGTTGAATGTGACCAGGGCGGGCGATGCAAGGCTTGCTGATGGACGCCCGTGCCCTATAATTGGTCACGTGATGTTACCTTTTAAAGTAGGGGGAATCACGAAGACAATCAGAGTCGCCATTACGCCGCTGCTCACAGATGACTGCTATGTAGGCGCGAACTTTATAAGAGAGTTCCGCGCAATTTTGGATCCCGATGAGGATGAATTATGACTTAAAGACGCCCAAGTGAAAGTACCAATGGAAGTGGCTGCAATTGATGGTATGGCATTTCTCGCACCGGTAGGACTATGGGAAGCCACGGAGTCACAGCTTGAAGAAATTGAAGACCTCGTCAGAAGGTTGATTCATGACGGGGGTCAGGCTTTAGGTTGTGCCGTGGGGGTTGAGCATGAAAAAGATGTTGGAAATGCTCGACCCATCAAACAGAAGTACTACCCAGTCTCAGATAGAGTGCGAGAGGAAATGCACACGCTGGTCAAAGATATGCTGGAAAAGGATGTTATCGAACCAGCGACCAGCGGATGGTCAAGTCCAGTAGTAATGGTAAAGAAGGCAGATGGAAAATATAGGTTTTGTGTAAATTATCAAAGGTAAATGCAATTACCAAATCTGATGCCTATCCTTTACCATATATGAACGACATCCTAAGACGAATAAGGGATGCAAAGTTCATATCTACTTTGGACTTGAGCAGTGCGTACCATCAAATTCCCTTAAAGGAAGAATCGCGTCCAATATCAGCGTTTACAGTTCCTGGATTAGGGCACTTTCAATTTAGGAGAATGCCCTTCGGACTGTCATACGCAGGAGCGACCTTCCAGAGGTTGATGGACAAGGTGATAGGCCCGGATATGGATCCATTCGCTTTTGCTTACCTTGACGACGTAATTGTGGTTTCGTCGTCCTTTGAGGAGCATAAGCGGCACCTAGAAAGGGTATTAAAAAGAATTCTAGGTGCGGGCCTAACCATCAACAAAGATAAAAGTCACTTCTGTAAGACGGAAGTCAGGTACTTGGGAGTTCTTGTGAACCAGGACGGAGTAAGTCCAGATCCCGAGAAAATACGCCCGATATTAGAATATCCAACACCCCGGACTGTCAAACAGGTGAAGCGATTCATGGGAATGACCTCGTTGTATAGACGTTTTATACCCGACTTTGCCATGATCGCTGAACCTATAAACCGCCTGACAAAGAAGAATGTACGTTTCTCTTGGGAGGAGGAGCAAGAGCGAGCTTTCACGAAATTGCAGGAGGCGATGACTTCCGCCCCAATACTGCAATCACCCGATCCGAACGGTCAGTTTGTACTGCAAACTGATGCCAGTGACAGTGGTATTGGGGCAGTTCTCGCACAGGATGTCAATGGAGAGGAGCGTGTAATAGAATACGCCAGCCGATCACTCAACAGTGCCGAGAGAAATTATACGGTCTCCGAGAAAGAGTGCTTGGCAGTGGTATGGGCCCTTGGAAAGTTCCGGCCGTATATTGAAGGGCATCACTTCAAGGTCATCACTGATCATAGTTGCCTGAAATGGCTCCACAATATGAGAAATCCCACGGGAAGATTAGCGCGATGGGCGCTAGCATTGCAAGGCAATGTCTTCGATATCGAATATCGAAGAGGGGATTTCAATGTGGTGCCAGACGCTTTATCTAGGGCCTATGAGGAGGAGGGGATTGAAGTGAGTGCTATAAATAGTCGCCCGGAGACCACTGACGCCTGGTATTTGCAACAATACCAGGAAGTATGCCAGGACCCACACTCTCACCCTACTTGGAAGGTGGTGGGAGGGAGACTGTATCATTATCAGCCTGATGAGGATGATGAAGGGTCCATCGACAACGATAAAGCATGGAAGCTTGCGGTGCTTAGGGAGAAAAGGTACCAGGTGCTCCAGGAAGTCCATGATGCTCCTACTGCAGGACATCAAGGACGAGAGCGTACGTTCTCCAGGGTTAGGCGCTTGTACTACTGGCCTAAAATGTATGATCAGGTCAGGGAGTACGTAAAGAGTTGCCCGGTATGTCAGCAATGCAAGGTGGAACAAAAAGCACCTTGCGGGCTGATGGGTCGTAGACAAGTATCACGACCCTGGCAGGTGGTGGCCGGTGATATCACTGGTCCATTTCCCAAAAGCTCTCGAGGTTTTGAGTATATCTTAGTGTTTGTAGACTTGTTTACTCGCTGGGTAGAGTGTGTTGCGATACGCAAGGCCAATGGGAAGACAATCGCAAGGGAATTACACGAGAGGATCGTCACTAAGTTTGGTGCGCCAGAGGTATTCTTGTAGGATAATGGAACCGAATTTAATAATCAGGAGGTCGATTCATACCTACAGATGAACGGCATCCAGCGCGCTTTAACTCCCGTGTATCATCCCCAAGCGAATCCCACAGAGAGAGTAAACAGGACACTCAAGACCATGATCACGTCTTACGTAAACCGTGATCATAAGAGCTGGGATGAACACCTGTCAGAGTTCAACTTCGCGTTGAACTCGGCAACTCATAGCGCTGTAATGTCGCGACTACGTAGCCGTGACGTGTAGTTTTAGAATATGTATGATCATTCATTTATTAGTAATTATTATAGTGACAGGAACTTACCTGGGTTATTAATTCGAGTTAAGTTGGCTGTTTAGCTCTATCTTGATAAAGTATATATGAGGTCGGTCGGTAATGATGCACGAACACTCGATTCAAGTAATTATTTATTTATTCAAAGACAGAAATGGTTTCTCAAAAATAACAATAGGTGAATTATACTTTATTCGGCTGTCGCGCGTCGCGAATCAGCCCGTAAGAACTTTAACAAATTTTAATGTTATTGAGTAGTCGCGCGTCGCGAATCAACTGCCTAATAGTCGAGTCTTCTGTTTTTATATTGACTCTTCGGCCCATATTAATATGTTGAGTAATTAAAAAATCAAAATGTCGGGCGCCCCAAATTTTCGGACTACTCATCTTTTAATTTCGCTGAGTTTGTATTTTGTAAAAATGCCGTTCGTTGTTTATACATTATTTCGTTTTTCAATTGATTGCTGATGAAATCAAAATGAAGAAATAGTTACGTCTCGGGACGTAACACCTCCGTGGCTAGATCGTTGTATATCGGTGTGATATCAACGCAAAATAAACAGAGAGAAATGAGAGAGAGGGAAAAAAATAAATAAATAAATAAATAAATAAATAAATAAGTAAATAAATGTGCGTTACTCTTAGTTATTCGGCAATCGATTGAATACGCTTTAATTCTACCTTAATAGTACTTTTAATGTTACGCGGACAATAATACTCCGTATCACGGTATAGTAGAGCTTCATTTCAGGGTTCAATATGTATATATATAACAGATTTGTGTTTTTAACTAATGTGATTCTAATGTGAAAATTGGGATATGTTGCTTCTTTCTGGTGGAAATTTCTTTAGGAGTAGGGACGGAGGATGTGGTGTTTAAGGTCTGATTCGTGAATGGGGTTATTGCTTGTGGGTTCTCATTTTTTTGTTTGTCTATTACTATTTCATCCAATGCATATTCTTCCTCTTTTGACGGAGTTTGGTTTCTCTGTTTGAGCAGCGGTTTGTTAAGTGCCACCAGTAATTGTGTTATTGAACTAAATATGGCTCCTAGCAAGTATGCAGAAATTCCATATATAGAGTGTAGAGTATAGCCTCTGATTATTACATTGATTAGACTTTTACCGCATTGAAATATAATGGCGGTCATTATGATGGCAGAACTTATAGAACCAAATTTAGTTAGTTTGGTGATGAACTTATTCCATGTGCTTCCAGCGATGTTGGTTAATGTTTGTTCTGTCAGTATTAGGTTTGATACTAATCCTCCCTCTACACTTTTGTCGCCTCGCATACTTCTCGCGATTACGTTGAGGAGTGATGCTTTCTCCATGGGAAAGAGGATGTGATTTTGTAGTTTTTGTAGGTCTTCTTGGGAGTAGATCCCACTGGTTGCCAATGATTCTAGTTCCGTCGGTTTCCATGTTATTTTGGTGGTCGGTTTCAAGGTTAGAACTGCGTTGGTTGTTCTTCTCGGAGTTGGTGTCAAATTTATCCATTCGTTTCCTATTTTGTAGTATTAGGGAATGATTGTGTTGCAGTTTATTTCTGTTCCTGTTTTCATTAAGATGTGTGTTTTTGGTGTGAGGTAAAATGTTTCGTTTCTTGAAATGACTGGAAGTTGCGAGAAACATTTGTCTGTATGAAGTAGTTGAACTTCTGTAGGCGTACATTGTATAATATGTACGGCTTCCCCTGCCAGGCGAGCTATGTACCCGGGCTTCTCCATGATGTTGTACGCAAATTCATCTGGTGAGAGGGATGCCAGGGATAAGGAGTTATATAGGACTTTCCTTTCCAATTCACATTTTTGTTGCAATATATCTCTATAGAGGCTTTTTATTTCGACCCTGAAATGCTTTTCTACATACACAAATTTGCTATTGAAGTACGTGAATAGATCATAGCTAAGTATCCCTTGCTTCGTTTGAATATCATTGTCGTACAAAATATTGAATTGGGTTCGTTCATATATAAAAAGTTTTGGATGTTCAGTTGTTATTAAGATTCTGTTGCAAAAACTCATGTTCCCTCTAGTTGACAATGCAAAGGATACTTCGTTCGTACTTATGCTAAAAATGGTTTCATGATCGGGTGAGCTTATTTTAGTGACCGTTCCCCTATACAGTATATCGTATTAATTTTTGAAACAGTCTTCGTGCGGTAATAATGACCAAAAGGTGTAACCTCCTTCCATATCGATACAATGTTGGTCCGAAAACTTACATACTGTACCCGAATTTAATCTTAATCTATCATTATTTAATTCGACTGCTGCATAGCTTTCTAACAAGGTTATTTTTATAAGTCCCTGTACGAGAACATCGCTCCACGTACCAAATCGGTCGGCGTAGGTTGCCCCTGAACAAGTTTTACCCTTAACATTTCCTGCTAGATCTAAACCTACACTTTTTGTCGAGTTAATCCTTAGGTTGGCTATTGTGTGTGTGTTATCATATTTAAAAATACCCGTATCATGTATAGCTTTACAGTTGTCGTGTGATATTTCGTAAATGTATTCTTGGATTGCATTTTTGGTTGGGCCTAAATGACTAAACATACCGCAATGAAAAATTGTTCGCCTTATTTGTATTTTACATTGTATGATTTTCATTGATTTGAATTCCGTTTTTTGTAATAGTTCGATAGTGGCTTGTGTGTTATTTACTTGAATTTCTTGAAAATTGCATTCCCCTGCATCCAAGAGTGAGTATGTTGTAATAGTAGGGTTCGTTGAGCCGCAATTGAAGCCAATAAGTCCTTTGCTTGTTGAAAAGAAGGTGATTATGATTAAGATAGTCATTGATTGTTGCGCCATTGTGTTTCCTGGAAATAGAATAAGATTACTATGCTTGCTTTGCTACGCTTAATTTATTGGCATGAATTGTTTTTGGTTTTCCATTGTAATCGATTACAACACTGCCTTTTTCAGTTATTTTTAATATTTCAAAAGGTCCTAAATATTTATTTTTCTCTAATTTCCCCGGTTTTGGTTCTTTCATGAACCACACTTTATCTCCAATTTTAAAATTTACTGGATTTGTAAATCGCTCATAATAATTTTTTGATTTTTGTTTTGAGATTATTAGATTTTCTCTAGCCATGTGTGATATTATATTCATGTTTTTTATTAAATTCTCTAGGTATCCATTAAAAGTTGGTAATTGTTCGGATTTTTTTAATGGTACGCTAGATGGTAATTTAGCTGGAAAAGCAAAAACTAATTCATGTGGTGTGAAATTGTGACTAGTGTGTATGCTGGTGTTGTAATTGAATTGGGCCAACTCTAGGAGTTCGTCCCAATCACATTTTTTTGATGTAAATTGTTTTATGTATTCTCAAAGCGGATGGTTAGCCCTTTCGACAGATCCATTAGATTGAGGTGAAAATGACGTTGTTTCAATTTTTTCGAAATGAAATCTTTTGGCAATTTGCTTTAACATTTTGCTTCTGAAGTTTTGTGCTCTGTCCGTTAGTACTATTTTTGGAGTTCCGAAAGTACAAATAAACCTTTTTATAAAAGCTTCGCTTACAGCTTCCGCTGTTTGGTCTTTTAATGCTACTAATGTGATAAATTTTGAAAGTTGGTCTTGAATTGAAAGTATGTACCGATTATTACTTTTTGTAATATCGAATGGCCCCATTATATCCATGGCAACTTTATCAAAAGTTTTGAAAGGTGTATCTGTTATAATCATTGGTTGTCGTGTAGGTTTACGTTTTAATTTGTTTCTTTGACATTCTATACACATGGAAATTCTTTTTTGTACGTCGTTCTTTAGGTTTTCCCAACAGTATTTATCTTTAATTCTATTGTAAGTTCGATTCATTCCCGAATGACCTCCTAATCTCGAAGAATGATATATTTCAAAAATTTTATTTCTCTGGTCTATCTCACATATATATTCAACATGATTCATACAAACAATAGTCTTGATGTTAGTTCCTATGAAAGTATCATTTATGATTTCTTCTATTTCTGACCATTGTATGTTTCTTATGTCAATATTTTTTTAAATACTCAGCATAGAGATCTTATTTTGTAATAGAATTCTTTTCAAATTTTTGAACAATTCGGCTAAATCTTGTTTTACTGTTTCCGTAGCTGCGGCAGTGTTCAGGCACAAAGTAAATATTTTTCGTTTACCGTAGTTTAATGTTTCTAAATTATTACTGGAAAAATTTTTGTTTATTTTCAAATTTTTCTCTGCAAGTATGTTACTCGTATTTTTGTCTAGCCCTTCATGTTTTTCAGAGATTAAATGGATAATGTTATCATTACGAAGTTGTATGGAACTTTTGCTATAAATGACATGACCTCTATTATAATCATTATTAATGCTACTATTTTTTATACATTTTTTATCTATATTGTTGGATTTGTATGCATGTTTCTGTTTGCTCTTTTTTTGAATGCATGCGTGATTTGTAATTTGTTCCTTTTTGTCAACATTTAATGATTTTGTCTGTACTACCTCCTCTAAGTTCTCGGTTCTTTTTTTTTTGTGCTCGTGTCATAACACAAATTTTTGGTTCTACCGCAATCCGCGATAAACAGTCAGCTGGACCGTTTTCTTTGCCTGGACGATAAATTATGTCAAAGTCGTAATCAACTAGTATTAGTCGCCATTTTTATACTCTACTATTATTATCAGTCGACTTTAATGAAAGTAAAGGTTTGTGGTCTGTTACTACCGTAAATTTATTTACGAATAAGTATGTTCTAAATGTTTTAATAGCGAAAATTATTGCAAGAGCCTCTCTTTCATAAGTCATATAATTTTGTTCTGTTTTGTTCAAAACCCTTGAAGCTTATGCGATGGGTCTATCGTACCCTAATTCTCCCTGGGAAAGGACCGCGCCCAAACTATGATTCCCCTATTGAAAAAAATGACGTCACAAAAAGACGTCTTTAAATGACGTCTTTAAATGACGTCATTTAATGACGTCATCGGTCATGTCATGGATTGGAACAAAAATGACGTCTTTTGAAATCTTTTTGGACCATCGACAAAAATGAAATGACGTCATTTTCCCAACAAATAACGTTATTTTATTACGAAATGACGTCTTTTGAAATCTTTGTGGACCATCGACAAAAATGAAATGACGTCATTTTCCCAACAAATAACGTTATTTTATTACGAAATGACGTCTTTTGAAATCTTTTTGGACCATCGACAAAAATAGAAAGACGTCATTTTTTCCAACAAAGAACGTTATTTTACTACGAAATGACGTCTTTTGAAATCTTTTTAGACCGTCGACAAAAATTAAATCACGTCACTTTCCCAATAAATAACGTAATTTTCAAAATAAAATGACGTCTTTTGAAATCTTTTTGGTCCATTGACAAAATGAAATTACGTCATTTTTTTAACAAATCACGTCATTTGAAATGTTTTCAAAGTAGGATCAAACGCATGTAACGTAATTTCTCGAAAACAAAATTTACGTCATTTGTAAATAAAATCATTAAAAAAAAGATTAAAAACTCAAGTGACGTTATTGAAAGTCTCAAATAACATAAGCTTTTGCTGTTAAAATGTTACGATCTTGTTTATAATAAATGAAACACATATGATAAATGACAAACATATTTATGAATTAATAATTTTATATTCTAGGCTGCTACAAAAATGATACTTATAGTCCATTTTGATTGATAAATAATTTATAACGGTCAATACAAATTATTTTTTATAAATATTAAAGTTATTGGAAGAGTTATTTTGTCAAAATAAAAAACATTTTAGCAATATATTAAATACTTTGCATCTTTAAGTTGTGCTTAATCATAAAAATGTAGAAGAAATTGTTATCGTAATCAAATACTCAATAAAACTCGTCATTCTCATCGAATAATTCTTGATCCACATCTCTTGCATCAATCGACGGAGAATAACGATTATCAGGATCATCATCTGCATTTATCAAGTTGGCAGGAGCTTCCTCTTCATCGGTTTCTCGATTATCATTGGATATGTTTTTTGCCCTTTCCTGAGATACGATAATACCTAGCTCCCTGCCGTATTTATTAATCTTTCGTTCGACAACTTTTTCTTCTTCTGGTGTTTTTGGGTTGGGATCGATAAAGCCTTTCTCAGCGAGATATTGCGCATATCCACCTGCAAATATAAAACCTATTAATAAAATAATAAATTAACAAAAATTAAAAAAAATTTTGTTCTTACGCTTGAGAGCTTCAAATTTCTTTCGTTCAAACGGCTCTCGATCGTCAACACTTGTAGTTTTCTCGACTTGAACCGCCTTGTGCCAAAAATCTTCATACTGCCAAACGTATGGGGTTGCTACTTGACGTAAGAAAGCTGAAGAGGATTTCTGCTTCAAAGCTTTTTTCCATATACGATATGGAACTGAGACACCGAAATGCAAGTGAAACATTGGTACCTGAAAAAAAGATTTGAATTTATTAATTGTAATTTTAAATATTAGCACTTGCGAGATACGTACTTCGACCATCAATCCTGTTTGCTCACTTCTTTCCACTTTCATCCACTTAGTCAATCTTGGTTTCTTCAGATGTGCTGGTTCAGAATCTGAATTTTCCCAGTCGTCGGTATCGTACAAGCAAGCTTTCTTTTTCTTCACATGAGTATGCTTTGCTTTTTTTTTTGGATTTGTTTATTTCCACCCATCTTTCCTACTCTTGCTATTTTATTCGCATTTCCCTTGGAGGTAGCTGAGCGCTTCTTAGTTGGTAGTCGAGCAGTATTGTTTTGCAAAGTCATTGATGAAGAACTATTTTTATTTGTTGAATTTGAAATTTGAGCTGAAAGTGTTTCTAACGATCGTTCTTGAAGAGGTCCTGATGATTTACTACATGAAGATTTACTGTAAATTGAATTAACAGAGGGGACTGTTTTTGTTGTACCTGCTCGACATTAAAAAAAAAATTATTTTTGAATTACAGGTATAATATTATTTTGTCACACTAACACTTACGAAGAAAACTTGGTAAACGAGAAGTACTAGGTAAACGAGGAGTACTTGGTACAGCAGAAGTGCTGGCTACATCAGAAATATTCGGTATAGCTAGAGTGCTTGATGAACCAGCAATGTTTGGTAACGGAGGTTTTAAGATACCTGGAATACTCATTTGATTTCCTGTATGGATTACATCAATATGATATGATAGTATAACATTGAATACATAAACTTATTATCACAGATATTGTTTACTACGACTATCACTAACCTCGTTGCTGGAGTACAGTTGAATTTGTAGACTTTTGCTCATGAAATCTGGATGATTTTGGAGTACAACTTAATTCTATTTGGGATTCTACTACAATGGACTTTGTTGGCAAGCTTGCAGGCATCTCAACTTCACTATTGGCCTTCTTTTGCATCAGTAGCTCTTCTCTCAGTCTTGCTATTGTGGCATCTTTTTCAGATAACTGTTCTTTTAAGTTCTTGTGTTGACTAGCTTCATCGTTCACATCAAAACTCAAATTTTCCATACCAGCAACTGTGGCTTCAGCATTTTTCAAAACATCATCAATATTCACATGACTGACAGCTACGGGCAAGCCCTACATAAGAAAATAAAATAAAATTGTGTAATTGATAAACTGTTTATAATGATAATTAATAATGCTTGACACATATATCATACCTTCTTCAAAGCTCCATTTTTCTTAGCAAAATTTGAATTTATCACTTGAGGTTCAATTATCTCTGAAGGTTCAGCCGCCACTTCATCTGCATCTTTTTCCAAATGCTCAAGCTCTTTGCTTGCTAGTAAACTCACAACATCGCTTCTACGTTGTTTTTTTATAATATATCTTTTGGGGGGATTTTTCAACTCATCTCGGTTGACTTGAAAATATAGATTAATTATTAGATAATCAAATAACTTAAACTGTATAATTATAAATCATACTTACATGATACATTATACACAACTCCAGGCTCAAAGACCATCTCTCCATCATTGTTCAATCCAGTACTGATGTAAGCGTAGTAAGGAAAATTCTTTCTTTCTGCATCAAAATTTTTGATTTCTTGCGATGACACAACTTTGACATCTCTATCGATAAGAAGTTTTGTTGCAGCCAACAAAACTGTTGAGTTCATTTCATCGCTGTCTTTTTCAGAATTCCTGCTTGGTTTGGATTGACTTGTATGGACAGAGGCAGATGTACTTTTTGATTTAGACTTTTTCTTATGGACAGATTTGTTTGTTTCTTGTGACTGATTTCTATGACCAGACTCACCCTCTGAATCTGATGAACTGTCCCTAGAAATAGTCTTTTTACTCCTGGTTCTGGGCATTTTATCAATTATCTACAACACATCATTTAAAATTAATGGTAAAATATCCAAAATGATAAGGTTTTCTATGTGAAATTTGATATTAAAATCTACTGAATATGTTATGAAATATCTTGTCATGATTTTATTTCAGTAACATCATATTTAAAAAAAGTTTGAAATAACTCATTAGCTATCGAGTAATAATGGGTAATTTTACCACAACCCATTATTTTAGTCTCAAATATTATGATTCAACACCACTATCATTACAACTCAATCACTTCAATCTCACTACCACCTGCAGATTGATTCAAAGTAAATTTACTTAAATATTATCAGTGAGAATATTAAATTACCATGGAATTTACTATTACCTGTATAATACAAAAAGCTATGAAATGTTTATATATTTATTTACCAGTTTATCTAATATCAAAACTAATATTAACAGCATATTCAATAGGAAATACAACTATCAATAGCCTAATTCACAACTTAAATTGCAACACAAAAACTACTTGAATAGCAAATAGGTTATGAATTTGTCAATGTCAAAAATTCTAGCTAATAATATTTTCAAAGTCAATAATAATTTGTTATCTTTTATTTTATACAAAATTATATTTTTTTTATTTTAACTTACCAACACAATTCAGCGGAGAACTATACTGATATTAAACAAATTGTGAGGAGAAAGCGAAACGTGGCTGACGTATGACACTTACGATGCGAGTCGTAAGACAAAAGTTCCGCGAAATGCGATTTTCCTTTTGTTTCAGACTGACAGAATTCAGTTTCTTTGTTGGCGGTGAGCCCCCAAAACTTCGGATTCTCTTTGACAGATACGGGTTATGAATCTTGTCTGTGATTGGTTCCTCTATATACCAATACGAAGCATGCTATAAAGTTACAGCGGAAATAAATGCGCGGCGTGGCGAGCTGGAAGTGCCAAATCAGGCGGGAAAGAAAGTCGAAAAAAACATGCTTGCTACGTTCATTGATAACAGAAATGTTAACAATGTTTAACACAAAAAATAAACATAAAATTACATGTACGTGTAAATGTTAACGTATGTGTGTTGGAATGGATGCGTGGAACTCTGATTCGTTCAGGTAAGCGATATTACAAACCATAAACTTTCATTTTATAACCTCCAAACTTTTATAAAATTTGTTCACAACAGATAAAAATATTTGTACTACACAAAAATTTTGATATATCATGCAATGCAGTCGAATTATTTGGGTAAAGTTAATTTTTTTCAAATAGATTTTATTAAAACCATTCATTCATTTAAATAGCTCACACCTACTCATTTCTATCAAAATTGACTGTTAAAATTTGCTATTATTTCATGTAAAAATATTCAGCTCTATACTGATTGCAGAATAGTTTTGACATTCATATTTTTTCATTGATATTATTTGAGTATACTTAATGTACTTAATGATTATTTCTTTTGATTATTCAGCTTTTTGATATGGCCCATTACAATCGAAGCAGGATTGATCCTAATGCTACAACACCAAGAACCACACGCTACAATAGACAGAGACAGAGGGAAGATGGTGAATCTTCAGATTCTAGTGCTGACAATCAGAGAAGACGAGATATTTACCCAGTACGTAATAAGTTTTCTGTAATTACAATTACATTTGGCATTTATGTATTTAATTTTTTTATTACAGCAATTGTCTGCACTAATAAACTCAGTTAGAAACATGAGAAGCGATTCATCTGAATCAAGTTCTGGTACATCAGTCGCAGATTCTGATACCACAAATTCTCCTGAAGCTCGTAATCCAATATTGAATCACAATCAAGTACATGCAAATATTTCAAGTTCTGTAAGTAAATTACACAAAGTGCTGCAAATAATTATACATATCATTAAATATAAATGTAAATAATCATAAATACTTTTTGTAGGACTCAAATGCATCTCCTCGTGTTCTTGGACATAGAGTCAACATTGGGATGCCGAATGAGTCAGAGTCTGATTCAGATGATATTGTGGATGTAAGTGCGCATACATATATATTTTCAGTTTCAATAAGATATTATGTGATTATTAGGCAGTAGAAAATCCATTTTGTTAAATTGACACAGCAAATGACGTAATACAAAATAGCTTTTGCTGGTTGAAAAAATTTCAGTGATTTGAGTGCCCAGTAAACTATACATTACAAAAAAATCCATCAAGTTATTTTAGTTAAATTTTCAATTACAAAATTGCATGCCTTTCCATTACATACAGCAGTTTCAGCGTACAGTTTCTGACTTATTGCAACTCAAATTTTTGACTGTCGAATCTTATTTGGATATAAATTAACCAATTGGTCCATGCGTCAAATAAAGGTTTTTTGCATAAACCTCAAAATTTCAACGCTGTCTCAACTTTGTTCAACTAATTATTTATTTTGGGATAATGCTATTTTATTTTACTAATGTATATATAAAAATTACAATTTTAATCAAAAAATCATCTCAACTCTCAAAATGGGAACCAAAGAAACAAATGAAAAGTTATTTCTTTGAAATCTTTTATGGCAACATCAAATTAATTTTTATTCCGTACAAAAAGTTTCAGTGCAAAATATATGACTTGACTCTCAAATTGATAACTCAAATTTTCCACTACATAATCTTTATTAAGGGGACAAGCTGGTGTTTATCTTAAGGGGGCCAGGCAGTGTTAAAGCTGAAAAATTAAAATTGATTAAATGTTGTAGTAACAAGTAAAATATTATTATTTTGAGCTTTTATCCTTATAATAGACTGTACAAACAACCATTCCAAGTCCCCACCGATGTGATTTTTCCTTACGTATACCTATTATTGTCTTATGGGCTCAGCATGACCAAAACCTCTTTGCCATAGACTCCTGGGCTGAGTTTTCAACGGATCAGGCTGAAATTTGGTTTAGATACTCTTCATTACATTTGGATCCACTTAAGTGGAGCATTTTTTTGATAATGGTCTCACTTGCTTTGGTAAAACCCATAGAAACCCCATTGTTCACTATTTTACATTTTTTTTCTAAAAA
The DNA here is from genome assembly GCF_024137745.1 of Phymastichus coffea. Lineage (NCBI taxonomy): Eukaryota > Metazoa > Arthropoda > Insecta > Hymenoptera > Eulophidae > Phymastichus > Phymastichus coffea. The sequence goes on along the minus strand of NW_026706818.1, from coordinate 10,346,791 downwards.
TAACTTATTTAAACAACTCCTATACACTTATTCCAAATTCTGCTTCACTTAAGTGGATATAGCTTCCTCTTAACAACCCACACCACAAGTCCCTCATTACTGAATCAAAATTATATCACTACACATCACTCTAACATGTATTTTTGAATACAAACCACAATTACACATTCACTTGATTGACCTCGAGCAGCTGTCAAGTCCTAAGTACCATACAAGGCTTCTCCAGGTCCAATATAAAGTCCACAGTAACATGTAATTACCTCCTACTTTCATCACACTGCAGTGACTCTTATCTTGTCTATCAATTTCCACCTGCAAAAAAATAAAACACATACACAAAGCAACTAAATTTCTTTTTTATGATCTAACACAAGATTTGGACTTATCTGATGGATGCTAGATATCATACATTTCCCTCGGTGAATATAGAAAAACTTGTTGAACTTTTCAACAACTCATATTCAATAAATTAAATTAGAAATATCTCAACACTTAATACTCAACTGTAGAATACACAGTACCAAACTTAACCCAGACCAAGCAGAAGTAATTAGTAAACACATATGACAGGCATGGGAGAGACTGTAGGTGTGTAATAATGTGTTTGTAATTAGTGACAGTATCGTGACGTCCTCGACGGTAGAGTAACGCGGGATTTCGTCTTCGTTTGATTTTTATGTTCGAAATTTTAGGATTAAAATTTTTTAGATGCTTTAAAATTAACAATTAAGTATAAATGTATAAATCATAGAAATAACTTTTAAATTTGATATAGTATGATGGATATAAAGTTTAATTGTTTATAAAATCATCAAAAACCATGCAAATTTAAAATGTTTAAATCATAGTCGGGATGAAAAAAATCATATTATTAATCTTAAAAGTTGGTTATTATGCTTGTCATTGTTTATAAAACTGACATTTACAAATTATTTTGTCAAATAATATGTTTAATAACAAGAAAAATGGCATTTCATCATTTTTTATCATATTACGTAAAAAAATTATAATACTATATAGCGTATATCACTAGAACGTAACGGAATTTTTCAAAACGGACAACGGCATCTTATTCTACGGAAAATTTGCAAAAAAAAGAGTAAGTAAAAAAAAATCGACTTTTTCGATCTGAAACACTGTCTGGCCCCCTTAAAATACTTCAAATCATGATTAAATACAAAAGTAACTGTATTTATGTAACTGTAGCTATTATTCTGAAAGTATAAGTTTAAAATAAATAATTTTTGCACTCCCAGATACCAGAAGTCCACCCGGTTAGCCACAATCATGGTATTAGTTTAACATGCTCTTTTTGGCTTTACCACAGACTTTAAATAAAAGAGAGACGTTATTCATAAATTATAAAAAGGACATTAATTTTATTCAAAGAAAAAATATTTGTTTGGTCTTGTTTTGTCTCTTTTTTTTTCTTTCAAAAATTGACCGTTTTTTTATATGAAAAAATAGACTTCACGATTAAGCCAACCTTGATCAATCTTATATTCCCAGGATGCCCGTAGAAACCGCTTACGTGAACGATTGCTCTTTGAACAAGACGATGACGATGCCAGTGATGAGGACATTCATCGGTTCCGTAACATCCTTGAGAACGGAGAAATGAATGGCGCACCTATTCATAACAGGTTGGATGAAATATTAACAGGTGATGCAGCAAATGAAGTCTTGAACGCGAGAGTTAATGTAACTAAAGCTGAAATTTTTTTAGCAGTCCTTAAATATTCGATAGTTCATAATTTATCGCAATCTGCTATAGCTGACTTGTTTAAAATGTTGAATTTTTTTTTTCGACGTCTGCCTTGCCCGAATCACGATATTTGATTGATCAGATGTTCAACTTAAACGATAGCATCGATTATTATGCTCTTTGTCCGACTTGTAAAAATTTCGTCACGCAATTTAATCGCAATGAAGATCACCGTGCGCATTGTGAGCATTGTAATATAGATTTTTCTTTGAATGATCCGACTTACAGAGATTTTTTTTGTATAATCAATCCGGAACATGAAATATCGCAATTACTTGAAGATCATTGGGCACATTTTGAATCAGTTGCAGAGACTCGAGCGCAAAATGAAGATAATTTTGGTGAATTTTATCACGGTTTGTTGTATAAACGATTGAGAGATTCTTTGCCCGATAACAAAAAAGATACATTCGTAACAGTTACATTTAACAGCGACAGCTCACCAGTGTTTAAAAGCTCTACTTTTTCTGTATGGCTAATACAAGTTATAGTAAACGAATTACCCTTCAAATTGAGAACTTCAAAGCCAATATTATGTGGTTTATGGTTTGGCCAAAACAAACCTAATATGAACATCTTTTTTGAGCCTTTTGTCACAAGAATGAATCAGTTGGCGGATCAAGGTTTAACGTTTAATGTTAGAAACATACCGCGTACTGTCTACGTTTATGCTATCTGCTCTTGCGTTGATTCCGTGGCTCGAGCGCCCATGCAGGGCCTTACTCAATTCAATGGGTATTTTGGGTGTAACTGGTGTTTACATCCAGGATATTATATCGCAGTTGGTCGTGGGGGTAGCGTAAAGTATATTCTCTTAGATGAACCCATTGAGCAGCGAAATCCTGTTGATACTGTGCAGAATATGCGAGACGCTGTTCGTGTTGGACATTCTGTTAACGGGCTTCTGTATCTATCAATTTTAACGTTTTTAACCCACTTCAATATCGTCTTAGGATTTGTTGTTGATGGAATGCATTGTGGTGACGCAGGCATTGGCAAACAATTTCAAAATTACTGGCTTGAAGCAAAAAATATGCCATATTCACTAACTAATGCTGAAATCACTTTGATTGATAACGCATTAAAGGCTTTAAAAGTCCCCAGTAAGCTTATGCGCAATTGTCGTTCTATGAAAGATAGAAAATACTGGAAAGCAAAAGCATTCCAAAATTGGATTTTGTATTATAGCATAGTAGTGCTACTAATGATTCCGAGAATGAGAGGCTACGTTATACATTGGGCATACTTTGTTAAAGCTTATCATATCTTACTACAAGACAATATCAGCAGACGACAAATTATTCACGCACACCACCTATTGAGTATGTTTGTGTCGGTAACAGAAATGATTTATTCCAGAAGTGCGATGAATTTTAACGTGCATCAGCTGCTTCATTTAGCGCAAAGCGTTATCAACTGGGGACCTTTACATTATCATTCTGGGTATGGATTTGAAAACAGTAATGGGCAAATAGTTAAGCAAGTCCACGCTGCAAAAGGTGTAATACATCAAGTATAGTATGTAGAAATGTAGGTATTAAAAGAAGCGAATCAACACTATCCAAATTTGTTTTGCGTCATAACCCAGAATCAGAAGCGCTTGATTATATTGAATATTTAGAAACAAAACAATGTACCAAAGTACTAAAAACTGAGAACGGAAGATATTTTGGTACTTTTTCTCGACCACAGCCTCGTTGGATAAGAGAATTAAATTTGTCTAATGCATCCTATGTATATAAAAAATTAGTAAGAATGGAATGCACATATTTGTCTTGTGACGTAATAAGATTACGATCAAACAATTCTTTTGCAAAAACAGTTGACAATGCTTACATTCAAATTGTTTTTTTCATTGTTGATCAATTAAATAGACAGGAGTATACTGTAGGCAAAAATGTAGATGTAGTTGAAATATTTAACGAGTTTCCTGATTTGAGATCATTTCCTATAAAAAGAATAGCGAATATTGATCAAAACTTACGAGCAATCTCTACTAATACTATAGATAGAACTTGCGTCTACATGAACAGCGAGGATACCTGTTACATTTGTCCAGTTCCGAATCTGAACTCATATTGAGTACTTGTATATATAAGCATTGTACAAAGAAATTTCATTTATCACCAAAGTAACATAATGAATAAAAGAATGTCACTAATGTTTATTTACAGTAATATATTTTAAGCCACATATGATTATACCTTCATATTAATTACCGAAAATACTTGTAAGATAACAAATCGAATAAAATTTGTATTCATCAAATAATGTTATATTTTTTACAAATAAATTGGCTGAATGTGCTCATTTCCCAAAATTTATCAATGACATTACATGCCTTTGATCCTACTTTGAGAACATTTCAAATGACGTGATTTATTAATAAAGGACGTGACTTCATTTTTGTCGATGGTCAAAAAAGATTTCAAAAGACGTCTTTTTGTACTCAAAATAACGTTATTTCTTAGAAAAATTATGTCTTTTCATTTTTGTCGATGGTCCAAAAAGATTTCAAAAGACGTCATTTCGTAATAAAATAACGTTACTTGTTGGGAAAATGACGTCATTTCATTTTTGTCGATGGTCCACAAAGATTTCAAAAGACATCATTTCGTAATAAAATAACGTTATTTGTTGGGAAAATGACGTCATTTCATTTTTGTCGATGGTCCACAAAGATTTCAAAAGACGTCATTTTTGTTCCAATCCATGACATGACCGATGACGTCATTAAATGACGTCATTTAAAGACGTCATTTAAAGACGTCTTTTTGTGACGTCATTTTTTTCAATAGGGTCGACGCGTCTGTTCTAACGATGTAAGGTTTGTTAAATTGTGGATATTGTAGGATAGGTGCTTCGCATAGTAGTTTTTTTAATTTATTTAAAGCTTCCTGTTGTTCATTGTTACAGAAAAATTTTGTGTTTTTATGTAAGAGTATAGTTAATGGTTTTGTTACTTCTGCAAAATTTGGAATAAAACGTCTATAATAATTGCATAGCCCTAAGAACTCTCTAACGTTTTTCGTAATTGTCGGTGTTGGAAAAGCTTCAACAGCTTGTACTTTTTTTTTATCTGGTTTAATCCCATATTCACTGATAATATGTCCCAAAAAGGATACTTCTGTTTTGAGCCAATCGCATTTTTGAGGTTCAAGTTTTAGGTTAGCTTCTCTTAGTTTTTGAGCTATTTCAGAAAAACGTTTATTGACCTCATCCACTGTTTCTCCAAAGATGATTATATCGTCAATAAAAACAAAGCATGTATTGGCGATTAAGTCCCCCAAAATTGTATTAAGAATTCTTTGAAATGTTCTAGGCGAGTTTACTAATCCGAATGGTAAAACGAGAAATTCAAATCTTTCTAATGGATGTATGCTAAATGCTGTTTTGAAGATATCTTTCGGGTGCATTGCTACCTAATGGAAACCGGATTTTAGATCGACAACATGATAAAATTTGGCTTTCCCGAGTTGATCAAATATTTCTGTTATGTTTGGAATTAGATATGGGTCAGGAACAGTTTTTTCATTCAATTTCCTGTAGTCAATTACTAATCGCCATCTAGCTTTCCCGTCTGCTAAGCTTTTTTTCTTCACTACCCATGTTGGTGCATTGAAAGCACTTTTCGATTTCCTTATTAAATTATTAGATATCAATGATTTTACTTCTTCAATAGCAATGTTCCGTAATTTGTGTGGCAAGGAAAATTGTTTGACGTAAACCGGTTTGTTGTCTGTTAAATTAATTTCATGTTGTTCTATATTACATGTACCTAATCTGTCGCCATGTAAAAATACATCTTCGTTTTCCTCAATAAGTTCTTTCATTATCTTATAGTTGTTTCCGACTAAATCTCTCAAATTTGTTTTTTCTAATACTCTTTCCTTGTGGCTTAATTGATTTCCTTCATTTTTTCTTGTTCCTCTCCTAAAAACTTTATGCTCCCCGCGTATACAATTTCATTTTCATTGACGTTGAAATCTATATTTTCCGTTAGTTCAATACTGTTTGGAAAGTTTTCTAAGTCGAAAGATAAATATTGATATGTTTGGATTTCTTCTGAAACAGTATTTTCCGAAGGGAATTCTATTCCTATATTTTCTTTTATAACCGATATAAATTGTTTATAATCGTAATTGTCTGCATAATCATCCTTTGTGTTAGTCATTTCATCAGTACTCATTGCTACATTTATATTGGTAATCATGTGTTCTATTTTGGAAGGGTCTTTCTCTAATTCAGTTTCCAAGTTCGTCATTCCCTTGGGAGAAAAAGGTATTAGTAATGAGCTTTTACAACTTTCGATCTCGCGTTCTACTTTTAAATCTTTTGCAGTCATTGTTTCATTATTTATTTTATCCGTTGTTGTTGTGCAAGGAAATGTAACAGATTCGGGGTCCTCTAGTATATTTTCTCTTTCTAGTGGAGGAAATTTGTTATTTTCCTCAAAGATTTTTGATTCTTCGTAGTGTTTTTCTTTTTCGTTTTTTGTTTTATTTTCCTTATTAATGCCATGTAAAATTTTACTTAAAAATCCCTTTTGTTCTTCTGTTATCCTTGATTCCTCTTTCTTTTTGTTTTCGGTAAAAACGATTGAGTTCATTTGAGTTAACGGTATTGATACAAGTTTTATTTTCCTACTATTTATTTCCAAATAACCTTCATCTAATCTTAACTTATTTTCTTTCAGAACAGGTATGCCAAGAATGCCATCATAAGGGATTGAAAATTCTCTTGGTACAATATGAAAATCAATTAACAACCCATTAATTGTTATTTTTTTCAAACCTAATGTTTGAATTGTTTTATCAGTAATACCGGATAATGAAATTTTTTCTGAGTCCAAAATAGTGTTTGATGGTATACAATCGCTTTTTATGATATTGATTTGAGCTCCGCTATCTATAAGTAAATTAAAATTAACACCCGAAAACGGATTCGGTACCTGTATGTATTGTAACAAATTTTTTAACTTTAGGAAATACATTGGCATTTTAGTTTCAATGATACTTGTAAGTTCTATATTGCCATTACATTCATTATAGAGTTTCTTTTGTTTGTCATTTCGGAGGCATACTTTATTATTTTTTTCCGTTTTGGTTTGCGACTCATATTGTCTTGTTAAATTTAATGCGTGAGTTTCATTTTGGTCATCAATGTCCATTTTTCGTGTTGTCGTTATTTCGTCTCTTAATTCTGCAGCGAGTGACTTTTTATTTGTTTCCTCCGTGCACTCATGTTCGGAAGAATCTATTCGTTTCCCTGATTATTACGTCTGAAACAAGTCGACTCTGTATGATCGGTACGTTTACAAATTGTACAAAATTTTTCTTGGTTATTTTCTAGTGATTTTATAATTGGACATGATTCGACTTTATGACCTGATTCCTTGCAATAAGTACAAATACTAGTGGTTTTTGCGTTTCTTTCTAAAGCTCTCAATTTCAAACAATTGTCAATTACATGATTATTCATGTGGCAATAATCACACTTAGTGTCATTATTTCTTTTCCCAAAATTATTGAATCGTGAAGGTCCGTTATCGTAATTAAAATTTCCATTTCTGCGTTTATTGTCACTAGAATTTGTATTTGAACTGATTTTATTATCGTTACTTCTATTGTTCTTACTATAGCTAACCAGGATTCTTGCCAATTCACAATTATTTGCTTCATGATCTTTTTCTTTACAGATTGTACATATTGCAAATCTACATTCTTTCGTTTCGTCCGCGTTTGGGCAATATTTTACTGAGTGACCGATTTCATTGCAACGCCTGCATGTCACATTTGGGCAATTGCGTATCGTATGGTCGCTGCTGTCGCAAACAGCGCAAAAGTTCGTTGATTTGAAAGATTTTGAACAGTTGTGCGGGGCGTGTCCGCTTTCCTTACATTTCCAACATACTTCAAATTCTATAATAAATGGGCATTGTGTAACTGTATGACCCATCACCTGACAATATTGACAATGATTTCCTTTAACTCTGTTAAATTTTCAACCGTCTATAGAATGCCCCTGAGCATTACAGAATTTACATATCAATTCGATCTTTTTATTTACAATTTTACAATTGTTTGACAGGTGATCTTTGTTCTTACAATATACACAAGCTCCTTTGTAACAAAATAAAGCTTCATGGTTATAGTCCTGACAAATTTGACAATTATATATGTGAATAACATTTGTTGAAGCAGTAACCGAGTCTACATTACTATGAAAGGGACTAGCGATATCACCCCTCAATAATCTTTGTTTTTTTAAATTTGTTTCAATTTCAATAGCGTCTTGTAAAGCAGTGCCCAAATTAATGTGATTTCCTAATTCCAGACGAATGTCTTGTTGTAAACCTTGTTCAAAAATTTTTAACGCGTCAGCATTTAATACTGTTTCATACGTTTTGAAATCTTCGTCAGTTACATCTGCTTCTAACTTTTTCATTTCTTTAATTTGTAAAACTATTTCCTGTAAACGGTTTGCATATACTAAGACGAGTTCATTTGGTTTTTGGATGATTTCTGTAAATTTCCCATATAAACTATGAATATTGTCAAAGGAGGGAAATAGCTGCCTTATCACTTTGATATAATCATTTATCTTATCTATTTTGATGTTTACTAATGCTTTATAAACTTCTCCGTCCAATTTAATTTTCAAAATTGATATTAAACTTGGTTCATCTAACTCAGAAACAATTGTTTTTACGTGTTTCAATTTTTCAATATATTCATTAGTTGTCATATTTTTTCCATCGAACTTTGGAACTAAATCTGCAACGTATTTAAGTGGTAAACGTAACGGTGGCGTCATTTTGTTGCCTGTTTTTATACCGTCGTTATCGACTTGTTCAAAGTTATTTGTTTGGATGATTGGATTATAGAATGCTACTTGTCTGGTCGTTCCGTTCGTATCTATTGTACGTTTCGCGTCTTTGCAAATACTCTCTTCGTTACAAATACCACCAATGTCTGTGTATTCGTTATTATTAAATGAAAATTCGTAATTCTGATCAAGAGTAAAGTCCAAATCTAATAATGAATTTGAGTGTTCAAAATTTTGTGTTAATCGTTTAAGTGGATTTTCTACAGAGTTGTTTACGTCCAATGTATTAAATACTTGTACTTCTTGTACCGTGTTTTCGTTAGGTGTTACTATATTATTTAATGCTTTTTCCGTATTTTCCCTATTAACTCCTTTAGGAGGAGAGTGTACTAATTTCCTTGATCGTTTAAAAGGATCTATAACGGATGTGCTCGGTTGCACTATATCACTTTCCAACTCTGGTTTATTTTTTACCTGAAGCCGCGTCAGTCGTTTTGCTTCAATAGGGCTAGAGAGGTTTTTGTTACTCATTAAAATGTGATTTCATTTAGGATGTTATTTTATATAAAACAAACACCCATTTAGTACCGGAACCAATTGTTATGTCGCGACTACGTAGCCGTGACGTGTAGTTTTAGAATATGTATGATCATTCATTTATTAGTAATTATTATAGTGACAGGAACTTACCTGGGTTATTAATTCGAGTTAAGTTGGCTGTTTAGCTCTATCTTGATAAAGTATATATGAGATCGGTCGGTAATGATGCACGAACACTCGATTCAAGTAATTATTTATTTATTCAAAGACAGAAATGGTTTCTCAAAAATAACAATAGGTGAATTATACTTTATTCGGCTGTCGCGCGTCGCGAATCAGCCCGTAAGAACTTTAACAAATTTTAATGTTATTGAGTAGTCGCGCGTCGCGAATCAACTGCCGAATAGTCGAGTCTTCTGTTTTTATATTGACTCTTCGGCCCATATTAATGTGTTGAGTAATTAAAAAATCAAAATGTCGGGCGCCCCAAATTTTCGGACTACTCATCTTTTAATTTCGCTGAGTTTGTATTTTGTAAAAATGCCGTTCGTTGTTTATACATTATTTCGTTTTTCAATTGATTGCTGATGAAATCAAAATAAAGAAATAGTTACGTCTCGGGACGTAACAGCGCCACCGGATATAGTCCTGCGATGCTCATGTTTGGGCGTCAGCCGGTACCTCCTTTGGCGTTCAGAAGAACCCAAGATCAGCAGGCCCTTGAATGTTCGGAGGGTCAGGCTGTGGAAGATTGGGCCGAACATATGGAGAAGCTTCCTAATTTGTGGGAGAGAGCTAACTCCAAGTCAAAGGAGGAAGCTGCGCGTCAGGCGGCTTATTATGACCGGAAGAGACGGCAACCCGAGTTTAAGGTCGGAGATTGGGTTTGGAAGAGGAACAGGATTCTATCTTCAGCTGCTCGAGGTATTTCAGCTAAATTAGCACTGAAATATGCCGGCCCGTACGTGATTGAAGAGGTTTGTGGTTCCAACACGTACAGGCTAAGCAATCAGCTGGAGATCCTGTCTGAACTCTTCCATGCCAAGGACCTAAAACCATATTACGGTCCGGGTGAGGATGGGGAAAGCGAGGAGGTCATCGAACCTTGCGAGCCGCCAGATGAACTGCCGTCGGAGGAAGCGAACGATTCCGCGAATGCGCGCGAAAATCCGGGAGGGGATTTATCGGATAGCGAGCGGATCCAATTAGCAGCCCCCACGGCCGTAGATAAAGTTCCCACCGAGGCGTCGGATTTACCGGAATCTGCCCCAACTAAGAGAGGTCGCGGTCGACCTCGAAAGGTTCCAGAGACGGTCACCGGTCCAGCGAGGGGCAACAACTTTCCCGTGAAGGAGAATAGAGGGAGAGGTAGGCCTTGAAAGACCGTGCCCGTCGTACAAAGGACGGTTGGGCCGATAAAAACGAGCGGTAACCGACGAGGGCCAGGACGTTCCCACAAAGAATCGCGAGGGAGCGTATAACTCAGTGGTATGCGGCTTATATTAGGATTTTTTCTTCGCGCAGGGAGATTCATCCGAAATTTGTTGTTTTGGATGTTTCAGATGGACCGGAGAATCGTCGTCGAAGAGGAGACCTTCGAGGTGGTCACGCAGATGCTGTTAGATCTGCAACTGGGCCCTGATGCGAGGCAGCTAATTGAAGATCTGCGGAGCTTCGCCAGGGTTCAGTTGGAAGGGACCACCCGAAAGGAACGACGCAATGCCTCGGTGGCAGAGGTTATCCGGGATTCATCGTGGGTCGCCCCGAAGAAGGCTTCTCGGGACGCTTCGACACAGACCGAGGACCAGGACAGTGTCGAACGTCCCAAGTCTACAGTGGACCAGGGGGTGCAGACCCTCAAGTCCGGCGTAACCCTTACGTCGGACAGTGCGAGCCAATGCCCAGGACCCAGGGAAACCTGTGGGGCCTCGCACTGGGTCTGCAATCATCTCCGGATCCCTGAGCAGCCTACTCTTCTCCTCGACTTCAGACACGTGCGTCTGGGGATCAACGAGGTGGAGAGTGCATGGCGGTTCACTCAAGAACTCCAGTCTCAGGTGCAGGAGCATCTGAGACTCTCTTTGAGCCGCCAGGGCGCAGAAGAGCTGCTCGGGGAGTGGGCAGGGATGGCTTAGCGTCAGAGGGCCTACGGAGAGGCCCTGCTGCGGGTGGATAACGGACAAGAGTCCTCCGCAGCGCTCCCGGCGCCGGCTCAAGAGAAGAGAGCCCCGGGAGCTACTGACGCTGGACCGACGCTCACGGTCCATGTGGACGGGCGCTTGGCTCCTGATACCACCATCGTGGTCAGGTCGCAGGATGGACGTGCGACCGCCACGGTGGGAGGCGTGACCATCACCGCCTCACAGGGAGTCAGTGCCCAGCAGTCCCCTCTGGCTGCTGAGCAGCCATCACAAGATCGGGAGGCTGCTCAATCTCGGTCGTAGTTGAGGGGCTGCTACATCTGTGGGGAGCCTGGGGTGACCAGCTCTCAGCGGTGCCCGAAGAAGGCTACACACTGGCGCTACCCGAAACATCGCGCGCCAGGTGTAGCCAAACGATGATGTAGGCCCTGGAGGGCAAATAAATTAGCCGAAATAAAGAAGGGAGTTATTTGTTTTGTTTCCTTTCCTTCTTTATTACTTTCAGGTTCCTGATGGCAGCGAATCGCGGGTATTCGTCCTGCCCGGGTAGTCAGGACTTGGAGGGGGCTGCAACGGTAGTCGATTCAATTAATCGAACCGTTCGCGATTCTGATTTTCGCGCGTTAGTTCTAAGTATTGAGAGAGAGAGGAGGCGCGTGATCTTTTGAATTAGCAGTTACGTCTCAGCTGTTACTTGTGTAGTACCGCCAAAATAGTTTAGCACAGTGTTCCAACGATTTGCCAATAAAAAAGTTTACTTGGATTTTGGATACGTGTGCAAGGGTGAGCGAGGAAGCAGCAACAGTAGCAGCATCACGGAAGCAGCAGCAAAAGCAAATAGCAATTATACAGCAGATTTGCAATCGAGGCAGCACAGCTGATTCGGATCGGAGGAGCACCTTTAATTTGCTTCAAAAATTACGGCTGAATATTCGTATCTTCTCTCTCTCTCTTTCTCACCGAAAGTTATTTAATTGTAAATCCTATTCGCGTGCGTCAGTCTTTCGGCCCGACAAAGACTGTAGAGATTTTTATTAATAAAATCTATTAAACTTATTCGCCGATTTCGTCATATAACTTTTCCTAGTAGTTTAAACAATTGGAAAAAGCTTAGGTTTTAATCCTATTATAGCTAGGGGATTAAGTGGATTAGGAGTAAAGTCGCTTACACTTAAAACTTATCGTGTGTCACAAGGCACGTGACTTAAGGTGAGTTCAACTCCGCTTGATCGAAGACAACTAAGTTAAATCAGCTGACGTTAAGGTGAATACACGTATTAACATACGTGTTAACGGAGCGGCGGTTTGCTCTGCATCGTGGGAGTTTGTTCTTAAATAAATTTCTTATTTTGCAGATTTATCCCCCCCCGTTACAATATATATATGGGTTACATATATATATATTATATGGGTGATTCCAGCAGTTTTTAGAATTGGCTGCGCAGGGGGGTCAGCCGATCTTCTCGGCGATTTTTTCTATGATAGAGTATGTCAAAAGAAGCCTTTTGGCTATCTCAGATTTTCGTTAAAATATATATATGTCCATATATATTTTTTCAAAGTCTGAAAATCTGCCTGTTTTTGGCTATTTTTGAAAAATCGTAGCTCCGCGAGTTTTCAATATTTTTCAACGTGCGACATCTCATTTGATTCGTCTACTTTTATACTTTCAAGAAAAAAATTGTTCATTTATAAAAAGTGACAGCTACCGGGTGTACTCTGACGATATTCGTACGCTTTTTAGGATCAATATAATGCTCATATTCCGAGTACTGTAACTTGGTCAATTTTTAATATTTTTGAACAAGCCGTTTTTTTGTCTTTTTAAGACCTTTCATTTAAGATCCAGCGCATCTCAATCGATGCATTAGAACCAGAGATATAGCCGATAAAAGTTGGCCGTTTTATTAAAAATAGACATTTTCAAAGGCGAAAAAAAAAACTCATTCAATTTTTTTTCTACTTTGAGGCGGTTTTAGTTAGCTTAAATCGAGTAGAACATGCTCTGAAATTTTCACGATATGACCCTTTTTCATTTTCAAATAAAGCGATTTCAAAAATTGGCGATTTCGATTTTTTCAAAAAATGTTCATATTCAAAATTTAGAGTATAAAACATGGATATCCAATAAGGGCATACAAACATACGCTGGAAAATTCGTATCTCAGAAAACTTTTCATATTTTTCGACATGCGGGGAGTCATTTGATTCGTCAACTCTTCCACTGCTGGAATCACCCATATATATTTATATTCGTATGTAGATACATAAATATATTTGCGTAAGAGCCATCGTACGCGATACTACATATATTTTGATTTTTCATAATAATTTTCATCTTTTTCTTTTTTTTATTTATTGGTAAATTAAAATGTATCATTCAACGAATTCCTTACAGAAATGATAATCATCGAAAAAGTGTTTGAAACATAATGATCTTTTACACCAACCACACCGTGTTATAGCAACATTTTTACATGCTTCTACTTCGCAATGTATATTGCAAGGATCTCCAAAACTAAAATCAACAGGGTTATCTGTTTTAGCTGGTTTTTCAGCAATATAGCCGCTTTTATACCAAGCTTGTTAGAAATATTTGTATATCTTGGTGAAGAAAGCTGGTTATGGACGAGAGACTGCATTTTTATGATGTTATTTTTTAAATGTAGATTCATTTCATAGTCCATCAAAATTACTTGATCTGATAAACGTCGAACGAAGTTTTTCCAGATACGAAATCCATAAACATCGAGTGGTTGAATGTTCCCTGTCGTTCCTGTGGGAATTTTTTTTATATTAACAATTTTGTTTGTCGGCATCGTTTCCCTTACAGCTTTATCGCAATGTCCACTCCAAGAGTCGAGTAAAAGTACAGATTGAGGTCCAACATTTGGGTAAAAAATTTCTTTCAACCAAATTTTAAAATGATCTAAAATAAAAAAATGTCAAAATTTTGTTATGTCATTGCATTATAATAAACAAAAATATACTGACTTGTCGTTAATTTTCCAGATTTAGATGCTTCCACATGCACATTTTCTGGTCTAAATAATGAAGATTCCACTATGGGACTGAATTGACCACTTTTTTCTTTTAATACTATAAAAAGTGGTGATAAAAGTTTCCCGGTTGATGATATAGTTGGCTGAATTGTATAACTGTGCGTTGTCGATGAAACCGACTGTACCAGACATTGCACCTGCTTTTTTCCTTCAACTGCTAATGTTCTTCCTAAGTGCATTTCTAATTGCAAACCACTCTGATCTGAATTATAAAAGTTTGCAATGCCGATTTCTGGAATACATGATTTAACATCAGCTATAAAAGCATCAGCATTAGTTTGTAGTTCTTCTTTACTTTCTCATGTTTTTTTGGTGATAAATTTATTTATTTTTCAAGATACTATTCTATGAGCTTTTTTAAATTTTAGTAACCAATTTTGAGAAGCCTTAAATCTTATATCTTCATGGACAACAATTTTTTGAGCTTGCAATGCCCATTTCCGTATATCTCGATGATGCACTATCATACCAGCTGCAATTGTGGCTTTTAAATTCTCAAACGTGTATTGGCAAATTTGCGCAATTTTATCTCGGTAAGTTACATTTTTATTAATTGTTTTCACCCAACGTTTAAATTAACTTATAGATGAAACTTTTTTGAATCTATGTTGTACAGTATCCAGTTTTAAGTGTTTGTTTTTTCCGCTCCTCCAAAATTCTATGGCTCTTTGTTTATAATCAAATGTGATTTCTTCATCATCATTTGTGCACTGATCTGTTGGTGCAAAATCAGGATCAGGAAAGTGATGTTGAAATTCATCTTCTATTATTTTAGTATCAGGATCTTTATAATCTTCATGAAAATCTAACGTCTCTACAACAATCATATCAATATCATTAAACTCATACACGACATCTATTAATATTTCTTTCAATTTTTCTGACAATTTAATTTCTTTGAAATTAATCTCGCTATCTGGTATTTACAAACATTGAAAATATGCTAATAATAAATTGACTACGTTCAAAGGATTGATCTTCATGTTTTAATCTAAAACAAAATCAAGATATAAATACTCTTTTTTGCAGTTGAATAATTTTACAAAAGACAAAAGAAAACCTAGTCTATAGATAGAATTCGATCATACGTTTTTAACAGTTATATTTCACATGTTTACGAATCAAAATATTTGAATAAAATTATATATGATAAGTGACATAAATACTTACGTAGTAGATAAAAACTTTTCTTCTTGTTATGTACTATATTTTCGTGTTCGGGAAATTTGTATGTAAATATAGAAATAAGTTTATTTATAAATCCAGCACCATAAAAAAACTTTAACTTTTTAAATACTTGACTTTTCTTCAACTACTATGAATAATGAAATATGTATCGCAAGTCTTATTATCGTTAAGGGGCGTAGATTTGATATAACTTATCTTCTTCGAGCCATTGATAAGACAAAATTGTAAATAAGATAAAGTGTACAGCAAAGTACAGTACCAACAAAAAGTAAACTAAACACAAGTGAAAATTGAAAAAAGTAAACAGTTTATAAGTTTAGGAATTGAGACTATAATAACTATTTATAACTATTAATATAATCAATTATTTGTTATAATTGTGTCACGTCGATACGTAAGAAAAAGTACGTGACGAATTATAAGTTATGGTAACAAATCGGGTATCGATAATTCAGTTTTCTATTATACCGACCCTCCCGGGAAGATTTGTAAATCTATCTAGCGGGATAGATTAATCTAAGCACGTATCCATAATATTTCCGCGAATATTACTCACCGCATATTAAATTGGCGATAACACAGGAAGGGGCATATCAGCATACGGTATAAAAAGGCTGGATTGGAATTCGCACAACATAGTACGCAGTACACATTGACAATTCAGCAGTTTGGTAGTTTCGCAAAGTTATTTTTTAATCTAACTATCCGGCTACTTAGAACCGGGATTATACTCTGTTAAGTATTATAATTAACTTTAAACAATAAACCTTAAATCAAGCGCAAACACCTGAGACTGTTCGTAAAAAACCTCTTCTGAAATCCAATTCTAATAAGGTAAGAAACTATTTTATCTACTTAAAACGCCCTACGTATAATAAAGGCGCTATCCCTTTAACCAACCTCTGCTTCATTCCTGACTAAGATCCAACCTTTACCAACGCGACAATACTTGAATATATTATTACGTCTGGCTGTACCATCTCCTCGCTTAGACATAACAATTAGGGGCCCCTCATTTCTTGGTAATTAGGATCTTATCGCAAAATTACAATGGTCGAAACACCTTACGAACGAAAATTAATCACACTCAAAATACTAACAAAAAAAATTAGCGAAATAGAACCAAACTTCACAACAAACAGGGAGCCTACGCTTACAGAATGTCTCACATATCTGCATCAAAGATTTCCACCCACCGAAACAAAGCAAATTACCCGAGTCAAAGAATTACAAAGATTAAAATATAATTTACAAGACTATATTGATACAAGCCCATTAGACTTTCTATGTAAAGATGACTTAATATTTGACATCCTCATTGAAATGACTAGTAAAAATTTAAATCCAGCATTCCTCCTTAACGCTATTACGGATATAAATTTTGAAAAATTAAAATTAGATAAAACTGAAATTCCATTACTCGAGCTCATCGAAAATCAAACGAGTTACGAGACAGCAATTGAAAATTCAGACACGTACAACGCGCCCACTACAAACGTATCTATGACTAACACACCGTCCGCTTCCAAATCACCAGAAATGACTCATAATAAATCGGAAAAAGTTGATTTCACTCCAACTCGACACTTTACCCCTACAAACAAAACTAATTTTACAAGCAGCCCATTTACTATGTATTATACACCGGGGACTTTTAGAATGGGACTAATGAATTCCACTCAAAACATAGTATCGCCAATAAAAAATTTTAGCTTGAAAGACGCTGTTAACTTCGTACCTAAGTTCGACGGATTTAACATACCCTTACACTTGTTTATCGACGGTTGTCGAGAGGCACGCTGCATAGTCCCGACAATCAATGAAAATGACCTCGCCAAGTTAATTAAAATTAAACTAAGCGGTGAAGCACTTAAAAGCGTGCAAGGAAAAACGTTTGATAATGTAGAACAAATGATTAAATTTTTAGACCTACTATTCGGATCAGCAAAAACTTGTAATCAATTAACAGGCGAATTGGCAACTTTAAAACAAAAACGTGGTGAAAATGTAATCACATTTTCTAATAGAGTAAAAACAGTGGCTGACGAACTTTTTGAAGCAGCAGTAAGGGAAAATCGAAACTATGCTGGATTTAAAAACTAACTTGAGAAAGACAAAGTAAAATTCTTCATCCGCGGTTTATACTGGGTCATCAAAGCACGCATGGGGGAAGCAGAAAATTTAGAATTAGCTACAACGAAAGCAATAGAAATTGAACGAGAATTCAACGTACAGGAACCTGAGGAAATAACCGAAACTGTAAAAGCGCTAATCCAACCTAAAATAGAGCCGGTTCGATTAATGAAATCGGAAGATAGTAGCATCTGCCAAATTTGCAATAGATCAAAACACACAGCTAAAGACTGTTGGTATTGGATACCGCAGAATCAAAATCAAACTCGGCCAACTACGCAACAGCAACGGCAGCAGCCCAAACAGCAGCCGTGGGCGGAGCCTCGCGCGGCAGCTAACAATAACACTAATCCCCGCTCCAGCCATCAGCCATTTTAGGCCGCCCAAAATCAAATAAAAACAAGCGCCCCAGTCAATTGAAATTCGCAAGAAAAATTACAACAAATTAATTCCTCGATTTGCAATTACTGTAAAGAAACTGGACACTGGAAGAGTGATTGCGAAAAACGAAAACTCAGAAATCAAAAATTACAACAGGCGGAAAAAGACAAGGGTTCCCAGACACTCGGCGCTGCCCGGGAGCCCCTGTAAATACAGCGCCTCAAACGTCGCACGCACAAAAAAGCATCCTTTTACATTTTAACAGTCAGTCACCAACAATTCAACTTGAAATAAAAACAACTAAACAAAAATTTAGCTTCATCGTAGACACCGAGGCAGCAGTCTCACTACTTAAAATTTCAAGCAAACCAGACGATGTCCACGTAGATATCTTTGACAAATACGAACTACGGGGAATCTCGCAAGAAAGTATCTCGACATTGGGAAAAGTTTCATTAACCTTTTATAACTTTGTGTTAGATTTTCACTTAGTACCGGAAAATTTTCCTATATTAGAAGACGGTGTAATAGGAAGCGAGTCATTAAAAAAATACAGAGCGTATATTGATTACGCCAGGAATCTCTTAAAAATTAATTACTTGTTTTTCCCAATTATCACCGAAAGTAAGTCCTGTTACATTGGAGCTATTCCCGTAACAAAAAAAATTAACCAGGCACCCAGCAAAATACCTCTCGCAAACCAAGAACAGGCACAGCCTGGCAATAACTCCTTGCATTCGGTCGACGACCCTTCTAGAAAGTTACTGCACCTAGCAGTCGAAACTCAGAGGACGAACGCACCTATATACAAAACCCATGTAAAAAAAATAGTCACGAGGCCATAAAACAAGGTGACATACTGACTCCTAAAGAGTATATACCTCAGCCGTCTGAAAACAAAATCCGAGAAGCACTAAAAAAATCAGAATCCGACAAACTGTACAACCTGTCTGTTAACTACCTTTCCGAGAACTCAGAAAAAATTAACTCTGTATCTGTAACTTCTGGCATGTGCATGCAAACTCTGAAAAAACGAATCCGATTTACTCTACGCTTTAAACAAAGCATCGGAAATGATTAAAAAATCAGAAAAATCAGTGTTAAGATTAAATGGGTTATTCAGAGATTAGGATTAAAGAATGTGGTTTATTATACAATATATACAAAGGCATGCCAAGCATGCGTCTGCTCTCTATGAGCATCCAGCAACCAGAAGTCCGACTCATAGTCGCGCAGCGTCGCATAGTCGCGCGACTCTCTCACACATACATACGCTAGAGTGGGGAGACTTACATTTGTGTGTCTCTACCACTACAGCTATGCTATCTCTCACGCATAAGCAGAGCTCGCGCTTCGAGAACTGTAGTTAGCTGCGCACAACGCTTCTGCGCAACCTATCTCAATGGCATAATGTACAGACAAATGTACTATATATTCAACAATCAGAATCAGATTACCCGTCAATACGAGAATTAACTAGCAGTATTATTAGTTGCCTAAATAATAAAGAATCTAAAATTAATAGCGATCGCTTATACTTGCTCGAAATACTAAATAGGTACCTCGATCCAATTATTACATCACAAAGTAACTTACAAAAGCCAAATATAGTTAGTAACGCATTAAATGCATTGTTAATGGCCCGCTCGATTGTTAGGGGAAAAGTACCTAGAGCGCATTGCGCAACACTGCTTGTTAACCCAGAAACGAATAATCGTCACGAAAGAGTCAAACAGTTACTTCAGTTGATTAAATTGGACCATATCGAACAAGATCAACGAACAAAAATTGAAGAAATCGTCGAAAATTACAGCGACAGATTTTTTGTTAAGGGCGACAAGCTCGGGTCCACGAGTATTATCGAACACGAGATCTATTCTACCTCCGAAGTACGAATGAGACTACGATAGTTTAGGCACCCCCCGCAGATCAGTAAATTTATAAATGAACAAATGCAGGAATCGCTAGAAAGAGGTATTATTGAAAAATCAACTAGCGCATATTGCGCACCAGTCTTTTGCGTGCCCAAAAAGAATACGGAAGATGGCGAACCACAACCGCCGCGCATCGTATTTGACTATCGCGCGCTAAATAAAATTATCCCAGATTATAATTTCCCAGTCCCTCTACCTGTCGACTTATTTGAACGAATGGCCGGTGCGCAACTATTTTCATCATTTGATATGTATTCATCATATCATCAGATAAGTATTAAAAAGGAACACAGGCACAAAACGGCATTCCAATGCGAGGCAGACCTGTATTTTGTCGCTCCCCCTTTGGACTTAAAACTAGCGCACCAGTTTTTCTGTCACTAATAAATGTACTAGTATCAGATTTAAAAAATGTAGTAGCATTTTTCGATGATATTTGCGTATATTCTAAAACATTCGACGAACACTGCAAGGGCATCATCGAGTTAATGAAACGCCTTCGTGAAACTAATCAGGTCCTTCATCCGAAGAAATGCAAAATTCTACGCCCGGAAATCGAATACCTCGGTCATGTAATCTCGAAAAACGGACTACGCCCGTGCAACGATAAACTGCGCGCAGTAAAAGAATTCTCAGTCCCGCGCACGCCAAAGAACGTTAAACAATGGCTCGGCCTAGCAGGATACTATAGACGATTTATAGACAATTTTGCTAAGATCGCAAAACCACTTACTATTCTATTAAAGAAACGCCAGCCGTTCGTTTGGGCGGAAGAGCAGCAAAAAGCTTTCGAGACACTACGCGATAAATTATGTGAACCTCCGGTGCTCAAACACCCGGATTTCAACAGAACATTTTTTCTTACCACTGACGCATCTAAAATCGGATTCGCAGGATCGCTTTCCCAATTTGACGAACAAGAGCGAGAGCACGCTGTAGCATATATTTCACGTACCCTCACACCTGCTGAAAGTAATTACCCCGCTATCCGGCTCGAGCTATTAGCAATAGTATGGAGTATTTCGCAATTCAGACCTTATCTGTACGGCCGAAAATTCATCATCATTACTGACCATAGACCTTTGGTACATCTATATTCAATAAGTGACCCAAATTCACAAGCAACTCATCAGCAACTATTCTTACAAAATTTTAATTTCGAAGTCAGATATAAAAAAGGAGCGTCGAATGTCAATGTAGATGCGCTCTCTCGAAATCCTATACAGGAAGTCGAACAGCTCAATAAGCATTTACAAGCAACTAGGCAAGATCCGGCTCAAGCACTGGTCTTGACAGCTCGACTAGATGATAATACAAAAAGGCCAGGAAATACGCACGCCATGACCACGCGATGCGCAAGGGGCCGACAACCAAGTGCAAAATACTTGGAAGCCATCAAGTCCCTCCTGCCGCGTCAGAAAAATAATCCGCCTCCTCAGGAAGTAGACACGTCAGTAACGGAAACTGACACGAATATTAATTACCCTACAGTTACTGAAAACACGTACTGCTCCGAAGGCAATAAAATTGGCTCACAATATAATAGACATAATCAAGACTCTAAAAATAAACAGGACTCACAACCAAAACAGGAAATGACCTCTTTAAAAGACGTGATGCTTGAAGACTCAGCCAACTCCCCTACCGGACCCGTGACTTTACCCAATGAAAACATTATCTATTGTCGGGATGCACTATTTATGAGGCGAGACAATTACTTGCACTTCACTGACACATTTGCTACCCCCCTGGATGAAGGTGCACTGAGTTTATTTAAACATGATAAACTACCACAAATGAACAAATTGCAATTAGCCGTTCCCACTACAATCAAGATAGGAAACAAGATGCATTTCATTATCCCAATCCGTCATGAAACTAGAGAGACCACCGAAAACATTAGAAATTATATATACGAGGCACTGAAGCAATTAGTAATAAATATAACTGAAAATAAAATTAAAACCGTCAGTATAGCCCAAAGTAAAAAGGTTGAGCTCGTCGATTTCTTAGAAATTTTACGAATGATAAAAAATACACTGGGACCTTCTGGAGTCAAGATTATAGTTTGTCAGGGTCTTATAGTATTCGCCCCCATCGAGCATCGTCAACAAGTAATCGAAGAGGCCCACTGTTCAGCTATAGGCGGTCATAACGGTTGCAATAGAACTTACAAACGTATCAAGAATAAATACTATTGGGTACACTTGAAGGAAGATGTGCAAGAGTTCATTCAAAAATACTTACCATGCCAATTGAGAAAATTAGATAGGCATAATGTCAAACAAAAAATGATCATAACCGATACCCCACCAGTTCCCTTTTTTAAAGTCAGCGTAGACGTGGTAGGCCCACTCGAGCCTACCAAAACGGCAAACGCTTACTTACTTATCTGCATGTGCACGTTTACCAAATACGCCATAGCGGCACCCATGCCAGACCAAACAGCTACTACTGTAGCTGATAACCTTATTAAAAAACTAATATGTACCTTTGGAGGACCTAACGTCATAGTAAGTGACAGAGGCACTAACTTCACTTCAAAACTAATGAAACGTATTGCAGCTCGCTTCAAAATTAAGCATATTACTACAACGGCTTATCACCCGCAGGCTAACAATGTTGAACGAATTCATTTATCGTTAATTGAGTATCTAAAAATGTTCACTTCCAAGACCAAAAATTGGGACGAGTATGTCGAACTTGCTATATTTAATTATAATACGAGTTGGCACAGCAGCCACCAGTTCTAACCATGGGAACTACTGTTCGCTCGCAAGCCACGCCTACCAAGCACGGAGCCCTTGCTAGAGCAAGATTTACTACCTACTTACGAAGGCTACGTGGAAAACTTGGTTAAACAGTTACACAATATACATGAAATAGCTAGAGAAAAATTAATAAGATATAAAGAAAAAACCAAAATACAATATGATAAAAAAACAAATCCTAGCAAATTCAAAGTCGGTCAATGGGTTTTTCTAAAAAGCGGCCCAATGCCTCATAAACTCACAGGCAGTCACTTTGCCGGTCCCTACTTGGTCCTGGAAGTGGGAGAAAAAGAAAATATTAAAATAAAAATAAACGAAAAAGAAACTCGACCGGTCCACGCCAACCGTTTAAAAAAATCGTACATCGAAACAAGTAGTAATTGAAAAATTATGTTTCAGATGAAAGCAGTAATTCTCAGCATCTTTGTTCAACAATACTTCAAAATAGTCACTCCTTTCATAGCCTATGATTGTTTTCAACGTTTTACTAACTTCACTACCTTCTCTCTTGTAGATATTGCTGAATGCGACATTCCTAATCCGATAATCAATTCTACTGTAACTGAAATATCCCTCCTCCAACTTAATGATTTTACAACTGTAAAAGTTCGTTATTGCAAAATAGAGGTCAAACGATCAGCCAAGACATGCGGCGCGCTCTCTCACGAATGGTCCCCCTCTGTTTCCGAAATAGAATATATTAAGGAAGTAACACGAGAAGAATGCGTTAAAATGCACTCTTATCGAATAATGACGATCGGCGATAATCTAGTACAAAACTTAATGATAAATCAAACAACCGTACACCCGATAGAATTGGCAGGATACATTGCCCTAGACGGCACTTGCACTAACGCAGGAAGTTTCTCCGACCCTTACGGCACATTCAGCAATGTACACGTTACTGGCTATGTTAAAGTATCACTCGAAGAAAGATTTAACTCTGTAACACTGGCAACAAATAAAATCAAACTCGAGTCCGGAACTTCTTGTCAATTTACTGAAGAACGTTGCATTGATAGCATATTCGGATACGCATTCTGGGACGGAACCGAGTCTCAGGCGTGCCAAGCCAGCAAGTATACTAATCTATATTCAGGACCCGTCACTAAAGTAACAGAGATCGGGAATGAACGAAGACCACTTTACGTATTAGATTCTGAGGATATATCTTTTGCCTTCAATGACCTCGGTAAAATGATACAATGCGGTTTCGAAATTATTAAAACAGAACACCCGAGATTATTCATATTAGAAAATCGGCTCAGTGAACATTTCTTTTCTAACAAAGTTAAAAATATGCACGATCTAGATCTTTTCACTTATGTAAATTCAAAA
This sequence comes from Phymastichus coffea, assembly GCF_024137745.1. Taxonomy (NCBI): domain Eukaryota; kingdom Metazoa; phylum Arthropoda; class Insecta; order Hymenoptera; family Eulophidae; genus Phymastichus; species Phymastichus coffea. Next base: position 10,322,710 of record NW_026706818.1, on the reverse strand, counting down.
ATATTATTTATAGAAAAAAATATCAAAAATCATTTGCAAAAATTATACCATCACGTATTACTACAGCAATGCGAATTAGAAAGAAAAGTTATTACGAATGCGTTAAATATTGCCACTTTATCCCCGGACCTTTTAGCATATTATTTAATGAGAGAACCCGGATACATGGCCATGCTGGCGGGTGAAGTAGTACACATTATTAAATGCGTACCTGCAGAAGTCAAAGCTAGAAAGGCCGAAACATGCTACCAAGAATTACCGGTCACGCGCGGTGAGACTCCGATGTTTATCACACCTCGCACGCATATAATAAAACATTACGGAACCAAAACCGCTTGCGATACTAAAATGTCGGTAATGTATAAGTTCGGTGACTCATGGGTAAAGGTTATTCCAGATGTCACTAGTCAAGAAACCCCACACATAATCAAACCACAGGCCAAGCAAAATTGGGAATATAATAGCCCCATAAACACGGCAACAAGCGGAATTTACACATATAACGACATCGAACACCTTCGCACGTTTATAATGTTCACTACAGAACGGAACGCGGTTCTTAATCAAATCGCGCTCGGTTTTGCTGGAAAATCCAATCTAGCCCCGGGAATATCCATAGCTAAACTACTCGACGAAGATACCCTGAATCGTATTACGAATTCCAAGTGGGAATCGCTATGGAGTCGATTCATTACATTCGGATCAGCGAGTGCCGCTGTTTTGGCCATCCTTATGATCTTTAGAGCAATTAAGTTTGTCCTTGATACCATTATACACGGTTATGCCCTTCATTCCCTCTATGGCTTTAGCATACACCTACTTGGCGCATTCTGGAATTCTTTGACTAACTTGCTACTTTACCTAGCTAGGAAACCTGAAAGAGAAACAAACCCAGACAAATTAAACAAGGAAGCCCCGTCGGCAATACAGCCCGAAGAGCGAACTACTATCTTTAAAATCGAACGTGACGATCAATTAACCCAGAAACCAAGCTACACACAGAGACAGATATATCCAGTATTATCAGAACCAGAAATTCCACCGTTAATCAACAGAACATAAGCGTCAACAATAGCTATATGTCTGAAAACATGGATCACAGAGCCAAAAGAAAACTACTAGAAGACTTAATAATAGAAAAAGAGATTAAGTATATCAACTCAAATGCAAGACGAAACCGCAATAGAATTCGGACACAGAATAAATAGATATTTACAAAAATGTATTTACAAAAATACATTGTCATGGGAAAGGCCGCGCAAATGTTTTTATTCGAGGTTACAGAAAACGAAACTCAGAGAGAAAAATTAGCTATTTATATTTTTATTAAGGGCCTCAAACATGAAATCAGACGTTACGTTTGCCCTTTTACCTTTTACAACAAATTATAAGACGCACGCTTACACGCCGTACAAATAGAAAAAAATCTAATAGACATCAATCGCATCAAAAGAAATTCGATCCGCCCCATATCGGAGTCTTTTAGAAAATAACAACACTGAACATTACACAAAAAACAACTGTTTTGCATTATTTTCTTTTTTAGGATACTGATAAGTAACTACAAGACATTGCAATAGCCACCAGGTGCTAAACACCGAAAGACCTCACCGATTACCAATCCCCTTCCGTAAAATCCCACAAAAATGTACAAAAGTAACACTAATGAACAATCCCCCCCCAACAAAATACCTCGTACTGAAAACACGTTGCATAACAAATCAAACTTAATTCAAGCAGAGGTTACTTATTACGTAAATAGTAACTTTTCACCTGCACAAGTTGTCATTATACCCTACCCATACAACAACAATTATCATATAACCTTGTCTATGTCAAAATCATCGGTCCTCACAGACCACCATACGCCATACGATGCATTAAATGCACAGACTGCATACATCATGTCGTTCTACACTATCCCAACCTAGAGTTACCTATAGACTCAATTCCTAAAACACCCGGCATTAACAGCCTTTTACCTTTCCGAACAAAAAACATCCGCTCTTTAAAACAATTTCATGAACACTACTTTAACTGCTTACAAATAGCCATGAAATATTATAACGAATTTAATTCATTCGTTATGTCTCTCTCTCCCCACGCATGCATGTACATAATTCATATACTTATACTATATTTGAATTCACATTATATTATACAGCAGCCTGCAGCTGCCGACAACGTCGAAGTGTAAGGTAAGAGAGAGAGCCCGGCATGTCTATTAATGAGCCTATAAGCAGGGAGAGTCGCGTCCGCGTGTATGCGTGTATGCGTGTGGTCGCGCTGCCGAAAAGCGCGATGAAAGAGTGGGGACGCCTCCCGCGGTAATTGACTGGCGGACGTAACACGGGCGACACGTAGTTAAGCGCGCGCTAAAGGATTTGCCTTTTTTGCGGATTCGGACTTCCAACCCGGCATTGCCTTAGATTATTCGCGAGTGCGTGCAGTGGTGCGACACCTTGACACGACGGTATGTGCGTGCAAGGACGTAGTGCTAGGTAGCCCACATTTCGTCACCACTGCAACCGGCGTCCGGGAACGCTGTTCAGCGAGCGAGCGTTTACCGCACGGAGGGCCTGGCCATTGACGCCTCATTGTACGTACCGGCTCGATTATCTCTCTCTCGCTTGCCCGCTGGCTTCTCTCTCTATCTTTACCGATTTACTACTGTACGCTTTCTCCTTAATAATTTATATAAATTATTTTTATCCTTCGTATTCTCTGCGTTTCTTTGACTTTGCGCCCGACTCCCACTCCCAATCCTTGGCGAATTCTCTGCGCTCGTCACTACTTTTCGCGCTTTCCAGCCACCGCTACCTGCGACGCTCTACGCGGGCCACGAGGCTGCTTGACATTGCGGCTGGTTGAAAGGCTTGGCCACACTTGCACCAGCGTACTAGCCCCGTGGCATTAGTAACTGATTAAGCCGAGCTGTCAATTAATCTATCCTCTCGATTATAACGGCAGGTTAGCCAAAACCCCGTTATAATATATAGCAGAGATAAGAGATATCTTTGAGAAACACACTGACCAAAACACACCTACACAAACACATTACACCGCTAGTAATCATCGCGACATCCAAGATAAAAATACAATGCTCAGCGAACTACTCAAACCCAGTACCACTTACCCTTCCGACTCGTCCCCACGAGTAGCACCGCTCCTTCTCCGTCGAAACTATAACACCTCCCCAACCACACTAATAAACATCTTTGACCAAATAGACAATTGGGAATGGATGGAGCTTTTTAACAAAATCGCTGTCAACGGTAGACAAAAATTTTTAAAAATAAAAAAAAACAACTCTTCCAGCTAACACCAGCAAAATGCCCCTACCCAGAGTACTTCTCATCAGTCTACTAACTACCGTCATATGCCAAAATCAACCAATTACAAAGTGATATGATAGTCAGCCTGGAATCGCTTTCGAAAGAGGACCTACCATACGATTTATTCAAGAAAAATGGAATATTATCAAAAATCAATATCATAACACTACAACAAATTGCAGAAGTTAACGTAGTCTATTTTCGTAAGAACATCATTGTCGAAGTAGTTTTTCCCCTTGTCGCAAGCAGCAATACACAGAGTTTCAAATTATATTCGCTCCCAGTATTTCAGTATCCTAACAAAACTAACCAAATCGCTAAGTTCACTAGAGCACAAAGTGATTACCTGACTGTGACAGAGGGAGAAGCTACCCATGCCTTTGTAAGCAAGAATTTAATTGATAACGAGTGTAAACGTATTTTTTCCTTCTATCTGTGCCCGCGCCCGACTATACGCAAGCCAAACAATAATTCCTGCCAGTTTAACCTGTTAACATCACCGGAAGAGTCAAATCTTGTATTTTGCCAACTTGAAACTAGCTCCGAAACTGACTATTATCTTATACCGACGTTACAAAATAATGTTTTGCTATACTCAGTGACTCTCAATACTTCCTTTGATGTTAATTGTAACGGCGTAGTATAACCCTTTCCTTTGAATGGTACCGGATTAATACAGATTCCCCAGCCGTGCGAACTTAGAACAAGCCACCATATTTATTTGGGGCAAAGAAAAAACTAAAGGCGGAAAATTTTGTAATTCCGAAAATCTCTTTGATAACTACAGACAAAATAGTAATGAAAAGCCCAAACACAAATAATAATCAGAACAGATAAGAGCACTCGGACCGAGCGAAATTATTGCACGTATATTTAACTTTATGTGTAACCATTGTAATCGTTGTCGTATCCGTAATCGCAGTAAGTTGCATACTCTGCGCATATAGAGTGTGCAGTAACAAAGACCGCGGCTTCGAAAATATACCAATGCAAGAAATTAATCCACCACTAACTCCTCAAAAAAGAATGATCTGCAAATCTGCACAGACATTACTTGACGGAAAATATTTTAGGCTACCAATCAACTATGACACTCCTCACTCCCCACCCGTGGCCGTGCAAGTGGTCCCACTCCAAAAATCCGAAACGGCAGACACTCCTCCAACTCTTCCCGCTCTCTAAATAAAAAAGGTATAAAAACGCTGACATACCCCCTGTCATATCAGACACTCCATAAAATCAGCACGATGAAACGTACGGCAACTACCACACTCGGCCCGCCATGCAAGAAGGCTAATCGATCTTGGACGACGGAACAAATATGCAACAGTCGGACGTCGGCGGCAACGATGGAACGACTATTTACAAGAGGGGAGAACCGGAAGGCCCAGACGAGCATGCAACATCCCGAACTGCCACTATTAGACGACGATGGAGGCTGGAACTACCACGAGCTGACGCGGTATATTTTCCAGGAGGCTCATCACGGACACCTGCACTTAAGATTCCTCTTCGAAGAAACCTATGGAGGAGAGGGATTCGGACGAGCCCCTTTTAATCCATGCCGTGTGTGCGGGCAAGATACCGCACATTGGCAGGGATGCTTCTTCTGCCGAGTACGCATCGCAGCCGCTTCAAAAGATCAACAACTAGCCATGGAGGCCGAATGTGTCCGCCCGGAGAATTTTATGCTCAGTAATGCCCCCTGTGCCAAATGCATTGGCAAGGAGTTTTTATGTAGGTTCCAGAGGAGCTTGCAGGTTCATCGATTGGAGTTGCTGTAATCCTATCCCCAGTCCTTCCTATTCTTAGAATAATTGAATAATAATAAATAATAAAAATAATCTCAAAAAAAAACACAAAAAAACAACACAAAAAATACACACAAAAAAAAAAAAATAATATATATATATATATAAGACACACAAAAAAAAACAACAAAAACAAAAAGTATACTCATACCAAATAATTACAGTAGCGTTCGAAGAACGCTAGTCCCTTTTTCTATCAGCAAAGGACTCCGAGGGGTGGGCATGTCACGTCGATACGTAAGAAAAAGTACGTGACGAATTATAAGTTATGGTAACAAATCGGGTATCGATAATTCAGTTTTCTATTATACCGACCCTCCCGGGAAGATTTGTAAATCTATCTAGCGGGATAGATTAATCTAAGCACGTATCCATAATATTTCCGCGAATATTACTCACCGCATATTAAATTGGCGAAAACACAGGAAGGGGCATATCAGCCTACGGTATAAAAAGGCTGGATTGGAATTCGCACAACACAGTACGCAGTACACAGTTGACGATTCAGCAGTTTGGTAGTTTCGCAAAGTTATTTTTTAAGTCTAACTATCCGGCTACTTAGAACCGGGATTATACTCTGTTAAGTATTATAATTAACTTTAAACAATAAACCTTAAATCAAGCGCAAACACCTGAGACTGTTTTTAAAAAACCTCTTCTGAAATCCAATCCTAATAAGGTAAGAAACTATTTTATCTACTTAAATGCCCTACGTATAATAAAGGCGCTACCCCTTTAACCAACCTCTGCTTAACTCCTGACTAAGATCCAACCTTTACCAACGCGACAATACTTGAATATATTATTACGTCTGGCTGTACCATCTCCTCGCTTAGACATAACAATTGCTTTTCTCATTGACAAATTGTAAATGATTAAAAAAGAAATAATAACTATATTAAACTTCCACTTTGGAATTAATAATTTTTAACTGTTATTACTTGTTATTTTTCTTTATTACGAATTAACTTTACGTGTAAAAAATAATTACTGATATTATTACTCTTTTATACACAACTATATGTAATACAATGCAAATAATATTTAAAAAAAAACTAATACTATAACTGTTATTATTAATTTCGAAAAAACAAAATAGTTAATATTTATTTATAATTTATTTTAATCTGAAATCGTATATTTATAAGCCGTTATTAATTATTTTTAACTTTTTTGTATTTATAATGAAAGGAAAATAATAATTATTACATAAAATTTGTAATACTTCGGACATATTGTTATGCATCATGAATGTTATTCAAGAAATACATTTATTTTTCGCTATTTATATAAGGTTAGCCCGCATGTGGTTCGGTAAGGGTGGTTTATAAGGGTGGAGGTTTGATAGGTTAGGAGTAGGTGGATAAGAGGTATGTGATTCAGCTGGGATAACTCGCTTATCGTGTAAAATTCAATTATTTCAAGAAATAACAAACGACTAAAGTTGCTTTTCCCAGGATTAGGTGGGTTATCCTGCATGTTGTTCGCTAAGGGTGGTTTATGGGGGTTTGGTGGGTTAGAGGCAGGTTGATTAGTTGAGGTAGCTCGCTCATGCATAGGATTAAATTATTTAAAGAAATAACAAACGACTAAACTTGTTTATCCCAGGGTTAGATGGATTAACCTGCATGATAGTTTGACGGGGGTGATTTCTAGGGGGTGAAACACCCCTTAAACATATTTTTTTCAGGGTGGATTTCACCCCTTAAAAGCCCTTATGGGCCAATAAAAAAAAACACGTATCTAATTTTTTTTCAAGTACTACAACATATCCCAAAATCATTTAAATCGGTGAGGTCGGGTTGGGGTGGTTCCCCTGTTAGTGAAACTAAAGTGTTACCGAGCGTAACGTACCCTAACTAGTTAATAAAAGAAAGTCATGTGCTGATTTTAGTTTCAACCGCGGACGGTTTGCAACAAGAATTTATTCGAACAGTTTCGGAAGTTGGGTAACTGCATGCGCTAAATCTATCGAACCCTCAACCCGAGATGAGGAATTGCTACCCGAGCTACCGACATCCCTAGTACGTTGAGAGGACAGGGAGCAACCTATCGACCATTGGAGCGGTCTCGAGTAGAGTTATCGGCATGAGACCAATCTCTTGCCCACTCTGCGCAGTCACTATGTACCGATTTCTGACTTTTATTCCCACCTTTATTCTTTGTTACACTCGCCGTAACAAAGAAATAGCGGTCTGGCTCCCTTATAATCTAGTTGGGGAGGCAAGTCATCTCTAGGCCTTGTAGCGGAAGTATTTTGTGTGCACGACTTAAACCTCCCGAAATTCTGGTGGTCACAGCCATAACCCCCGTAGATTTTCTAATTTTCCAGCGTAATAGGATATATAAAAGATGTAGGGGCGAAAATAGGATATGGTTAGCTAGGGTGAAAAGTGATGAGATGATTGATGCTAGGCAGGAGCCATGGATGGTGGAGAACGATTGGATCTCCATACTGCGTCCTCTGTGGTCGTAGAAGGTACAGGCTAGAGCGCACATTCTTTGAGTACTCGTATTTAGCATGAGGATAAATACAGCATCTAGAAAAATTTATAGTCATAGACTTTACGGTCAATAGTGTCACGGAAATGATGGTTAGAAGTAAGGAAGATTGGGTTCAGATGTTAGATACGTAGAAAGTAACTACATATGTTACCCTTGAAACAATATTTTTTATCCTTGAGTACTATGTTTGCAAGCGTACGACTGTTTTTAAGCATATCTAATTTTCTTGACTTTTATGAAATCTCTTTTGCTTTTGTTTGAGAGATCTTGCGTTAGAGTGACCAGCAATAATCCACTAATATAGCTGTAGACCATTTTCCTTGATAACGCCTTTCTATTTCTGCTATGTCTTGATGAAAACGTTCACCCTGCTCTTCACTAACATCACCTAAATTTTCAGGAAACAAATCCAAATAAGAATGCAAACAGTGGACCTATATGCTCATATTACCATCTAAATTTTTGAAGCTTGTTAGCACTCCACTTATCAGCTCTTCATAACTAAGAGGTTTTTTGATACCCAAAAATTTATTCACAACTATTTTGAAACTTATCTAGGCTTCTTTTTCTTTTACACTTATTACCTTTTCGAAATTGTTTTCATTAAATCACGAATCTGAGGCCCTACATATATACCTTCTTTTATCTTTGCATCACTCAGGTTAGGATATTTTTCAATGAGGTACTTGAAACAAGCATCATTTTTATCAAGAGCTTCCACAAATTGCTTCATCAGTCCTAATTTGATATGTAGTGGCGGTAGTAGTATTTTTTTGCATCAATCAATGGATTTTTTAATATATTAGGATCGCCTTTTTTGAGGGAAGTACGAGTAGGCCCATCTTTTTTAACGTAGTGCTGTTCCCTTTTTCTGCTATCCCATAAACATAAGAAACATAGGTGCTTTGTAAACCCTCAGTATTATCCAAGAAGCATACCAACAATTTTCAAATCTCCACATACATCCCATTTGTGATTTTCATATTGAATGGCTTGGAGAATAATATCTACATTTTCATATGATTTCTTTCAAGTGAGTGGAATGAGCAATAGGCAAAGACCCATATTTATTAGAGTTATGTAACAAAACTCCTTTCAAACTCCTTTTAGAACAATCAGCAGGATCATATATCAGTCCACATTTTTGCATCAAACCATGAACATTATGGAAATAAACATAGTTCTCACCTTGGGAAAAGAGCGGATTAAATGACATTTCTCGATGTCTGTACCAAGAAAATGTAGTTTCAGGGGCAAGAAGATTTCTCTCTTTTTGCCGTGAACCCAGTAGTTCAGATTTGTCTTTGAGCGAGATTAAGTCTCGGACTAAGTCATTTAGTGCAGCCTGATCAAAAAGAATCGATAGAGATTTAGAATCTTAATAATCATAATAATCACTATCTGCAGAATCTTGGAGATCTCTTTTCTCACCACCCATATTGGTATGAGCATTTTTCTTCCAACTTGGAAGGTTAGAAGGGATATCGTCAGGTCTCATCATCATAGGTTTCGTGATACTTGATATATTTGGATACACTATTTTATGAGAATTTTTAGAATTGAAGCCAGTAGTTTTAGATAAACAAAAATAGCAGTGATCGTGAATAAAAGACTCCCACCATAACATTGGTGTTTTCAAAGACATGAGTGTAACTGTGTCTGTGGCATTATTCCAACGTCTTAAAGTTTCAACACAGGATTTACAAGTTTTGTGTATAACCCCAAGTTTATTTTGACTTGAAATCTATATATTGAAACATCTCTTGTAAAACTATTTGACTCTATCATTGATGTCAATTTTTTTCTTTGAAAAAATAAAACGACCGCAGTTACAACAAAAATTGTCTGAGTCTTTTGAACACCTACGAATGTCCATTATAACGAAAACGAAAATGTGAAAACTGCTGATAGAATATACTATAAACAATTCCAGATAGCTATAGGAACGTCTGATAAAGACTACAAAGTAGAACTCACCAAGAGCAGAGTTGTGAAAATGATTGATGAAAACTGCTCGTCGATAAGTCCTCCCTGGAAAGGTAGCCGTGAAAATGGTATTTGGAAACTGTTTAGATAAACTCTCCGTGAATGAAGTCACAAAAATGAAAGCGGCTTACCAGGTAATTTTACCGTAAATAAGAGGTTATGATATTAATATAAAAAGTATCGCAGGTTACAGGGCTCGAGAATTAAGAAAATTAGAGTTCAAGTGTCTGGGGTTAAAGCATCATAGATTACAGGGTTCGAGGATTAAGGAAATAGGGATTTAAGAGTCTGGAGTTATGGCCTCGTACTTTACAGTGGTCGGGGGTTATGGAAGTTAGGGTATAAAGGCGTGAGATTATTGCCTTACATATGCCATATGTGCGCATCCGGGAAAATAGCAGTAACGGGACTGTTAAATACTTGATTTGAATCAACGATATCTTGATGGAAAAAAAGATATCTTCAATCTTAAATATTGGTTTGAAAGTGTAAGATTATAATTTCTGATTATAACTTTCTGATGGTTTTCTCCGTTCAAAAAAAAAAAATTTCCGCGTTGTTATGGGACCGCAAATATACCAAAAAACTACCTTTTTTGCCCTTTTAGATTAGGATATCTAAAAACCTGACGTGATGGACAAAATCTGACTCCAAATTCGAATTCTACGCAAAAAATTACTTCGGAAATAATCTTTCGTCCAACAACAATCATAACCCCTTATTCTGCAGATCTGTGCTATTATCAAACATAGTGTGCACCTATTTTCGGAGAGCCATAACTGCTGTAAAGTCGATATATGATTTCCCTTCATATTATAATGATCTATATAGCCGCAACCTTTGATGATTCAGTATTCTTTATAACTATATATTTTAGAGATTTCTATTCAACCTTCGGTGTATTCGAGATTGCTATCAATGAGTTTTATCTATACCGTGAGAAAAAATTAAAAGAGGCTGGTCCTACAACTTTTATCAAAAAAGGTGGTCCCTGAAAATGGAAAGTTCCATCTCAATTCGTCGAGAGCATTTTCTACTTAAGAAGGAATGAGTGCAACTGAAGGAGCACAGTTTTCCGTAGAAGCAATTCCATCAGATATTATAAAACTTTCACTAGTGAAAACATCGTTTCAATCATAGTGCAGTATTGTGTTCTTGATAATATATAAATCGGTTTTATAAATTTTTAGTTAGATAATTTATTGAAATACGTTATTGAAGCTGATTTCAAATCCCGTTAATTAAAGTTATTGTCATCAAAACTGATTAAAATGGAGGTTGATATATTTTTAAAACATTATGCAATTATTTATAATATAAATGAATTGTGATTATTTATTAGTTTTTCAACAATCAAATACAGTGATGTTTCATGAACTTCTGAATATCACGGTGATATCATTGCAACGTAATTTATGAAAACATCGGCGACTATCAGGATCTCAGCCGCACACTCAAAGTACTTCCGCCACAAGGCCTGATTAGACCATTTCCCCCGACTAATAATAAGGGCGCCAAATCGCCGTTCCTAATATACAGCGATCGTTGGGAATAGGGTCTGAAAATCGCAGCATAGGTCTATTTGCCCACTGTGCAATTGCGAAGAGTGGGCAAGTTGGTGACCTTACGGCGATATCTTTTTCTCAGGCCGATGGTGTCAACCAATAGTTGATCTTCTTCATACTCTCGCGTACTGAAAGTGCCGGTAGCTCAGAATACAACTCCTCATCTCTGGTTGGAGATTCATTCGATCTAGCGCGTAAGTCACCTACTGTTCGGAACCGGTAATAAAAAAAAAAAAAAAGAATCGTCGCTACAAACCGTCCTCGACTGAAAATAAAATCAGCATGCAAGGAGGTAAGGGTCAACGAGGTGTAAATAACAAAGATCGGTTACACTTCACTTTCCTTTATTCGGTGGCTAGGGTACAAATGCGGTCGGAATGGTGGATGGTCAGCGCGGCTCAACGCGATTTACGAGGCGGGGTCAAGAAGTCTTTACAAAAAGAAGGAAAAAAAAGTTTTGCGTATGTAAGTTTTTTTATTTTCCAACATAATCTCGTTGAAGGTCGATACATTTTATTTAACGGTCTTCCAGTTCTTTTAACCCTTTCAGGGGCGGGTGCCAGTATGCTGGCACCCTATTTTTCCTCAGTTTTTTCTTTACAGCTTGAATAATCTGAGATCTAGATCGCTTTAATCTTTTTTGTTTGAACACTGAATGCTTGGGGAACAGATTTCTTAGATCAAAATTCAGGATAGCACTATATATAATCCTTTATAAACAATTAACAAACAAAAAAAGGAGATATTTTTAATGGAATTCGGTTTTGAGCTCATTTTACGACTAAATTCGCTAATATTTGGTATACAGCGGTTTTCAAGGTCGCTGATTACGAATCCAGTATGGGATTTTGAAAATTTAAAATGGTGGATCTAATATGGCAGCCTGATTGTAAGGAAAATCTAAAAAAATTTAATTATTTGAGCTGGTATCTATGTAGGGATTTTTGAAGGTGCTGAATACAGCCTAATTGTAAGAAAAATTCACAAAATTCTGTTGTCTTAGCTGTTATCACTTGTTTTTGAGGTCGCTGATGATGAAATGAGTCTTGGGTGTAGAAAACTCAAAACAGTGGTTTAAATGTGGTGGTAAAGTTTTCATAAAATGTACTTATTATTATGTATTTCTTTTCGGCTAGATAATTGATTGCATCCGAATTATCCTAATAGGATGGATAAAATTTTTTTTATGACGATTTTTAGTATACTAGAAAAAGAATATCTGAGAAAGAAAAGCAAGGTTTCATGTATGTGAAATTTTGTCCGTGTTAGAGATCACGTTTAAGGAGCAGGCAAACGGTCAAAATAGTGTTATCATAGTTTTCACTTTGTTATATATTCCTATTTTATTAGTTAAATAAAAGAGGCAAGTAGTTTCGATAAATCCAGAAATTTTGGCCGTGTTAGAGATTATGTTTGAGTAGTAGGCTAACGGTCAAAATAGTGTGATCCTAGTTTTAACTTTGTATTGAATTTTCTTATTGATTAGTTGAATAAAAGAAAAACAAATAATTTTGAATAAAAAATAAGTGATTATGAAGAAGAATATAAAGTAGATCAAATCCCATCAGACGATGAATTTGTCGATGGGAATGCCATAAGCGATGAAGAATGTTGTGACCTGATTGTAGACTTTGGAAAACATTATGAGAATGATTCTCGTAGGTTCGAAAACAGTAAAATTTCATCAGATGAAACTTGGTCCAACCAATCTTTACCTTTCTATAACTTACCTTTCACACAGAACGTTGGGTCAAAGAATATTCCTGATATTGTCAGAACACCTGGTAATAGTTTCTTGATGCTCTTATTGGTAGAAAATATCGAAGACATAGTTCAACAAACAAATCTATATTATCAACAGAATAAAATAAAAATGACGTTCCCGCGACTGCAGATGAGATAAAGAAATTTATTGGAGTGAACATAATGATGGGTGTCAAACGTTTACCGTCTTATCGTGATTATTGGTCTTCAAATCCTCAGTTGAATGATGCTTACATATGCTCGTCAATGCCGGTCATAAGATTCTCTTTTCTGCTTAGTAATTTTCATTTGAATGATCAAACTAATGAACCGAAAAAAGGAGAAGCTAATTTCAACAAATTATACAAAATAAGGCCATTTATTGACAGAATTTCTGAAACTTATATGCAATATTATGATCCGACCAGAGAGCAATCTATAGATAAGAGCATGGTATAGTTTAAAGGCAGAAATATTATGAAACAATACATGCCTCAGAAACCCGTAAAACGAGGATATAAGATATGGGTAAGATCAGATATGAATGGCTACGTGTGTGAATTTTAAATTTACACGGGAAAAATTAATAATGTTACTGAGAAAAATTTAGGAGAAAGAGTTATCATGAATTTATCTTAAACTCTGAAAAATAAAAATACCACATCTATTTTGGCAATTACTTTACAAGTACTAATTTGCTGATAACATTATTGAAAGATAGAATTTCTGCCTGTGGGACAATTTGAAAGGACAGAAAAGGTCTTTCTAAAAATCAAGGAAAAGATAAAGACATGAAGATGGGTGACAGCGAATACCGTACGACAAATGAGGGCATTAAATATTTGAAATGGGTAGACAAAAAACCAGTTCATTTTTTATCAAATTTTCATGATCCATCTAATTTATCTAAGGTAGAGAGAAGACAGAAAGATGGTTCATTGAAGACTATAGCGTGCCCTCAAATGGCGAAGGATTATAATGCTCATATGGGATGTGTTGACAAATCAGATAAGATGAAATCATTCTATGAAATCACAAGAAAAAGTAGAAAATGGTGGCACCACTTACTATGGCACTTCATAGATGTCACTCTTGTCAACTCTTTTATAATTTTCAAATTACTCAATCCAGATAAAGATTTGAAATTGAAAGAGTTTCGTTTATTAGTTGTAGATGAGTTGATAGGACTAAATTGCCAAAAGAAGTGAGGAAGACCATGTTCAAATAATCCCAAAACTCCTGCTTCAAAAAAAATCAAAACACCTAAAAGTATCAGAACGTCAGTACAGAAACATTTGCCTGGTGTTTATGAAGGACTCTACAAAAATGGTGAGTTTTTTAGTACTAAAAACAATCGAGTTCAATCCCAATTCTACTACAACATGCAATGTGACTTTATGCATCAATGCGAAGAAAAATTGATTTGCTGAATATCATAAATAAAAAATTACTGCAGCATGGTACTGAATATCAAATTCATATTGAGCAAAGCTACAATTAGATTCTGTTGGTAGAATTTTCCAAATATTTATTCAATACTTTAGGTTCATAATCTTTATTTTGAAAATTCGGGACTACACCCGTGATGAACTGATTGCAAAACTAAAAAATAATTACAAACATATGTAACAAGTAGAAGATTTTCTAGAATGCTGAAATCAGAATTAACGACTCCTCAGACTCTCATATAAAAAAATTATTTTCTAATTTCAAATGTTTCACCAGTCATATTGCATCCGCCATTTTCAATTTTGAAAATAGGAGTTCAGATTCGTAATCAACGACCCCAAAAACCCTTATATACACTTTCATGTCTAGGATAAGTGCAGCAAAATAATATGCCCCTGAAAGGGTTAAACCATCAGAAAAATATGATTTCTGAAAACCCTCAAAACAGGCATTTGTTTCGGCGATGACTTCTTCATTCGACGTGAATCGTTGTCCGGCAAGCCATTTCTTGACGTTAGAAAATAAGAAAAAATCACTCGGAGCCAAATCAAGCAAATATGGTGGATAGTCAATAAATTCGAACTTTAAATCGTTAATTTTTGTCATCGAAACTGCACACGTGTGAACTCGAGCATTGTTTTGAAGAAAGAGGAATATTTTTTGTTCAAGTGAGGACGTTTTTCTCTGATTTTTTCTTTCAGCTAACCTAATAATGACATACAATATTGTCCAGTGATTGCCTGGCCCTTTTCCAAGTAGTCGATGTAGATGATTCCATACGCATCCAAGAAAACCATGGCCATTATCTTACCAGCTGAATTTACTGTCTTTGCCTTCTTTGGGGCTGGTTCTCCTGCGGTAATCCATTGTTTGGACTGTTCTTTGGTTTCAGGAGTGTAGTGGTCTATCCGTGTTTCGTCTACAGTTACGAGTCGACGCCAAAAATCTTCCGGATTACGACGTATACGTGCCAAAAGAGCCTCAGAGGTGACCACGAGGGTTTGTTTCTTTTCGATAGTGAGCAAACGCGGCACCCATATTGCTGATATTTTTTTCATCCCCAATTTTTCATGCAAAATTGAAATGATTGTACCCTTTGATACCCCTGTGGCCTTAACTAATTCTCGCAATTTTAATCTTCTATCACTCAACACCATATCATAGATTTTGTTGACCATTTCGGGCGTACTCACTTCTACGAGGCGTCCAGAACGAGGTTCATCTTTTGTTGTTGTACGGCTGCGTTTAAATTCATTTACCCAGTTATAAACAGTCTGAAACACAGGGGCAGACTTACCATGAACGGCGTTCAACTCAACTGTGATTTCTTTTGGTGTAAGGCCAAACGAAAATGTTTTATCACTGCTCGAAACTCCGTTTTTTCCATTTTTCAAATAAACCAATAACTTTTTGTTCAACCCACGCTCACAAAAAAACGACTTAATGAATCGAGCTGAAACATTGTACGATATCTAGTTAGTAGTATTGCTTGTCAAAAACATCATAATTTAAGCGTGACGAGCACCATCTCTTTAATACTGTAAAGACTTATTGACCCTCCCTCGTAATATGTTGCGGAAACGGATCCACGCGTCCCGGGGAATCAAACATGCGACGAACTATACGCTCAATCCCTAATTCGTGACGGTGATTCGAACTTCACCTAGATATCTAAATCCCCCACACTTCTTACACTTAAGTTAGTTCGAGAAATGGTGGGTGGTCAGCGCGACTCGGTCGGAGCACTATATTCCCGGCGTCGACGGTTCTACACGTCACGACAGGATTATTGGCACGAAAAATCGCGCACAGCACTCCGCAACTATCACTAGTGAGTGGCACTTTACCTGCTTACAGATTACAGCTGAAGACTCACTCAGCGAAACACAAAGTCCTTTGATGGTCTTAGCTAATTCGGGAATTGCTTCTAACAGCGTTAGCGATCAGCGATAAAGTAGATAAGAAACGGCTCTTCGCGGTCAAAGATCCTTTTACTTCTTCTCTTTCCGAGAAGAAATCATATGATTGGCCGATATGCTAATTCGGATATCGGTAATGCCCTCCGAATATTTCGTCATTGGTCAATATGCAAATTAGAAAAGTAACAGTGCCCTTATTTTATCTCTTACTTCGTCGCTATTTACCCTCTCTTACCCTCCACTAAGTCGGTCAACATTGATTGATGAGAAAGATTTACCCCTACTCCTATTTATTTTTCGTTGCGAACGGAAATAAAATTTTATTCTAATTCGCTTATTGGTCGTGACGTCACCGGCAAGTTTCGTCAGACATTCGAATTTTATGAATAAATTATTAATTTAATTTGTCTGATTATATGTCGCTTATTAAGGGATTGTAGCGGCCACATACAACTATTTTTTCCAATTTTTATTAGTACGTTTCACATTTTAAATTGTATCGCTAAATATTTTATAATATGATGCAATAGTTGTATGTCGGTTTCATTTTCGTAGTGCCCTCATCATCAAATTTGCGTTCGAATTAGTATTGTATTCGTTCTAGTTCGCTCGCTTTCATATGGTTTGTCTCGCTTGTTATTGTTTAGTCTGTCTCGCTCGCTCTTGTTTAGTCTGTTTCGCTCGCTACTGCTTAGTCTATCTCACTCTTCAAAATAGCCACCCTCACTCCCGCGTGTTATCCTCGTATTTTGCTGCCGGTCTCCGAAACGTCTCCTGGAGCGGTCCCCCTCGGTTGTGTGGTGTATGTGTGTATTCGGGTGTTGTGTATGTGTATCTCCGGGTGTTACTAGTGGTTAACAGCAGTGTATGTATGTGGTACTCAGGATGTCACCGATGCATAGAGATTATTTATGAGAGAAACCTTATCCTATTATTACTATAAATAATCAGAAGAATACTTTTCTATCAAAAGAAATATTTAAAAAAAGTGATAGTGAAAAAAAGTAGTAAAATTTGAAGTAAAAAAGCAGTGAAATCTGAACTAACAAAAGCTTCTAAACATGAAGAAGTAACGAAAAAAAGAACAGCGGAAAAAGAAAACAGATATAAAAATGAAAAATATGAAGAAATTGAGAAACTTAAAAAACCAACGAAAAAAAAGAAGATGAAGCTAAAAGAATGCAACTTACTACAGTAACCAAGGATCTAATCAAAAATATCGATTTTACAGTTCCACCTCCAGCAACACTAAAACAATATTCAGGTAAAATAATTATAAAATCTATAAAAACCATTATTTCCAAACTAAATATAGTAATATTTAAAAAAAAATTTTATGGAATAGCAAGTATTGCAGATATTATGAAAAGTATCACTGAAAAAAATTAACAAGATTAAGGGGATCCTTGAAGAAATATTTAGTTGGAAAAAATCCGTTCATCAATCCAACCAGTAGAAGGATGACTGTTCCGTTGAAATCAGGTACAAAATTGACGACTAAATAATTGCAAAAATAAATTCTCAATAGAAATATACCTAGAATTGTTTTAGCTGAAAAGTTTTAATGAAAAGGTAGGACTAAATTTTTTTTATAAGCTATTTATTTTTAATCAATTATATATTTTATTTTCCGTTTTAGGACTTTCTTTTGATGGCAGCTATAGAACCATCGGTTTTTATAAGTGTAATTATTTGTAATAATTTGTATTAATTTTCAATAAATAACATAATACAAAATAATAAAAAATATAGCATAATATAAAATATTATCTTTGTATGAGATAGATAGATAGATAGATAAGAATTTTATTCACCGTGATGGCAAAACATAAAATACAATAATATATAACATATATACAGTAATTGTCACAGCTTTCAGTCAATTTACATTATACCGTACAGGCATCACATTTCATCACAGTTCGATTACAATTGTAGTTCCTCAGTCAATAAATAAGATTATGATTGTAGTCATTACGTTAAAATAAATAGACTAGGATTTGACTAGTTCACAGTTCGATATTCCAGAGGAAACAATAATTCTTATCACTACAGTCTAGCTTGCTTATCTTAAAGCTAGTAATGCAGTCAAAAGTTTAGACTAGTTTTCGTCATACAGACACAAAATAGCACAATAAATAAATAAATAAATATAATACACTACAAACACGTAAATAAATAACTGTATAAACAATTATACAGTAAACAATAGAAATAAATATACTCCAGTGGTACCACCCTACGCATTCAATGACGCAAAGTATCCGCGCGCCCCCCTCTTAAAGCTGGTAAGCGTCGGCGCATGCCACAGGTCAGATGGAAGAGTGTTCCAGAGATGGGCACCCATCACCTGGAAAGACCTGCGAGCCGTCTCCGTTCTAACCTTAGCAACTCTAAGCTCAGCCTGCCCCGCCCTACCCAGATACCTTGACTTGTGCCCTATGAAGAGCTCAGCCAGGTAGCCAGGCTCACGCATGGTCAAGCACCTGTACATTAGCAGGGACATAAAATATTCCCTGCGCACGTCCACGCGAAGCCAACCCAACCGCGACCTATATGGAGAGACCGAGACATCGCGCGGGATACCATAGATGTATCTTACGCACGCGTTGCTCAGTCTCTGTAGCCGCTCCCTCTGCTCCGCCGAGGCCCCCAAACACACCACGGTGCAGTAGTCCAGGTGAGGCTGGACCATCGACTCCACCAGTCTGCGCCGGAGCAGCTCCATAGTACACGGCCTAACAAAACGCAGACCGTACAGAGCTCTCCAAACTTTCGCCGCGACCCGGTCAATGTGCGATCTCCACGACAGCTTGCTATCGAGAACGACCCCGAGACTGGTCACTTCATCACTAAAGGGAACAAATACTCCCTCTTGCACCTCAACACCAGGCAAGACCTCCGCGTATATGTCATTGACATGTTTGTTAGTTCCAAATATGATAGTTTTGGTCTTGCCCGCGTTCAGGCGCAGATCCGAATCCCGGGCCCAGTTCGCCACCAATCTCGCAGCCTCCGTCAGCATTCGGATGCCCTTCGTCAATTCATTTTTATGTATATGCAGATAAATCTGCAAGTCATCTTTCAGATCGCTGACATACAGACAAAACAAGAGCGGTCCCAGCACCGAGCCCTGTGGAACCCCCAGATTCGTCTCCCGCCACTCCGAGCCCCCACCCCCAGCAGTAACCCTTTGCGAGCGACCACCGAGGTAGGACCTCAGCCATTGGAGAGCAGAACCAGAAAAACCAAGAGCACGGAGCTTGTGCAAAAGTCTCGAATGTGATATAGTGTCGAACGCCTTGCTGAAATCGAATAACAGCAAGAGCGTCACCATCTTTTTGTCAACGCCCATTCGGATGTCATCCGTCAACTTTAATAACGCTGTCTGAGTACTGTGGCCCCGCCTAAAGCCGGCCTGGAGGGGATCAAAAAGATTTTCTCTATTCAGATACTCCGTGATCTGGTCATGGGCAAGCTTCTCGAGAACCTTTGAAAGAAAGCAAAGCAAAGCTATCGGACGAAAGTCCGAGGCCGAGGAAGGGGTGTTGTTCTTCCTCAAGGCAATCAGCTGTGCCCGCTTCCAGGCTCCCGGGAACTCCCCCTTAGCAAATGAGGAATTAAATATTGACCTCAGGTGCTCACCTATGACTGGAAGAGCCTTCACCACCACCCCACGGGGAATCCCGTCCACGCCGCTCGCTTGTGATGTAAAATGGGAGACAGCTAGGATGACGTCATTAATGCCAACAGGTTTCAAGGTAAAACCTCGCTCATCCGCGACATCAACTCCAATCATCCCACTATCTATATCCTCAAGCGGCGAGGCCGAAACCCCAGCGAAGTGGTCATTCAGCTCGTCCAAGGTAAACCCATGAAGGCCATCCCCACCCGCCCCTGGCAAGAGGCCAAGGTTCCGCATTTCTTTCCAAATATTTTTACCTTCATCAAGAGCGCTAGACAGATGATGTTGAAGGAAATTAACGCGCTCCAGTTCCAAACGAACCTCAACCTCCCTACTAAGCCTAAGAGACTCCTCTAAGACATCCGCCCACCCAGTACGCTTATAGCGTCTTCGCGAGGCATCACGTCTGTCGACAAGCCTCCTCAGCTCTGGACCAAACCAAGGAGCATACTTTTTCCTAAGGCATATTGTCTTCTCAGGTGCAAATTTATTTATGGCCTCAATTAAATTGTAGTTGAGGCATTCCAGCGCTCCCTCCAAATCCGACTCAGCAGCGCCAACAAATGCCCAGTCGCAGCGTGTCAAGAAGTCTATAAGCATATCCGGGCGAATGCCACGAAAGCTGCGATAGGTAAAGCTACCCGTCGAAGGAGAAGGCACACGGATGTCAATCATGACCTCTATAACCGCGTGCTTACCGAATTCGGGGAGCAATTCGTTCTTCTGGTCCGTGATCGTGTCACATGCGTCGGTCAGCATGACATCAATCCATGTATGGGAATCACCCACATGGTGAGTCGGGCCATGCCGAACCAAATTCAGCGACAACTCCCCACCCAAACGCACGATGGAGAGAGCATCATCCGAGCCCGAACTCATATCGGCATTAAGATAACCCATGGCTTATGACTGAAATCACCACAGAGATCCCTCATCACCTCAAAAAGATCCGAGCCCTGCTGCAGGGCACCTTAGGCGGACGATAGATGACGCCGATAAGCACCGGAGGAGAATTGCCCGTCTCAATACTGCAAAATAGGTACTCTGGTATTCCCGGTTTCCCAGGTCCTTGAGTGGCAGATGAAGCCAGCCTTGTAATTTTAAATTCCTCGCGTATGAAGAGGGCAACACCGCCCCCATTAATGTTACGATCGCTTCTTATCACTGAGTACCCCGGAACCCGTATGATGTGATCATCAACCACAGGTCCCAGCCAGGTCTCAGCAACCCCAAAAACATGACAGATGACATCCCCAGCCAGGAACAGACGAAGCTTCTCAATACGCGCCCTAAGCGAGTTAATGTTGAGAAACCCAGGCCTGAGGAAACCACCGCGACATGCAACATCTTTGGTGCTCACCGTCCCGAGTCATGCCATTAGCGAGTTGACATCAGTGCCCTCGCCGATCCGCTGCATGCTCTCTCCTCCCGATGGAGTCGCGCCCCTCGAACCGGTGCTCAACTCCGCTGACGATCGCGACCCGCCAGTCGACTCCCACGCCGACCTAATCGCCTGCAGATCCGCTGCCGTCTCGAACGCGTACGCCACCTCTCCTGTCCTTCGTCGGACCAGAAATCTCCCACCACTGTGCCACACATACCTGAAGCCAAGCCCCTTTGCTACCGGCTTCAGGGTTAGGAATGTTTTGAATTGAGCTTGGGGCAGGAGTTCATTAATAAATAATTTCCTCCGTGGCACCTTGGCAGACAACTCCGGCCCGAGAAGGTCCTTGTCTAGGTCCGCAGTCGTAATGCAAGCACCGGGCATGCCGCGCTTCGCCTTCATTATGTCGTGTAAAAGTCCTTCGTCTCTGACCCTTACAATGCAGGAGGGCCGGGATGACCCTGCTCTCCGTTGTCCCTCCTGACTCACCGCCCCCGCACCTACAGCGCCCTCAGCAGGCCGGCGACGAGGCTACGAGACCCTAACCCCCGTCACGCCCTCTGGCGTTACCGAAGGCAGAACGACCTTCAGGGCCGCAAGAGCCAGCCCACGCATGCCATCAGGGGAAACGTTGGACGCTTCGTCCAGAAGGCCATGTATTATGACCTCATGGCCTTCAGCGCCTCTACTCTGTGGTAACGAGACCCCCTCCAGCACACCAGACCGCACTGCGTCCCCTTCCAGGTTCAAAGCGGCACCACTGGAGCTTGAAGCGGGTGTTACATTGATAACCCCTTTGTCAATGCTGGCTTTGGGCTTGTCATGATTCACGTTCTTTGGGCTGCATTTTTTGTTGGTGACCCGGCAAGCACACCGGACATCACCAGACCTGGTACATGCTTGTTTTAATCTTTCTTCTAGAGAGCGGTTGCTCTCCAGAAGAGTACCGCATACTTTTTGCAGGTCTTTGACCATCGAGGACTGATCTCGGATCATGCCCTCTAGTGTTGCAATGCGCCCTTCACTGGTAATTTCTCCTTCAGTCACAGGTAATGTGGTGACCATAGAAGTATTTTCCAGTTCCGGATCCCGCTTCACAAGGGCCTTTCCTTCATCGACTTGTCGCTCAATGGCATCGAAACGCTGGAATAATAATTCCAGGGTGCTTACCGGAATCAGTATATTATTAATACTCGGCAGCTCCGGCGTCCCTAGGAAGTGCTCATCTACACTTTTGTGCGCATCGTTCTTATTTGTCACTTCCGCGTTAACGCTATGGTCAAATCCAGGCGCCTGTATAGCGGCAACCGGTTCTGACGCACCTTGAATTTCGGTAGGCGCCATCTCACCTGCAACCAGCTGAACCGTCGTCTGCTTATCGCCAGCCGGCAGACTCGGCGGGCGAGGTGTTCGTTTCGGCGATAGGCCACGCCCCATCGTAGGTGAGGGCGTAGATAGAGCGCTCGAGCGACGATGGATTGGTACGCTCATGATGGTGTTTGCGCGCAGCTTGCTCACCTGATTTTTCGCTGACGATGGGATTGGCGCGGCACTCACGTTTCTATCCGCTGATTTTCTAGTAGCCGAGTTGCTGGCTTCGACGGGTCAGTTCGGCAGTTGTCACAGGGGCCATCCTTTCTGTTGCCAGAACACTTGCTGTGCCGTGGCTTCTGGCACACCGTGCAATTTTTCAGCCTCCGGTTCGACGTTTCCCCGCAGACAATACACTTGAGTTCACTCATATTGCTCGAGCGATTCAAATTTTGGCGGGTATCTGCGAGGTGGAGCTGTTGTGGTCGATCGGCGTAGGCGCGAAGATGCGAAATTTTTGCGCCAAAAATTCGCAAAGAATCGCACGGCCTTCCCTAACCTCTCTCCGGTAGCACTTTAAATATCGGACTCCCTGGCTCCTTTAATGGAGCCCAGCAGATCACGCTCCCGGCATGTGGAGCCTGCGGGAGACCGGAATGTCCGCAAAACACACACACTCCCACGAGCGAGGCGAGTAACCGATTCCAGCTGCCAGTTGACGGAGCAAAGTCGCACACCCCCAACAGAGAGAGAGAGAGAGAGATGTGATGTTAATATCACTTATTATTTATATTGTTCGTACTCTCGAGGTTGTCCCGTTAATGAGTAAGAATTCGTTTTCGTATTGAATTTGGAAAATTATACAAATATATATATATGATAATTTGAAGTATAATTAAGGACTTTACTCTAATTAGACTTTACTCTAGTTTCTTATGGCACGAAATGTTCTATGGGTCGAACGTAAATCACAATAGGAAAGGAAAGAATTGAATAACTTAGGTATAAGCCAAGTTTATTCAATCTCGAGCGCTCACTTTGCAAGGCTACAGAATACCAGCCTCAGCAAAATTCAGCGTATTTATACACAAATTTTTCCGCCTATTTTCACAAGACAATCCTCTTCATACTATTTACGCAAGTGTACAAAATCATTTTCTCTTGTTTACAATAGAACAGACAGCGCTAACGAAAATCTAAATCATGTAAAAAATACAGAAGTTGATATAGATAATTTAAGTATAATTTACACTTATCGTAAAAATCGGAGTTAAAAGTTATTAACTAATGAAGTTCGTTAGTACAATAGTGCAAAATTTACAATAAAATAATACGAATTTTTTACATATAAAAATAGTTTATCGATTTCGGATGTAGTTCCATTATTTTCTTTATCTCTCTATACCCAGACAAATTGTAATTCTGCACGCGAGCGTTAGTCTTTCGACCTAAATTGAGACTGTAACCGCTTAACAGAATTAAAATAATTTTAGTGGTAAACTCGCGTTCTTTGATTTTTCGTTCCTTTCAAAGTCAACAAAAAGAAATATTTTAATACTAAAAACGACTGTATCTATAATATAACAGACTTCAATTCTTGGTTTGAAAATGATTTCAAACACATAATATTAAATAAATGGAAGAATTTGCAGAAAAAGATTCAGATTGGACTCTGAAAACAATAGTTGGTTTAACAATCAGTATGAATAAGGATAATCCTATCAAACTAGTTTTATATATTCCATTACTATTATATATAATAAATAAAAAAGCATGTATTAGCGTTAAAATGATGATAATGAGTGTTTTAAATGGGCTGTTCTATCTACATTTCAGCGAAGCAATAATGGATTTAATGTGAATATAAAATTTATGTAAATATAAAAAGTTTGAAAGCAAACTGAAGTTTAATGGTATAAGTTTCCTAGTTTAAATAAAACATATCAAGAAATTTAAGAAACTGAATAACATATCAAACAATTAGTATATACTAAAAAGATGTGATAAACGATTTGAAACGTATTCGTGTCATGTAATAAAGTTAAAATAAGATAAGTATGTTAATCTTTCATTAATTAGAAATTCTAAAATAAATTTAACAGTAAGGATCAAGAAAATGCACTATATGATTATGAAAATTTCAGTTTAAAATTGTATTACGTATGGATGAAAAATTTGTCTGCATTAGAAATAAAATTTAAAAAATCATAACAACTTATATCTTTGTGATCGTTGTCTACACTATTTTCAACATAAAGAAAAGTTTAAGACTCATGACATAGACTGTTCGAAAATAAATACATATACGATTGAGCTATCTAAAAATAATATTCTTAAACTTAAAAATTTCAAACGAGCAAAAAAGGTTTCATTTATCATATATGCTGTTATTAAATGTATCTTAAAACAAATTGATGATGATCATCGAGCATTTCAAGAGCATAAAGCTTTTAGTATAGGAATATACTTGAAATGTAGTTTTGATAATTTAAGATCTATGTACGTATTTAGAATATAGAAAGAAGATCGATGAAGATCAGACGCCAGTTCAATGGATAATAAAGCAATTAAAGATATTGTTAATACAATTACATGTGTATAACCATGTTGTAAAAATGAATCCATCAGATTTTGAAGAACAAATTTATCAATTCATGAGAAAATGCCACATCTGCTTACAAAAATTTCAAGATAGCGACAAGGAAGTTAAAAATCATTGTCATTTAATTTACAAATTTAGAGGAACTACTTAAAATAAGTGTAATTTACATTACAGAAATGTTTCGTTTATACCTGTCATGTTCCATAATTTTATTAAAAAAGAATAAACATTCTTTTCTCACATTTTATTATAAAAGAAATTACCACACATCCTGATTTTGAAAGTGCTGTTAAAGTATTAGCTGAAAATAAAGAGAGATATATATCTTTCTATCTTTATAAATTATAAATCTTATTTAACGAAATTAACTGTAGTTATATAGAAATTTAACAAAAATGATTATATTCGAGATCAGATCGAATTATTGTGAGGAAAAGGTATCTTCCCATATGAATATGTAAATAGCTTTAGTAGACTAAAAGAGCTTCGATTACACAGTCCTACAAAAATACCTTAATTTTTTGCAGAAGCAAACCATATGTTTTCCCAAAGAATTTTTGGCGCTGAAACCAAATCCGGCCTCAGAATTGCTCCAGCACGGCAAGATTTTGAGATATCTTAATTCAAAAGTGTGAAAATAGCGATTTTTACCTATATTTGAGGTTATGTAGCACCACGACATTATCTACGCGTAAAAAACAACAAACGACATATTAAAGAAGCAGTCTAGTCCTTTTAAATGTCGTTGAGTTTGCTGAGTTTGCTTATTTTTTCTTTAAGATATTAAATTTCAAAGTTTTTCATTTCATGAATATTGTACCTTTCAGAACATATAGCTTTGAACGTTTCGACGTCGAATTTTGTGTCAAGCGCCTTCAATCAATTACTGTTCTACAATAAAATTAAGATATATACCATGGACAGGCTAACCCAACTTCAACCTAAATTACGTCATCCCCACGAACCCTTACAGCCCTTATAAACCACCCCTACCTGAGGAGGGGTATATCAGAGACGATGTCAATGAGATATTCATTTTTTTACAGAAAAGCAGTTGATAAAACTCGCTATACCAAGGGTTAGGTAGGTTAGTTTGCTTGGGGGTTGGTAGAGGGTGTTTCTGAGGGTTGTAAGGATTTATGGAAATGATATAATTTAGGTTAAAGGTAGGTTAGCATGTCTATGACATATATCTTAATTTTCTTGCAGAACAGTAGTTGATTGAAGTCGTTTGACATAAAATTCGACGTTGAAACTTTCAAAGCTAGATGTTCTGAGAGGTACAATATTTATGAAATCGAAAAACTTTAAAATACAATATCTCAAAGAAAAAATAAGCTATTTGAGCAAACTCAACGGCATTTGAAAGGGCTAGACTGCTACTTTAAGATGTCGTTTATAGTTTTTTGTGTATAGAGAATATCGTAGTGCTACGTAACCTCAAATATAGGCAAAAATCGCTATTTTCACACTTTTAGGTGAGGATATCTCAAAATCCTGACGTGTTGGAGAAATTCTGAGGCCGGATTCGGTTTCAGCGCCAAAAATTCTTTGGGGAACCATGTATGGTTTGCTTGTGCAAAAATCTTGACGGACTGTGTTATCTTTGATAGAAATATTTTATAGTTGATTAACAGATAGGGATATCAATGAAGTCGAACATCATCATGCACAAAATGTTTGGAATACTTTTGATATTACAGATTTGGAAATGTACTCTGATTTATTGTGATGTTTGTATCACTTATAAATAATTCAAACTCCCGTATCTAGTTGCGCTAATGAGTACGAATTCGTTTCTAATAAATCTACTCTACTTGTCAAATAAATTGAAAACATAAATACAGGTTGTCCCATTTTAAAGGAACCACCCCGAAATTTTCGACGGTTGGCGTTGTACAAAAAAATTATTCAGACAACAGTGGTTTGGGACAGTTAGTGTTTGTGTGTTGTCATACTTTTCCGATTTGAGGGAGGCACAGCGTAATCAAACATTACCACCCTTCTCACTGGGCACCAACAGGTTGGCATAGCCCACTGTCTTTCACTCCTTCGCTTTCAAACATTTTTGGAGATCCGGAAGTCAAGTTTGCTGCGACATCCCTGACGCACACAGTGAGTCGGAACCTTTTTCATCTAAGGCGGCGACCTCCTCGAGAGGAGTACCGATCTTTTCAAGGTTCAACGCTCAAGGAGAGCGGAACTAAAGGCTTGACCCTCGGTTTGGGCGCGACGGGACTCTAGTTGCCCCAACGTCTACTGCGTCGGAAGCACGCAGCATACAAATCTTATGAGATTTGCTTGACCTGGTACCACTACCCCGCAGAGGCCAACCCAAATTGGGATGTCAGAAGAGAAACTCAGCTAGGACAGCCAGAGGAAATACCTAAGATGATCAACCAACTAAGCCTCCCCTCCTCGGCTCGCGTTCGAAAAACATCCCACCCTGCGTACCTGTATTAAGGGATTTCTCCCACGACTCACAGGTCCATCGTTTCGACGTACCGAGGCACATCTTCCCATTGTGTTTCGGTCATCCCCGCTCACGCTGGTGGGTATCCGTCATTCGAAAGGTTGTTTTTACGCCGTTTGTCCCAAAGTCGGATCTCGCTTTCTAAAGAATGGTTTTATGACTTGGCTGATACTGATATTTGCTCTTTCGATTTGATTTTTGACTTGTTATGTCAGGGCGGGGTCTCGTCTAGCCGACAAGGCGATTCCCCAGGCAGTTTTCAGTATCTTTGCCGGTCATGCTACGCATTCGGTTCAAAACTCCGTCGTTGGGTCAAATGGGGCAAATTGCGTTCGAGTATTCAAGCTTCAGAATTTAGTTCTGAAGTTGATGTTCAAAAATTATCGTTCTAAGTTTCAAGCTTTATAAGCTTGTCTGCGTTCAAAATTTCAAAAATTAGGTTATTGTGGGAGTTTTTGTCCTTTGGTCAGGGACCTTGTAAGAGGCGGCGTCTTTCTACCATAGTTCGTGACTATTTTTCTGCGCTTTCTCTTTGTTATAGGTGCTCCCTCTCTGGGCTCTATGACTTTTCTAGCAAAGTCTTCAAAGGCTTTGTAGATTTTCCTGCTAGATACTAGGGCCGTTTCCGGGCAAGGCCATGTATGACCCTCCTTTTCGACAGCCTCTATTAATGGCTTCCTTAGTTCCTTTATATCTTCGCAGTTAAAGAGAATATGACTTTCACTTTCTATTTCCCCACAGTTACACAGTTGGTCTTCGCATAGTCCTCTTTTGTGGAGGTATGACTTAAAAGCGCCATGTCCAGTCATAAACTGGACTGTGTAGTGATTAGGATTTAGCCACCTCTTCTTTAATCTGTCCTTGATTACTGGGAAGTAGCAGTACGTTCTCCTGCCATTTGTGGCTGACTGCCATCTCTCCTGCCATACCCTTTCGATTTCATCGTTGATGAATTGTATGGCTTTCGAGATTTTTAGTCTGTCCGATCGAAGTTCTTCGGATTTAATTCGGATGCCGTGCATTTTAATCGATTTCCCTTTCCTGACGCAGTACTTTGCAACTCTCGCGTCGAGCTCTAGAGCTATTGGTCGAGAGGCTGCTAGCACATGCGCCGCTTCATGAGAGATCGATTTGTAGGCTTTGAGTGTTCTGCAAAGAACTGATCGCTGCAATCTTTCTAAAGCAGATTGTTGTTTGATGTTAGTTCTTTGCCACCAGCCCGCAGCGGCATATGTAACTTTCGATAGTAGGAAGCCATTATATATCTTTTTCATGGAATTGAATTTTAGGCCCCAGTTCGCTTTTGCTATTTTACTTAGCTTGAAGTAGGTGTTATTACAGTCTTGAACTACGTTTCGAATATGTTCTTCCAATCGGAAGCCCTTCGAGATCGTGATTCCTAGGTACTTGACTGTTTTGTGCGTTCTAATGTTGTCTTTCCCAATTTTGACTGTAGGGTTCCTATTCTCGCTTAGCTGGCCTTTAAGCCATATTAGTGCTGACTTTTCCACTGCCAACTTCATTTTGTCAGACTTGCACCAGTTCATCATTATATTAATGATTTCTTGGGCTTATCTTTCAAGATCAATGCGTGTCTTCGCCTTAATGATAGGAAGCACATCGTCTGCGTTGGCTAGTACTTCGTATCCTGCATCCCTGATTGCCCGAAGTGGTTTGTCAAAGATGACATTCCAGCCTACCGGTCCAAATACTGAACCCTGTGGGCACCCCTTCGTCACTGTTTTCAGTGTTTCTTCGAAGTGAGCATATATGCCCACCTCTCGATCACTGAAGTAGCTCTGGAGGAGCTTGTAGATGTTCTTCGGGCAATTTCTTTCTTTCAATTGGGAAAGCAGGCTTGGCCACCATAAAGCGTCGAATGCTTCTGAGACGTCCAGTGGAATAGCGGCTACGTACTTGGTCGACGGATCAGATTCTGCCTCTTCTACTATTTCATGTAGTCTTCTAATGGCGTCCTCTGTAGATCTATTTGCCTTAAAGCCAAATTGATCTTCCGAAGACCAGTCCGAGCTATTAAGAATGTTGGATATTCTTTGAATCACAAGCCTCTCGAGTGTCTTTCCCGCTATAGGGAGTAGACATACGGGTCTATATGATTTAATCTCGTTCTCGGGTTTTTCAACCCCTTTGAGTAACGTGATTAGCATTCCACTTTTCCATCTTCTGGGGAACACTCCGCATTTTAAGCAGGCGTTGAAAAGTCGCGTCAGTTCCTGGTGTAATGGTATTGCGTTAACAAGCATCTCTGACTCTATTTTATCTTTGCCTGGTGATTTCCCTGCCTTGTTCGTTCTAAGGGCCATTTCGATTTCCCTTGTTAGGAAAGGCATTGCGTCGCCGGTTGTTGGAACCTCCCGCATAGATCTGCGAATTTCTGCATGTGCATCGTTTTCGCAGCTTGGGTCGTCATTAGGCATTAATCCTTCTAGTAGAGCCATGCTTGTTTCTTTCCAGTCTTTTGTAACTGAACCATTACGGTTAACCGTGCACATTGCTTTTGAGATTCTGACTTTGTTGGATGCTTGTTTGTATGGATACGCCCAAGCGTTCTTTTCGCTTTCAATAGTGCAGAAGTCTCGCCAGCTATTGCTTTTGGCTCTTTTAATAGCCGTTGCATATTGGGAATTCATTTGACTCAATTTTCCAAGTGATCTCTGGAGGGTTTTCCTTTGTTTTATATTCGGTCTTTCCTTGTTTTTCAGAGCAGCGATTTTTTGTTGTCTTTGTATCGCTCGCTTCTTACTTTGCAAATCAGGATTCTACCAGGGTTGAGAGCGCGTTCTTCTCATTTTTGATGGAATAGAGTCCTTTGCTGCCCTTATCAGAACCTCTTCAAATTTTGAAACATAAGTTTCAATGTCTTCAGAGGTTCTTAAAGGGAGTTTAGCTAGGTTCTCTTTCTCGAATTTACAAAGTCTCCCGAATTTCTCCCAATCAGCTTTTCTCATGTTAAACCTTGGTTCTAATCTTTCTTCGGTTCGTATGAGTCTGGCTGGTTGTGAGGCAAAATCCAGTTCAATCACTATGGGCCTGTGGTCACTGGTGGTCCATTCTTTCACCGCCCAGCTAGCCAAGAGGTTTGACAGGTTCGACGTGTGTAAAGTTACATCGATATCCGTCTCGCCCCTCGTGCTACGGCACGTTGGAAGTTGGTCCCTTCTATTGGCTACTATTAGCCCGAATTGGTCTATGAATTCTTCAATGACTATTCCATTCTTGTCCTATGTGTTAGACCAGATCTTTGACTTGGGATTTGCATCCATTCCAACTAAGACTCTTTTGCCTTTCAATTACTTTAGAGTCTCAGCTAGTTTGTCAAGATAGGTCTTCCTGCTGTGGCTGAACTGGCAGTAGATGCTTATGAAATAAATTTCACCAAAGGCTCCGACTATTTGTGCGCAAACACAATGGGAGTCACACAGATTAGAAATCTTGGTAGCGGTGACTTTGTGCGGATTGTAAAGTATCGCAGCTTAAATCTTTTCGCCCTTTTTGGATCCATGAATAGCTGCGATGCTGCCCATACCTGAAATTGCGTTATTCCAGTGATATGGTTCTTGCACCAGTGCCACCTGTATGTCAAGATTTCTGTCTGTCATGATTTCTCCCAGCTCATCGTTGGCTACTTGCCTTTTGTTGAGGTTCAATTGTATGATCCTCAATTTCGGGCCCAGTTCGGGGTTTTGTTGTGCGTTCAATTTAAACCTTTTAACTGGTGGGCAATCGTCTTTGCTTTCGTCATTGTTTGGTTGCGAGGGAAACTGAGTTGACACCGGAGTGTTAGAGCAGTGCTCTGGTTTCTCAACGGTCATCTCCTGCTTATGTTTCCTCGCTTTGTTATACCTAGAGTGGTTGACCATATCGCTTTCAAGGTACAACACATTGAGATTCTGGAGGGTAGCTTTCGACTTTAGTCCTGGCGTTAACGTGCGCGTTCAATTAAGCAAGTGGCGTTCGAGTGCGAGTAGTGAGTGCTTGTGTGTTGACGTGAGCTTCTTTAGTTACCTTTGCGGGTTTCTCCATGGTTTTCCATGGCTTTTTTATTTACAATTTGATTAAGCTAGTTATTTTCCTAGCATTTTAATCTATTATTAGATTATTTATTTTGTCTTTGTTTATTTTATTTTATTTCTTTTTGATTTGATTTATATTTTGAATCTGGGCTTAAATCTGTAATTTCTATCATTTTTGATTCTTTCTTATTTGTTTTACTTTGGTTGGTAACTTTCTTACTATTTTCTATTTACTACACTACTGCTTATACTATTGCTTAAATTTATTGTTAACTACTTAAGAACTAATATAATTATAATATAACTTAAAACTAATTACGAGTGTATAAGCGTGTTTTTATTTCACGCTGGGTTTGATTTTTAATCAAACCTCGTTTGGTCAAGTCCGGGTTAGGTGTTAGACGAATTGCAACCAAAGTAGCATTTGAGTGAGCATGTCGGGTTTCCGCCTTTACTATCATCTTAGCCTGTGTTCGCCATTAGCAGCACTGGATCTAATGGACATTTAGTGCATGGTTTTCGCTTTCAAAGGGAACTGACAGCCACTAATTTCGCTTTCAATTGCAAAATTGCTTTAGCTATTAGGGCTTAAACAATTCCTTAGCAGGAAGGATGCTGCCCTTCTGTGGAAATATTTTTCCTAAGGGTTTTGGCATCCGTAGTGCGTTCTAGTCATCGAGAGTTACTCGGCCCAATGGACTGTTCTCTCGCACAATTGGTGTCGGGCCTTACTCCGGGAGCTCGAGGCAAAGAACTTTGGGTGGCTGCTATGACCACGGCCGCGACTCTTTACCCACAGTAGTGGCACCTACCGATTGCCAGTCGATAGGGAGTAATTTATTATCTACCCGAATTAAATTCGGATTGCCGGGACCATTGGTCCTCTGCAACTAGCTCCCGGAGCGGTCTCCCGTCCTCTAAGAGGGCGCGCGGTACCACAATCCTAAGAGATTTCCCCTCAAGTGACTCCCGGATTTTGGCTTTTCTGGGCTCGAGTTGAGCTCTTGGGGTGTGGTAGACTCCGCGTTGAATGTTTGGGCGTTTACAGGCCGCACCTCACCACGTATTGTCATGGTCCGTGTTGTTTGTTTTGTTTGGCCGGTTGGCCTATTGCCCTGGGGCAAGCGTTGTGTGTTTTGCCTACTGTTTCTTTACATAAACAGCGATTTCAACCCCACCACGTGAAGGTACACACATCCGCACATGTGATTGCAAGTCTTCGTTCAAATATACATTGCATTCACTTCGGGTCGACTAGCATTAGTTGCTTGTCGAGGGCAATCGGTGACGCATTTTGTACTTCAGCATTTGTATATGCCCGTACACAAAAGAGAGAAGTTTCGACGTCCTTTCCTAAAACAACGAGTTGTTTGTTTGAGGAGTCTCCGTTCTCTGCTAAGGAAGACAATTACTGTCCGCCGCTTTGACAAAAGATTTTTGCACAAAGTGACCTGGCCAGCCTCGCGGCTGGCCATATGGTGCACTATATGCATCATCCATGTTTGTGCTAAGCGGATTATAATCGAGCTTCCTGAGAGCGTCGTGATTGCAACCGCCAGTGGTTTGGGACAATGGGAGATTCGGAAAGAGCGGAAAATTCTACGTTCAGATAACGTATTATGTGTGTGGTGCGGTTAACCCCCCCCCCCCCCCAGCCCCTCGCCTAAGGTCATGTAGGGGTCAAATTTATGATTTTCTTCATCTATGCACAGGGATGATCGGGCAAGGGTAAGGTTAATTGTAATAACCCAATAACT
Source organism: Phymastichus coffea (assembly GCF_024137745.1). Lineage (NCBI taxonomy): Eukaryota > Metazoa > Arthropoda > Insecta > Hymenoptera > Eulophidae > Phymastichus > Phymastichus coffea. The sequence goes on along the minus strand of NW_026706818.1, from coordinate 10,289,151 downwards.
CCAATACCCAATAACTCGATAACCCCAATAACCCCAATAACCCAATAACCATGAGATATTTTAAATAAGGACCCCCATTTTTTATCCCGGATTCGAAAAGATCAGGAAATTCCACGTTTAGATAAAGTATTATATTAGGGGAGCGGTTCACCCCCGATCCCACTAGGGCAAGGGTGAGGTTAATAAGGTATTGATTACCCAGCCAACGAAGGTAAGGTATCGATGACCGAGCCAATGAAGGCAAGGTATTGATTACCCAGCCAATGCAGGTAAGGTATCGATTACTCAGCCAATGAAGGCAAGGTATTGATTACCCAGCCAATGAAGGTAAAGTGGGAATGCTCAGCCGATCAAGACAAGACGTTGACTACAGATAGAGTTATGGTCAAGATTGTAACACAAACATTTATCTCATAAGATGTTCAAAAATACCCCCGTTCAAATTTATGCAGTGTTGAATTCTACGTTCAAAATTTTCAACTGTGGACATCAAAACGTGACGCGGAATAGCTCTGCAAGCTTGTATGATGCGTTGCATCATATCTTGCCATGTTGTTGGTTGCTGTGCCTAAACAACATTTTTCAAATAGCCCCATAAAAAGAAATCTGGACTTGTCAGATCTGGTGATCTTGGACACCACTCAGTAATGTTACTACCAATACCTATTCATCATCTTCGGTATCGTTGGTTCAAGAAGTGACGAACCATTAGTGAGCGATGACACGGTGCACCATCCTATTCAAGCCATAATCGTCTTCTGTTTTCCAAGTCCACATCTTCCAATAATTCCGGTAATTCATTCTGCAGGACATCAAGATATGCTGCGCCGTTGACATTCCCATCGAAAAAATAAGGTCCTATCAGATAACCATTTATTATATCGCACCAAACTACGAGGCTCCATCTATGCTGATTATCAACATGACGTACCCAATGAGGGTTCTGGATAGACCAATAATGACTATTATGGCGATTGAGTTGGCCATTACCAAGAAATGTAGCTTCGTCCGAAAACATGATGTATCTGAAAACTTCAGGATCTTCACGAATCCTTGCTTGTGTCCAATTGCAGAATTCGAGTCTGCGGCGGAGATCATCTGGCATCGAAACTTCAGTCAAAGTTATGTGATACGGATGAAATCTGTACAGCCGCAAAAATCTAGCGGCAGTTGATCTTGGGATTCCAGTACGTCTCTGAATTTCACGCAACGAGATATGATGATCCAAATCAACCATTGCTAAAACGACGAGAATTCGTGGATCATCGTTGTTCGGCATCATAATGCGACGACGATTTCTGCGTATTCGGAGTTGAGTTGACGTCTCTCTCTTTGCTCGATGATTCGGATTCTCACGTGGTTCTGGTAATGAAGCCTCCCTGGGTAATTTTGGCGGTAATACGTTGCCGCAGCACGATATCGGCCTTGACATGCCCCGAGAGACAACAGAATATCAACAATTTCGTTTCTCGAATAATCCGGCATATTCCCTCCTTTTAAGTCGACTAAGAAAATTACACTTGAACTATCCTGAGAAGGACTGTTCGCGAATCACTATTGTCATAAACAATACTACAAAAGTGTTATTAAACAATTTAGTTGAAACTTTGTAGGCTTGTCCGGAATCACACCAGAAAAAAGAATGGAAATAACATGTTATCCCACAAAATGGAAAATGACACTTCTCATGAAGGCTTTGAATACATGAAATCGACTTTGAAAATTAACCTGAAGTTTAAGCTCAAGGTCACTGTTGCTTGACCCTACAATTTTTTTGGGATATTAGGGTTATTGAATTATTGAGGTTATCGAGTTATTGGGTTATTACAATTAACCTTACTCTTGCCCGATCATCCCTGTGCATAGATGAAGAAAATCATAAATTTGACCTTAGGCGAGGGGAGGGGGGTTAACCGCACCCCACACATAATACGTTATCTAAACGTAGAATTTTCCGCTCTTTCCGAATCCGGGAGCAAAAATATGGGTTCCTATTCAAAAAATGACTTTGACCTTCAAATAACCTTGAAAATAAATCTCAAGATCAAATCGGATTTCACAGAAAGGTTGCCCCCATTGTCCCAAACAACTGTTGTCTGAACAATTTTTTTGTACAACGGCAACCGGCGAAAATATCGGGGTGGTTCCTTTAAAATGGGACACCCTGTATAAGGTGATAATAATAACTTGAAAAATCAAATATATGCGAATATGGCTAAGTATTTAAGGAAAGTCCGACTATGCCCTAGTTTCTTATGGTGCGAATTGTCCCATAAGCAGAACTAAAGTCTTGTTATGTATAAGCGAGGAGATGTTACGGCTAGACGTAATAATGTTTAAACTACTGTCGCGTTGGTAAAGGTTGGATCTTAGTCAGGAGTTAAGCAGAGGTTGGTTAAAGGGATAGCGCCTTTATTATATGTAGCGTGATTAGGTAGATAACTTAGTTTCTTACCTTGTTAGGATTGGATTTCAGAAGAAGTTTTTACAAACAGTCTCAGGTGTTTGCGCTTGATTTAAGATTTATTGTTTAAAGACAATTTTATAATGCTTAGCAGAGTATAATTTCGGTTCTGAGTAGCCGGATAACGAGACTTAGAAATAACTAAATCAGTATAAGTACGAGTACTAGAGTATGAGTGCTAATATAAGCGCTGATGTAAACTTTAATATGAACTGCGCGAACTGTGTATTGTGTGAACTGAACTGCCTTTCGCGGATCCCGATCCAGCCTTTTTATACCATAGGCTGTTGTGCCCCTTCCTGTGTTTTCGCCGAATTAATATGCGGTGAGTAATATTATACTACCCGGTTAGTTACCATAACCCGTTGTCTGACATTTACTTATCATAGTTCGTCACGTACGTTTTCTTTGTATCGACGTGACATGCCCACCTCTCGGAGTCTTTTGCTGATGAAGCAAGGGACTAGCGCTCTCCGAGCGCTACTGTAATTATTTTGTTGGGGTATATATATTTTTTTGTTATCTTTTTTTTTTGTATCTTATCATTCTACATACATATTTGTATTGTGTCGTATTATATATATTTTTTATTGTTTTTTGTTATTATTATTATTTTTATTATTTATATATATATAAATTGTTTTTATCTTATTATTCTAAGAATAGGAAGGACTTGGGATAGGATTACAACAACTCCAAACGATGAACCTGCAAACTCCTCTGAAACCTACATAAAACCTCCTTGCCGATACATCTGGCACAAGGAGCATTACTGAGCATAAAATGCTCCGGGCGGACACATTCGGTCTCCATGGTCAGTTATTGGTCTTTTGAAGCGGCTGCGACGCGTGCCCGACAGAAGAAACACCCCTGCCAAAGTGCGGTGTCTTGTCCGCATACACGGCATGGATTGAAAGGGGCTCGTCCGAACCCCTCTCCTCCATAGGTTTCCTCGAAGAGGAATCTTAGTTGCAGGTGTCCATGATGGGCCTCCTGGAAAATATACTGCGTCAGCTGGTGGTAGCTCCAGCCTCCATCGTCGTCCAATAGTGGCAGCTCAGGATGTTGCATGCTCATCTGGGCCTCCTGGTTCTCCCATCTTGTAATTAATCGTTCCGTAGTTGCTGCCGACGTCCGGTTGTTTAATACCTGTTCCGTCGTCCAGGATCTATTGGCCTTTTGTGCGGCAGGACGAGTGTGGTAGTTGCCGTGCGTTTCATTGTGCTGGTTTATGGTGTATCTGACATGACAGGGGGTATGTTAGTGCTTTTATACCCTTTTTTTTTATTTTAGAAAGTGGGGAGAGGTAGAGGAGTGTCTGTTATTTTGGATTCTTGGAGTGGGACTGCTTGCACGGCCATGGGTGGGGAGTGAGGAGTGTTGTAGTTGATTCGTAGCCTAAAATATTTTCCGTCAAGTAATATCTGTGCAGATTTGCAGATCATTCTTTTTTGAGGGTTTAAGGGCTGATTCAGTTCTTGCATTGGTATACTTTCGGTCCTATGACCTTTGTCACTGCACACTCTATATGCGCAGAGTATGCAACTTACTACGATTACGGATGCGATAACGATTACAATGTTTACTCCTAACGCTAAATACGCGTGGACTAATTTCACTCGTTCCGAGTGTTCGTATCTGTTCTGATTATTATTTATTTTTAGGCTTTTTATTACTATTTTGTTTGTAGTTATCAGAGAGATTTTCGGAATTACAAAATTTTCCGCCTTTAGTTTTTCCTTAGCCCCAAATAAATATGGTGGTTCGTTCTAAGTTCGCACAGCTGGAGAATCTCTATTAACCCAGTGCTATTCAAAAGAAAGGGTTGTACTATGCCGTTACAATTCACATCAAAGGAAGTATTGAAAGTCACTGAGTATAGCAAAACATTATTTTGTAACGTCGGTATAAGATAGTAGTCAGTTTCGGAGCTAGTTTCAAGTTGGCAAAATACAAGATTTGACTCTTCCGGTGATGTTAACAGACTAAACTAGCAGGAATTATTGTTTGACTTGCATATATTCGGGCACGGGCGGAGATAGAAGAAAAAAATACGTTTACACTCGTTATCAATCAAATTCTTGCTTACAAAGGAATGGGAAGTTTCTCCCTCTGTCACAGTCAGGTAATCACTTTGTGGTCTAATGAATTTAGCGATTTGGTTAGTTTTGTTAAGACACTGAAATACTGGTAGTGAGTATAATTTGAAACTCTGCGTATTGCTGCTTGCGACAAGGGGAAAAATTACTTAGACAATGATGTTTTTAAGAAAGTAAACTACGTTAACTTCTGCATTTTGTTGTAGTGTTATGATATTGATTTTTGACATATGTACTGGCAAGTTTGAATTAGTAATTGCCTTGATAGTTTTTATAGCGTTTAGCAAAAATTGCGGATTGAAAGAAAATTGTTTGTTTTGCAGGAGTTGACGTACTTCAGTTGATATGTAAATGAATTTATGTAACATGTCGTTAATTTTGGCTAAAATAAGGCTAATGCATGTAGAATTATATTCTGGGCTCATTGCGCTAATAATGAAATCTGCGCGAGCTTTTCTAAAAAGCAAAAGATTTTTTTCGGATTGTAAATTATTTTTGGTAATATAAGATAAGTCACACTCGCCCATTTGTTCGGTCAAATTACTCTCGCGCATATACAAAACATCTTCGAGAGCCTTATCAGCATGTTCGAGAAAGAGGCTGCCTGGTGATGCTAGGGCATCCCGCCCCCCGTTAGGTGTGTCAAAAGCGTACGTGTTGAGAGAGGTGCTGACAGCTTCGTTGATGTGTTGGAGTTTTTTTGTTTCTTCGTAGGCTGTGTATATCGAACTTTTGATGATATCGTTTATCTCGATTGTCTTGCAAGCTGCAGATATATTTCGAGTGTTTGGGTGAAATTGTAATGTGAGTTAAGTACTGAGTTGATGTCAAGAGCGGTGATAATATTCCATTTTTCTTGAATAAATCGTATGGTAGGTCCTTTTTCAAAAGCGATTCCAGACTGACTATCATATTGCTTTGTAGTTGGTTCATTTTGGCATATGACGGTAGTTAGTAGACTGATGAGAAGTACTCTGGGTAGGGGCATTTTGCTGGTGTTAGCTGGAAGAGTTGTTTTTTTTTATTTTTAAAAATTTTTGTCTACCGTTGACAGCGATTTTGTTAAAAAGCTCCATCCATTCCCAATTGTCTATTTGGTCAAAGATGTTTATTAGTGTGGTTGGGGAGGTGTTATAGTTTCGACGGAGAAGGAGCGGTGCTACTCGTGGGGACGAGTCGGAAGGGTAAGTGGTACTGGGTTTGAGTAGTTCGCTGAGCATTGTATTTTTATCTTGGATGTCGCGATGATTACTAGCGGTGTAATGTGTTTGTGTAGGTGTGTTTTGGTCAGTGTGTTTCTCAAAGATATCTCTTATCTCTGCTATATATTTCATGGCTATGTGTAAGCAGTTAGAGTAGTGTTCATGAAATTGTTTTAAAGAGCGGATGTTTTTTGTTCGGAAAGGTAAAAGGCTGTTAATGCCGGGTGGCTTAGGGATTGAGTCTATAGGCAACTCGAGATTGGGATAACGTAGAACAAGATAATTTATGCAGTCTGTGCATTTAATGCATCGTATGGCGTATGGTGGTTTGTGAGGAACGATGATTTTGACGTAGACAACGTTATATGATAATTGTTGTTGCATGGGTAGGGCGTAATGACAATTTGTGCAAGTAGGTGAAAAGTTACTATTTACATTATAAGTAACTTCTACTTCCATTAAATTAGGTTTGTTATGCAATGTGTTTTCAGTATGAGGTACTTTGCTGGGGGGTGATTGTTCATTAGTGTTATTTTTGTATATTTTTTTGGGAGTTTACGGAAGGAAATTGATAACAGGTAAAGTCTTTCGGTGTTTAGCAGCTGGTGGTTACTGCAATGTTTTGTAGTTACTTGTTAGTATCCTAAAAAAAAGAAAATAATGCAAAACAGTTATTTTTTTTTTTTGTGTAATGTTCAGTGTTGTTATTTTCTAAAAGACTCTGATATGGGACGGATTGAATTTCTTTTCATACGATTGATGTCTATCAGATTTTTTCTATTTGTACGGCATGTGAGCGTGCGTCTTGTAATTTGTCGTAAAACGTAAAAAGGCAAACGTAACGTCTGATTTCATGTTTGAGGCCTTTAATAAAAATGTAAAAAGCTAATTTTTCTCTCTGAGTTTCGTTTTATGTAACTTCAAATAAGAACATTTACGCGGCCTTTCCCATGACAATGTATTTTTGTAAATATGCATTTATTCTGTGTTCGAATTCCATTGCGGTTTCTTCCTGCATTTGTGTTGATATACTGAGTCTCTTTTTTTCTATTATTAAGTCTTCGAGTTATTTTCTTTTGGCTCTGTGATCCATGTTTTCAAAAATATAATTATTGTTGACTTTTATGTTGTATTAATTAATGGTGGAATTTCTGGTTCTGATAATACTGGACAGATCTGTCTCTGTGTGTAGCTTGGTTTCTCGGTCAGTTGATCGTCACGTTCGATTTTAAAGATAGCAGTTCGCTCTTCGGGCTGTATTGCCGGCATGGCTTCCTTGTCTAGCTTGTCTGGGTTTGTTTCTCATTCAGATTTTCTAGCTAGGTAAATAGCAAGTTAGTCAAAGAATTCCAGAATGCGCCAAGTAGGTGTATGCTAAAGCCATAGAGGGAATGAAGGGCGTAAGCATGTATAATGGTATCAAGGACAAATTTAATTGCTCTAAATATCATAAGGATGGCCAAAACAGCGGTACTCGCTGATCCGAACGTAATGAATCGACTTCATAGAGATTACCACGTGGAATTCGCAATACGATTGAGAGTATCTTCGTCAAGTAGTTTAGATACGGATATTACCGGAGCTAGATTGGATTTTCCAGCGAAACCGAGCGCGATTTGATTAAGAATCGCGTTCCGTTCTGTAGGGAACATTATAAACGTGCGAAGGTGTTCGATGTCGTTATATGTGTAAATTCTGCTTGTTGCCGTGTTTATGGGGCTATTATATTCCCAATTTTGCTTGGCCTGAGGTTTGATGACGTGCGGGGCTTCTTGACTAGTGACATCCGGAATAACCTTTACCCATGTGTCACCGAACTTATACATTACCGACATCTTAATATCGCAAGCAGGTTTGGTTCCGTATTGTTTTATTATATGCGTACGAGGTGTGATAAACATCGGAGTGTCGCCGCGCATAACCGGTAATTCTTGGTAGCACGTTTCTGCCTTTCAAGCTTTGACTTCTGCTGGTACGCATTTCATAATGTGTACTACTTCACCCGCCATCATGGCCATGTATCCGGGTTCTCTCATTAAATAATATGCTAAAAGGTCTGGTGATAAAGTGGCAATATTTAATGCGTTTGTAATAACCTTTCTTTCTAATTCGCATTGCTGTAATAGTACATCATGGTATAACTTTTGCAGGTGATTTTTAATATGTTTTTCAACGAATAATATTTTTGAATTTACATAAGTGAAAAGATCCAGATCGTGCATATTTTCAACTTTGTTAGAAGGGAAATGTTCACCGAGCCTATTTTCTAATATGAATAATCTCGGGTGTTCTGTTTTAATAATTTCAAAACCGCACTGCATCATTCTACCGAGGTCTTTGAAAGCAAAAGATATATCCTGAGAGTCCAATACGTAAAGTGATCTTCGTTCATTACCGACCTCTGTTACTTTAGTGATGTGTCGTGAATATAGATTGGTATACTTGCTGGCTTGGCATGCCTGAGACTCGGTTCTGTCCTAGAATGCGTATCCGAATATGCTATCGATGCAACGTTCTTCGGCAAATTGACAAGAAGTTCCGGACTCGAGCTTCATTTTATTTGTTTCCAGCGTTACGGAATTAAATCTTTCTTCGAGTGATACTTTAACATAGCCAGTAACGTGTACATCGCTGAATGTGCCGTAAGGGTCGGAGAACCTTCTCGCGTTAGTGCAAGTGCCGTCTGGGGCAATGTATCCTGCTAACTCTATCGAGTGTACGGTTGTTTGATTTATCATTAAGTTTTGTACTAGATTATCTCCGATCGTCATTATTCGATAAGAGTACATTTTGATGCATTCTTCTCGTGTTACTTCCTTAATATATTCTATTTCGAAAAAAAGGGGGGACCATTCATGAGAGAGCGCGCCGCATGTTTTGGCTGATCGTTTGACCTCTATTTTGCAATAACGAACTTTTACAGTTGCAAAATCATTAAGTTGGAGGAGGGATATTTTAGTTACAGTAGAATTGATTATCGGATTAGGAATGTCGCATTCAGCAAAGTCTGCAAGAGAGAAGGTAATAAAGTTAGTAAAACGTTAAAAACAATCGTAGGATATGAAAGGAGTGACTATTTTGAAGTATTGTTGGAAAAAAATGCTGAGAATTACTACTTTCATCTGAAACATAACTTTGAATTACTACTTGTTTCGATGTACTCGTATGATTCTTTTAAACGATTGGCGTGGACTGTTTGAGTTTCTTTTTCGTTTATTTTTATTTTAATATTTTCTTTTTCTCCCACTTCCAGGACCAAGTAGGGACCGGCAAAGGGACTGCCTGTGAGTTTATGAGGCTTTGGGCCACTTTTTAGAAAAATCCATTGACCGACTTTGAATTTGCTAGGATTTTTTTTTTATCATATTGCATTTTGGTTTTTTCTTTAGATGTTATCAATTTTTCTCTAGCTATTTCATGTATATTATGTAATTGTTTGACTAAGTTTTCCACGTAGCCTTCGTAAGTAGGTAGTAAATCGTGCTCAGGTAGGGGCTCTGCGCTTGGTAGGCGTGGCTTGCGAGTGAACAGCAGTTCCCATGATGAGAACTGGTGGCTGCTGTGCCAGCTTGTATAATAATTAAATATAGCAAGTTCGACATACTCGTTCCAATTTTTTGTCTTGGAAGTGAACATTTTTAGATATTCAATTAATGATAAATGAATTCGTTCAACATTGTTAGCCTGCGGGTGATAAGCCGTTGTAGTAATATGCTTAATTTTGAAGCGAGCTGCAATACGTTTCATTAGTTTTGAAGTGAAGTTAGTGCCTCTGTCACTTACTATGACGTTAGGTCCTCCAAAGGTACATATTAGTTTTTTAATAAGGTTATCAGCTACAGTAGTAGCTGTTTGGTCTGGCATGGGTGCCGCTATGGCGTTTTTGATAAACGTGCACATGCAGGTAAGTAAGTAAGCGTTTGCCGTTTCGGTAGGTTCGACGAGTGGGCCTACTACGTCTATGCTAACTTTAAAAAAGGGAACCGGCGAGGTATCGGTTATGATCATTTTTTGTTTGACATTATGTCTATTTAATTTTCTCAATTGGCATGGTAAGCATTTTTGAATGAACTCTTGCATATCTTCCTTCAAATGTACTCAGTAGTATTTATTCTTGATACGTTTGTAAGTTCTATTGCAACCGTTATGACCATCTATCGTTGAACAGTGGGCCTCTTCGATTATTTGTTGACGATGTTCGATGGTGGCGAAGACTATAAGTCCCTGACATACTATAATCTTGACTTCAGAAGGACCTAGTGTATTCGTTATCATTCGTAAAATTTCGAAGAATTCGACGAGTTCCATTTTTTACTTTGGGCTATACTGACGGTTTTAATTTTATTTTTAGTTAAATTTATTACTAATTGTTTCAGTACCAGATATATATATATAATTTCTAATGTTTTCAGTAGTCTCTCTATTTTCATGACGGATTGGGATAATAAAATGCATCTTGTTCCCTATTTTGATTATAGTCGGAACGGCTAATTGTAATTTGTTCATTTGTGGTAGTTTATCATGTTTAAATAAGCTGAGTGCATCTTCATCCACGTGGGTACCAAAGGTGTCAGTGAAGTATAAGTAATTGTCTCGCCTCATAAATAGTGCGTCCCGACAATAAATAATGTTTTCATTGGGTAAAGTGTCGGGTTCGATAGGGAGTTGACTGAATCTTCAAGCGTCACGTCTTTTAAAAAGTTCATATCCTGTTTTGGTTGTGTATCCTGTTTATTTTTAGTCTTCATTATGCGTATTATATTGTGTGCCAATTTTATTGCTTTCGGAGCAGTACATGTTTTCAGTAACTGTAGGATAATTAGTATTCGTGTCTGTTTCCGTTACTGGCGTGTCTACTTCCTGAGGAGGCGGATTCTTTTTCTGACGCGGCAGGAGGGACTTGATGGCTTCCAAGTATTTTGTACTTGGTAGTCGGCCCCTCGCGCGTCGCGGGATCATGGCGTGCGTATTTCCTGACCTTTTGGTGACATCATCTAGTTGAGCTGTCAAGACCAGTGTTTGAACCGGATCTTGCCTAGTTGTTTGTAAATGCTTATTGAGCTGTTCGACTTCCTGTATTGGATTTCGAGAGAGTGCATCTACATTGACATTCGACGCGCCTTTTTTATATCTGACTTCGAAATTAAAATTTTGTAACAATAGTCGCTGATGAGTTGCTTGTGAATTTGGATCGCTTATCGAGTATAAATGTACCAAAGGTCTATGGTCAGTAATGATGATGAATTTTCGGCCGTACAGGCAAGGTCTGAATTGTGAATTACTCCATACTATTGCTAATAGTTCGAGTCGGATAGCAAGGTAATTACTTTCAGCAGGTGTGAGGGTACGTGAGATGTATGCTACAGCGTGTTCTCACTCTTCGTCATCAAATCGAGAGAGCGACCCTGCGATTCCGATTTTGGATGCCTCTGTGGTAAGAACAAATGTCCTGTCAAAATCCGGGTGTCTGAGAACCGGAGGTTCGCATAATTTATCGCGTAGTGACTCGAAAGCTCTTTGCTGTTCTTCCGCCCAAACGAATAGCTGGCGTTTCTTTAATAGAATAGTAAGTAGTTTGGCGGTTTTAGCAAAATTTTCTATGAATCGTCTATAGTATCCTGCCAGGCCGAGCCATTGTTTAACATTCTTTGGCGTTCGTGGGACCGAGAATTCTTTCACTGCGCGCAGTTTGTCGTTGCACTGGTGTAGTCCGTGTTTCGAGATTATATGTCCGAGATATTAGATTTCCGGGCGTAGAATTTTGCATTTCTTCGAATGAAGGACCAGATTAGTTTCACGAAGACGTTTCATTAACTCAATGATGCTATCGCAGTGTTCGTCGAATGTTTTAGAATATACGCAAATATCATCGAAAAACGCTACTACATTTTTAAAGTCTGATACTAGTATATTTATTAGTGACAGAAAAATTGGTGCGCTAGTTTTTAGTCCAAAGGGTGAGCGACAAAATTGATATAGGCCTGACTCGCATTGGAAAGCCGTTTTATGCCTGTGTTCTTTTTTAATGTTTATCTGATAAGATGATGAATACATATAGAATGATGAGAATAATTGGGCACCGGCCATTCGTTCAAATAAGTCGACAGGTAGAGGGACTGGGAAATTATAATCCGGAATAATTTTATTTAGCGCGCGATAGTCAAATACGATGCGCGACGGTTGCGGTTCGCCATCTGGTGCGCAGTATGCGCTAGTTGTAGCTAGTAGTAGATTTTTCGATAATCCCTTTTTCTAATAATTCCTGCATTTGTTCATTTATAAATTTATTGATCTGCGGGGGGTGCCTAAACTTTCGGAGTCTGATTGGTACTTCAGAGGTAGTATAGATCTCGTGCTCGGTAAATCTCGTGGTTCCGAGCTTGTCGCCCTTAACCAAAAATCTGTCGCTGTAATTTTCCACGATTTCTTTAATTTTTATTCGTTGATTTTGTTTGATATCGTCCAATTTAATCAATTGAAGTAACTGTTTGACTCTTTCGTGACGATTATTAATTTCTGGGTTAACAAGTAGTGCTGCGCCACGCGCTCCAGGTACTTTTCCTCTAATAATCGAGCGGGCTGTTAATAATGCATTTAATGCATTACTAACTACATTTGGTTTTTGTAAGTTACTTTGTGATTTAATTATTGGATCGAGGTATCCATTTAGTATTTCGAGCAAGTATACGCGATCGCTATTAATTTCAGATTCTTTATTATTTAAACAACTAATAATACTGTTAGTTAATTCTTGTATTAGCGAATAATCTGATACTGATTTTTCTGGTTTTTTAATCATTTCTGATGCTTTGTTTAAAGCGTAGAGTAAATCGGATTCGTTTTCCATGCGCATGCCAGAAGTTACAGATACAGAGTTAATTTTTTTGAGTTCTCGGAAAAGTCGTTAACAGACAGGCTGTACAGATTGTCGGAATCTGATTTTATTTGTGTTTCTCGGATTTTGTTTTTAAACAGCTGAGGTATATACTCTTTAGGAGTCAGTTTGTCATTCTGTTTTATGGCATCGTGACCATTTTTTTTTACATGGGTTTTGTATACAGGTGCGTTCGTTCTCTGAGTTTCGACCGCTAGGTCCGGCAATTTCCCGCTAGGGCCGTCGACCGAATACGACGAATTATCACCAGGCTGTGCCTGCCCTTCGTTTGCGAGAGGTATCTTGCTGGGTGCCTGGTTAATTTTTTTTGCTACGGGAATAGCTCCAATGTAACAGGATTTACTTTCAGTGACAATTGGGAAAAACAAGTCGTTAATTTTTAAGAGATTCCTAGCGTAATCAATATGCGCTCTGTACTTTTTTAATGAATCGCTTCCTATTACATCGTCTTCTAATATAGGAAAATTTTTCGGTACTATGTGAAAATGAAGTACAAAGTTAGGAAAGGTTCATGAAATTTTTCGTAATGTCGAGATACTTTCTTGCGAGATCCCTTGTAGTTCGTATCTGTCTAAAAAATTTATGTGGACACCGTCTGGTTTGCTTGAAATTTTAAGTAGTGATACTGCTGCCCCGGTGTTTACGATGAAGCTAAGTTTTTGTTTAGTTGTATTTATTTCAAGCTGTATATTGTGGGTGACTGACTGTTAAGATGTAAAAGAATGATTTTTTATAACGGTTTTTTCTATAATCTTATAATGCAATTACTATTTTAATTATTTAAGATTTATAAATTATAAAGTTGTCATTATTAAGTATAAAATTAACGCTTTCGTTTTATATACAACTTATTGTTTAAATAAATTATTCATTGTTTATTTATTACTAACAGTTATTATTAAGCTGTTATTAATGAAACAAATTCTTACTCATGTTCATTTCTAATTCATTTTGCATTGGGACTATTTACATTTTTCTAATAATTCATATTTTTAGTGTAATAAATAAATTAACTTTGCATATTAAAATTCATTATTATTTAATAAATAAACGCAATTCGTATGACTATATTCTAAATCTACGTACTGAAATCTATATAAGAAATGCTTTGTTATATCAAAATTATCTTTAATTAACATATTTTTCTTAACCCATTAACGACCAAAATGCTCAATTTTTATGTCGATTTTCAACGCGTTTTTTTCGGTAGCCATAGGCTTAAGAAATTTTTGCAAACACGTATTTAGATGGGAAATTTAACGCTCTTTCAGAATCTTTTCGCAAAATTGCGATTGATTGCGTTATGAAAAAGTTATAGCCAATTAAACAATAAAAACCTGAAAAATTTTGCGAAAAATCAAGTTTGCGATTTTTTTAGCAATGTTACCGCTAAAATATCATCAAACAAATATGATCAGAGGTGATCATGACTGTCAAAGTGTCTACAAGAATTTTGGTGGAATTTTTGAACCACTTCTTCCAACAAAATGGTGGCAAAATAAAAAAAAATCCATGAAAAACGGTTCTCATTTTTTATCTCGGAAACCATTAAGTTTAGATAAAAAATTCATTGAACAAAAAAGTTTTTGAATTAAACGAGAAATACGCCTGAATTTTTTCAGAATTTTCCAAGGCGATTTTTGAATTTTCGGAGAATACGGGAAATCCATTTTTCCAAAATCATCTCCAAAAATTCTAAAAAAATTCATGCGTGTTCCTTGATAAGTTCTAAGACTTTTTGTTTCATAAACTTTTTCTCCAAACACAATAGTTTTCGAGATAAAAGACGTTCTACTCTTAGCATGACCCAGAGACAACGACGAGGACGTAGTAGAATTTTGTCTCCTTTGGGGTGCTTGATTTGAGTGAGGCCCCTTGCCTCTCACTTTTCGAGTTGCTTGATTTGAGTGAGTTCCCTTGCCTCTCACTTTTCGAGGTGCTTAATTTGAGTCCCCTTTCCTCTCACTGCAATTTTTCAGTGTTTTTTTTTTTTGAAACATTCAACACAAATCGATAAATCACATTTTTCACAGATAATTCTCGTTCTTACGGGACAATAAGAACAAAGTTTGAGTTTTGTTTGTTTGGATATATTGTGTTTCTCTTTTTTGCATTGTCTCTGCGTCATGTAATTTTTAGCTATTGAAAATGCAAAATCTTTTGTTCCAACCCTTTTTTTCTCATCATTGACAGCATTGAATAGTACAGTAGCATTTACTATCGAAGCTTGAATTAGTCTTAAAAAGCTACCCACGTCTACTTTTTTGAACGAATACTCGGAAGTAAATTGTTACAATGTCCGTCGTGGACATCATTGCCACCCATAAAACTGTTATAGACGCTAATAGCCTCGGAAAAGGTATTTCAACTTTTTTTCCTTCTTGCTTACTGTATCTCTTTGAAAAGGATAATGGAGTTACCCCTGCAGCAGTAGAAATAATCGAAACTGGTTTTGAATCCATCACAGTGATGTAATTTATACCACTGTTCTTATCGTGCTTCACGGCATACTTACCTCTTTGAGCTTTTTTATTTGGAACATTTTTATCTTTGACTCTATCTTCTCTAATAGTACCTGTACATTTTAGCCCAAGCTTCTTCAAATGCACAGCGAGATCTAAGCTTGTGAAATAATTATCAAAATAAAGATGGAACATAGATATTTTGCCCGGAGGTATAACACGAAAAAAATTTTCTAGTAAATTAATAACAACGCGAGAACCTAATGCACACTTACTAAATTTACTTTCCGTTGTAGAATTTTTTTCCGCAGTATAAATCAAGACCTAATACAAAACCATCGGTAGTACAAAGACGCCAAAATTTGAGACCAAATCGTATGGGTTTTCCTCAAATGAATTGTTTTAGAACCGTCCTCGCATAAGACTTAGCCATTATTTCATCGATGAAAAGAGCAGTTCTCCACACACCGAACTTCATAATATTAATTTCAAATAGGTTTAATACTGAACGGACACGCCAAGCATACTATAGTCAGTTGGATTTTTCTCTTTCGTTTGTGAATATTTTAATTTTGATTTGATCTCTTCAAACTTATTACGTGACATAGCAGAAGAAACAACGTTACAAGATAAAAAAGGGTCACGTGACCAGTCATCCCTCTGAGATTTCCTTTTGTTGAATGAAGTCAAAATGATTATTCCCACGAATGTATTTAAGTCTTTTAACTTTAAATCAAAATTATTTTCTTTGCAAGCATCTATAATATATTGCTTTATTTCAGTTGAGAAAAATGTTTCAAACAGTTCTACTGGCCCTATTTCTTGTATATTGGAAGGGTAACTATATCATCGTAAGTGTTCTTTGAAGTATCAATTGCGTACATTTCATTGGAGCGAGTGGAAAGTCTTTTACGTTTTTGCGACATGTTATATAAAATAATAAAAATACCTAATGAAAATAATTACTACAGTTTTCAATGCTTCTTGTCAAACCTAGACTTTAGAAAGCGAAAATAATCTTTTCGATTCGATTTACTGTATGGTCTCAAAATAACAAGAGACTAGTAAATAATAAAAATGAGCTCACATACAATTTTCTGAATTGCTTTTTTGATATGTGTATATTAGTATACGCTGCAACGATTACCGAAAATCGTTCGACTCGCGTAGATTAATAAGCGGCTGAGCGGAATAGCCGCGATCGGTTCGAGAGAGAGAGAGGGCGCGTATGGGCAATGACCGGGAGGGGAGAGTTCGGTAGTCAGTATGACTGTGTCACTCAGTCCGGTAGCATCCAAGTTTGTGAGCGTGGAGCAGACATTGTGTTTGTTTTTTTGCGAGCGAGAGCAGAGGGTTCAGCAAACAATTGGCGATAGGTGAGCGAGTGGTGCGCGCACTGGTAAACGTGCGCGGCTGTAACAGCGGTTGGAGTTGCCTCAGCAGCAACAACGACAGCAGCGAGTCTCTCAACGGCGACAGCGGGAAAACCGGCTCATAGGCAGCGACAGCGTCAAGCGTAATTGGATACGGTTGGCCACCGTATCCACAACAACTCCGCGGTAGGTGCACGTCATTATATCCATTGTTGTTAGGTGCGATCCCGCGCAGCGTGCGCGAGGAAAGTATTTACAGCGTGCGAGTGTTTAGTCCGCGACCATTGCGGAGTTCTCCTCCCTCTCTCCCCGTGTATATTGTCACCTGAATTAGCGTGCGTGAGTCTCTCAGCAAATCCCCCGTGTATTTGGTTAATTTGAATAAAGCGATCAATAGTTGTTCTTAACCGAGATATTGTTTTGTCTTTCCTTTGTCCGGAGTGCATGTTATTGTTGACATTCGATTCGAATGAGCCGGTAGCATAGCACGGATCGGGCGGATACCGATAGAAGCGAATTGCAAACCGAGTTTCCAGCAGCGACCGTAGGAGCGCTGCTAAGCAAGAGCGACAGCGCCGCCAAGTGGCGAGTTGGGGAACCCAACTCGGATTGGCGAGGGAACTCTGCGCAGGTTCACTCCCGGACAAGGTAGGTTAACGTGCTTACGGCACGTTGCTAACATGGCGTCGTTTGACCGAAATAATACAATTAATAGGTCACAGGTTAAACGGCAGCCTGTTACAACGCTATACAAACTGCACTTGTATACACATAAAAAGGCAAAACATTATTATATTACACAGGCCCACAAAAAAAAATGAACTTGGATGTCCATCGACAAAACCCATGTACTCCTACGTATTTTTGCGCGCTGAGTCCGAATCTGGCATTCGTTTAACCTCAGCACGTCGGGTTCAAGGGCATTTGAAGGTCACATTGCAGAAATCAGCAATAACTAATACAAGACATCTGTCTGTTAAGTTTTTGGTGTCGCTGAGTTTAAATCCGGTATTTGTTTTTCTCCATGAGGTAAGTTTGAAGGTTAGTTCAAGGTCAAAGCTGTTTACTCGAGGAAAAATGAATTTTTGACTGCAGATTCTGAAAGAGCGGGAAATTTTACGTCCAGATACATATTCAATTTTTTTTAATATAACCCTCAAGGTCATGTGAAGGTCACTTAATCTTGTTGGATGGAGGATTCGTATGACAATAAGATAATGGAATTTCATGGGGCAAACTACCATGTCGTTATGTTTTCAGGGTCGCCGAATCCAAATCCGCGGTGTTCGTTTGTCTCCATCAGGCCGCATTGAAGGTCGTTTGAAGGTCAAATCCTCGACAATTAGTGAAATCGAGTCAAGTTATCATTCTAACATATTTTTTGAGCATCTGAACCCAAATATAAAGACCGCTTAATACCTCAGGGTCAAAATCAAGGTCGTCCCAAGGTCAAATATACATTTTTTCATTAAAAAAAGAAAATTTTGACCACAGATTCAGAGAAAATGGAAAATCTTACATCTAGCTGTGATCGTTACTTATTTTTTTGATCACACTCCCGAAATAATCGTGTGCCGCAACCCAGGGTACCTCCACGTGGTGACGGCGGAAAACGGCTTTTTTTTTGGCTTTTTGTTTTCCGGCAAAACCCTGGGGTGAAGGCATGATGCCGTCATGGTTGGCACACGAAGAGGTACGATGCAGGGTTTCGGATGCCCAGTATCGGCGATTGGTCAGGATGAGCAAGCAGGTCCGCAATCGTCGTCATCATGCGACTGCAGCTCTACAGTGGTTGGAAACTTGGTCTCTGTAGAGTACAACAATACAAGAATACGCTCTAATTCTCATAGTTGTAAGCAAAAAGTGAATTCCTTTTGCTATGTGTGTGGCAAATACTTTTTGAAAAAGTCGGATCTTCGCAAATTCACAGATGATTTGAAACTAGTATACGATGAGTGTTTCGGTTGTAAAGTCACTGATGGTGAGCAAGATTGGCTGCCACAATTGATATGCAATAGCTGTAGGCTGATGTTTAGCCGGTACAAAAAGGACAAAACTCCATTAAAATTTGTCAAACCTATGGTTTGGAGTGAGCCAGAAAATGTAGAGAATTGTTATTTTTGTATGACAAAAACTATAGGTTTTAACTCATCTAATGTCCACAAAATTGTATACGCGAGTGTGTCTAGTGTAATCAAGCCGTTTATAGCTCCAACAGAAGAAAGAGATACAGATGTAGAAAGTGACCTTTCTTCTGCACTTACTGAATTAGAGATTTCTAGTTCTGATGAGGCCGAGAGTGAAAGAGAAGAAACGGACGAGAGTAATGACGAGTATGTGCCATCTGGATCACAAACAAAGATAAAAGGAGAATTTGATCAGAAAGAACTTAATGACCTAGTTAGAGAGTTAGGCTTATCAAAGGAGGGAGCAGAGTTGCTTGCTTCGAGGTTGAAGGAAAAAAATTTACTGGCGAAAGGTACTAAATGTTCTTACTATCGGAATAGAGAAAAAGACTTCAGAAAATATTTCTCTACGGAGAATGATCTCGTATTTTGCAACAATGTTAAGGATCTGATGAACGAATTTAAGAAGGATGTTTATAAATCTGAGGAATGGAGATTATTTCTGGATTCTTCTAAGCGAAGCCTGAAGGCTGTATTATTACATAACACTAATAAATATTCTGCAATACCTCTGGCCCATTCGGTTACCCTGAAAGAAGATTACAAAAATGTTGAGTTGGTATTAAATAAAATACAGTACAAGAAACACAACTGGCTAATCTGTGGTGATCTCAAGATTCTTACCATCATGCTAGGTCAGCAATCAGGCTTCACAAAGTTTCCATGTTTCTTATGTATGTGGGATAGCAGGGATCGTAAGAATCATTATGTAAAAGCAGAATGGCCTAGTAGATCAACGTTCGAACCCCGTAAGGATAACATCATTAACAAGCCATTAGTAGAGCCATCCAAGGTCCTTCTTCCTCCTCTCCATATTAAACTTGGTTTAATAAAACAATTCGTTAAAGCGTTGAATAAAGAAGGGCTATGTTTCTCGTACCTGGGAACAAAATTTCCAAGAGTATCTGACGCTAAATTGAAAGAAGGTATATTTGACGGTCCCCAAATCCACACATTGTTAAAGGATGAAGCATTCATAGACAAGATGGACGATAAAGAGAAAGCAGCATGGATTAGCTTCAAGGATGTAGTGGAAAATTTCTTAGGGAATCACAAGAGCGATCACTACAAAAAACTAGTTGAAGACTTACTTAAAAATTACAATAGTTTGGGTTGCTTGATGAATTACAAGCTACACTTTCTTCATTCACACTTAGACTACTTTCCACAAAATCTTGGAGATTATAGCGAAGAACAAGGGGAACGGTTTCACCAAGATATTAAAGTAATGGAACAGCGATACCAGGGCCGGTGGGACATAAATATGATAGCGGACTTTTGTTGGACATTGAAAAGAGAACATATTATCGACGGAAAGAAACGAAAGCGGAATCCCCTACATAGATCATTCGAAGATAAAAGAACAAGAAAAAAAAGAAAATCATGAGTTTTGTAATACATGATACCCATGTCTCCATATGTGGCTGTTTGTCATGCGACGATTAGTCAGCTTCAATATTTTTCTCAAATACTAATTTATGGCACATAATTCACTAATATGTGAAATTTTCTATTTTTCATGCAACTGTGGTCAAAATTTCCTTTTTTTAATAAAAAAAATGTATATTTGACCTTGGGATGACCTTGATTTTGACCCTGAGGTATTAAGCGGTCTTTATATTTGGGTTCAGATGCTCAAAAAATATGTTAGAATGATAACTTGACTCGATTTCACTAATTGTCGAGGATTTGACCTTCAAACGACCTTCAATGCGGCCTGATGGAGACAAACGAACACCGCGGATTTGGATTCGGCGACCCTGAAAACGTAACGACATGGTAGTTTGCCCCATGAAATTCCATTATCTTATTGTCATACGAATCCTCCATCCAACAAGATTAAGTGACCTTCACATGACCTTGAGGGTTATATTAAAAAAAATTGAATATGTATCTGGACGTAAAATTTCCCGCTCTTTCAGAATCTGCAGTCAAAAATTCATTTTTCCTAGAGTAAACAGCTTTGACCTTGAACTAACCTTCAAACTTACCTCATGGAGAAAAACAAATACCGGATTTAAACTCAGCGACCCCAAAAACTTAACAGACACATGTCTTGTATTAGTTATTGCTGATTTCTGCAATGTGACCTTCAAATGCCCTTGAACCCGACGTGCTGAGGTTAAACGAATGCCAGATTCGGACTCAGCGCGCAAAAATACGTAGGAGTACATGGGTTTTGTCGATGGACATCCAAGTTCATTTTTTTTTGTGGGCCTGTGTTATTATTGAATGGCTGTTCTTTATTCTGTATCAAAAATATTAACACTGCTAGGATTATAACCTAACTCACTTTTTATCTCGAAAACTATTGAGTTTAGAGGAAAAGTTTATAGAACAAAAAGTCTTAGAATTCATCAAGGAATATGCCTGAACTTTTTAGAATTTTTGGAGATGATTTTCGAAAAATGGATTTTCCGAATTCTCCTAAAATTCAAAAATCGCCGCGGAAAATTCTGAAAAAATTCAGGCGTATTTTTCGTTTAATTCTAAGCCTTTTTTGTTCAATGAACTTTTCATCTAAACTTAATGGTTTCCGAGATAAAAAATGATAAATGTTTTTTATGGATTTTTTTTTATTTTGCCACCATTTTGTTGGAAGAAGTGGTTCAAAAATTCCACCAAAATTCTTGGAGATACTTTGACAGTCATGATCACCTCTGATCATATTTGTTTGATGATTTTTTAGCGGTAACATTGCTAAAAAAATCGCAAACTTGATTTTTCGCAAAATTTTTCAGGTTTTTATTGTTTAATTGGCTATAACTTTTTCATAACGCAATCAATCGCAATGTTGAGAAAAAATTCTGAAAGAGCGTTAAATTTCCCATCCAAATACGTGTTTGCAAAAATTTCTTAGGCCTATGACTACCGAAAAAAACGCGTTGAAAATCGACTAAAAAATTGAGCATTTTGGTCGTTAATGGGTTAAATAACAAAAATCATTATATCTATATCTATTACTTCGTAACGTCACGCTCCTTATTTTGGTTATGAAATTAGACTCTTGTACTAATACAATTAAATAATCGGTGAGGTGGCGCCGTTTAATGTGCTGATTTGAGTAAACAGATAGATGCGTTTGACGTGTTGCGGTGATTCAGTAATATAATACACTAGCTCATAGATAGGACCGTTACATTGTATTTAAAAAGTGACGTACTATTATTACCTGATATTTTTGAAAATTTTCGAATTTTCATTCAACAGCACGCTATTATACAACACCCGGTTCAACATGGGATGTAATGCTAAAGTATACAAAAGTTGAGCTCCAACTCCTGACTGATATTGATATGGTATTATTTATTCATAAAGGTAAACGTGGAGGTACTAGTCAATGTTTTAATAGATATGCAAAGACTAATAATTAATAGATGGTATCAGAATTCAAAAAGGATGAACCAAGTAAAATTTTGATCTATGTTAATAATCTTTATGGTTGTGCTACGATACAGTCTTTACCATACAAAAATTTTGAATGGATTAAGATTATCGATGTTACATACGTTTTTTATATTTGATGAATTTGATAAACTATTTAATAAACTTATGGCGAATACAGTATACGCTAAAACGATGGAAGATGAACGTAAAAGAAAAGATGTGAAAATAATTAATCCATGGGAGGGTTGATTTAGAGCACGTATCGCTCTCATAAATTTTCACAGCATTTTATTTTTAATGAAAATTTGATTGCAGTACAATTATTGTCGACAAGTATAGGAATAAATAAACTGATTTATATAGGGCTTGTTTTTTAAATCTATCAAATACACTTATGTATGAATTTCATTATGGTTATATGTTAAATCGAGTTGGCTCTAAGTATAATTTATTATACACCGATACAGACAGCTTTGTATATGAAATTGAAGATGTTGATATGAATAAACTTATGAAATAGGACATTGATAAGTTTAATACATCAGATTATCCTGAAAATAATTAATTTGGTATGTCATACGCGAAGGTATTTAAGGAATATATGAGGTTATGAAGCAAAATCTATAGTATTTAAATAGAAAATCAGCAGCCCATTAAAAAAGCAAAAGATATAATAACATATATTGTTAAGAATAAAATCGATCATGAAGATTACAGACCTTACTTGGAGCAGTTACAAATTATCAAATGCATGCAATGTAATATACGAAACAATTTATTTATACTTCGAACCATTCAAGAAGAAAAAGTTGCTTTGATATCCAATGATAACAAACGTTGTTTGTATCCTAATAATCCTGAGAGTCTCCCTTGGGTTATTATAATACATTAGAAATATCTCGTCTCAAAGAGAGTTGCATTCAACGAAGGAAAATAAAATCATCTACAAACAGTGGTCAAAAGCAACAGAAGAGTCAAGAAGTTTTTCAAGATACCGATAAATTTCGTTCAGAAAAAAGTTACTGTAATGGGGGAGAAAGTCATGTATGTAAGAAACGAATACTAGATATGGTGAGAGGAACAGCGGTGACCGTGACGACTCGAAACCTAGAAATGGAGCAATGCTTGTCAATAGAAAAGAGCTTGAACAGGAATACCATAGAGAGGAAATGAAAACGACGGCTTAAGTTCGAAGAGTGGGGATGACCACAATATAACTGAAAGCACTTCTCAGATAGGCACAGTTGTTCAGCATCAGCACAAAACATTAGTCTCTTCTCTTCCTTCAATACTCTAAAATCATCTTAACTAAAATTTATAAAGTATGTTCTAATTGTATGAAGATTAGAATTATCTAATAACATGTATGAGGCAAGATAAATCTCGAATTATTCTTTAACTCGATTGTGATGATGATTGTTCAGAATCATTCTATCAGACTGAATTTCAAAGGCAATAATCCATCATTTTGATTTTTTTATTGATCTTTCAGAAAGATATGGATTATTTATACAATATCATGGATGTGATAGATTTAAATTTATTATTTAAATGTACTTAATCGACTCACAAAAGACGAAGATAAAACAAAAGTTGTTTGTTTTATCCTCACAGATGAGAGCGAAGTTTAAGTCTCTTATCCTTAAAATAATAACAATATGTAATATAAAAGATCAATTTATTTCAATAAAAGCTAGATACATATAAATTTATATTTTGTAATTCATTAATCTATAGTCTCCTTATTTGTGTAAGATTTGTAGGTATTTTCAAAAACAAGCCATTTTACAAAGACTTCATTACCACGTTTTCTGCGAACTTTTTCTATAAGATAAACATCAGGATACGTTTCTTTTTGTAGTTCTTGTTTGTAAAAACCTCCAACAATAGGATTTTCTTCGTAATCTATTACATGATATGTTATAGGTTTTATTTTTGAAATATACTGAAGAGTAAAAATTTCAATAGTTCAATTAGGAGTACGTATATTCTTTTTCAAAAACGTGTTTTAACTTGCTCACTTGCACTTTCTCACCTACTTCGAATTTTGGTTTCTTATAGAAAAGCCGTTGATCGTAAGAGATTCGCCTCACCATTTACATTTCATTCTCTTTAATAACATCTGTAGGCTTCATGTATATTGTATCATGTTTTCGATTATTGTAAGATTCCATTAAATTAGAAAGAATATTAATGCACCTATAATTTCCTCTTAGATTAAATTTTTTCTACTTAATATTTTTATTAAATGTACGATTAAAACGTTCACAAATAGATGCTTTGAGATGACTATACGTAAAATGTAGATTTAATTTATATTTTATCATTAGATTTTGGAAACGTGAATTGTAGAACTCTTTGCCTCTCTCTACTTGGAGATTTGTAGAAATAC
This sequence comes from Phymastichus coffea, assembly GCF_024137745.1. NCBI lineage: Eukaryota > Metazoa > Arthropoda > Insecta > Hymenoptera > Eulophidae > Phymastichus > Phymastichus coffea. The sequence goes on along the minus strand of NW_026706818.1, from coordinate 10,264,691 downwards.
GTTTCTTTTTTTATACAGTTTCCATTGCACTAGCGACATCTTCACCAGTTTTCTGTTTTACCGGAACGGTCGAAGCATATTTTAAGAATGTATCTATGATAGTTAATAGATAACAAAAGCTCTTGTTCTCCCTCAAATAACCTTGCATTTCGACAAGATCATCTTGCCACGTCTCATAATAGATGAGTGGAATACAGGTATATCGAGTTTTCGAAGTGGATATTGGCGATGTGTTGCTTTATGCAGCTCATCAGCTACTTATTGATGTTCTATATTTATTACGAATATTTAAGAAGATTAAGCAAACGAAATCGCTGGAATAATTTCTTAATCATCTTCTAATTTTACAATCGCTTCTCGATGTATTTTCAATTCTACCATTATTTTATTTATAGATTTTTGAAAATTATCAATTACATTCATAATCGCAGTAATGTCAGCTTCATAAGTTTTTCGCAGCGCTCGTAAGTTTACGGCATCGTTATTCTCCTGAGGTTCAGCTATATTACAAATTCTTTTGTTATCAATGTCGTATTGACCGTCTTTAGTGAGTTTATAACTATGAGAGCCCTTTAATTCTCGTCCAAACACATCAACGCTCATGATGATTATTGATTAAACCCTGCTACTCTATTTTTATATATTTCAAAACTCATCATTCTGTTGCTGGAAATGATTGAAACTTTTCTGCAATCGAGTTTTTATACTCTTGAAACTATTTATTTCAGCTTCAGTTAACTGATTAACAAAGTTTGAGTTTATTGAGTGATTTGCTTTATAAGAATGAGTAGTATTACAAATCGTTTTGTTATCTGCATCGTACTAATCATCTACAGTGATTTCATACTCTATGACAGGAGGACTTCGAGTAGTTTCCATTTTATTCAGCTTATGACCAAACACATCGACACTCATTTTAATACAGATAGATATTCAGGATTCTCTTAATATACGAGGTGTGATCAAAAAGTAAGGTGAATTTTGAAATTTAGCGGGCTACGTCCGTTCGATCTTCGACTTTTTTATTTGGTTATGTCGGTACACTCGTCTAGAACATACTCGTACGTTCCAAATTTCAGCTTTGTAGTATGTTTGGTTTGTTTGTGAGAGGCATCAAGGTTAGAAGTATTTTGCGTGCTCCACGATTTACTGCTGTCTAAAAACATGGATCAAAGAGTTTGCATTAAATTTTGTGTGAAAAATGGAATCAAATGTTCCAAAACACTTGAAATGATGAAAGTGGCATACGGTGAGACTACTTTAAGCCAAAAAAATGTTTACAAGTGGTATAAACTCTTCCAAGAAGGCCGAGAAGACACCGACGACGAACCTCGTTCTGGACGTCCCAGCACATCAACAACTGATGAGAATGTTGAAGAAGTGAAGAAAATAGTGTTGGGAAATCGTCGAATTACCATTAGAGAAATTGCTGATGATATTGGCATCTCATTTGGTTTGTGCCAATCAATTTTGACGAGTGTTTTAGATATGAGACGTGTGTCAGCGAAGTTTGTTCCGAAATTGCTCAATTTCGACCAAAAGAAACGTCGCATGAGCATCGCCCAAGAGCTCCTGAATGACGTCAACGATGATCCAGATTTACTCAACAGGGTTATAACAGGTGACGAAACATGGGTATACGGTTATGACGTCGAGACTAAGATTCAATCGTCTCAGTGGAGGCATTCTGGATCACCACAGGGTAGAACAGTAAACAAGGAATATTACCTGCAAGTTATGCGCAATTTGCGCGAAGCAATCCGCCAGAAACGTCCGAATTTGTGGAAAAATAAAAATTGGCTTTTGCACCATGATAACGCCCCTGCTCACACATCGTTGCTTGTGCGCGAATTTTTGGCTAAAACCAACACAGTAACGATGCCACAGGCACCGTATTCCCCAGATCTGGCCCCCTGTGACTTCTTCTTGTTCCCAAAACTGAAGAGGCCCATGAAAGGACGGCGTTTTGCCACGATTGAGGAGATAAAGACGGCATCGAAGGATGAACTAAACAAGATCACAAAAAATGATTTTTTGAAATGCTTTGAGGATTGGAAAAAGCGTTGGCACAAGTGCATTATATCCGAGGGGGATTACTTTGAAGGAGATAAAATAAAAATTGATGAATAAATAAATATTTTTTGAGAAAAATAAAAATTCACCTTACTTTTTGATCACACCTCATATATAGTCAGTTTCACGTAATTTTTCAACGATTGAATTAATTTCATTAACATGACTAAGATTACCATCGGTTCATTCGGCAATGAGCAATCTCAATCGATCAACGAGCTCATTTGGATCATCCCAATATACATAATCAAATAATGTTCCTTTTCTAGCTATTTTATAGTTAGGAAAAAGACCTCTTCCATCAATAGTCGATTTTCGGTACTTAGCGCTACTGCTCAAAGATAAATTTGGACCAATATACTTTTTGAATTTATTTACATGCTTATTGCGATATTCTCCATTTTTTTCGTATCTCTTTCGATGAGCATAGTGATTTCAAGAATTTTTATATAATTTTCAATATCCGATGAACTGATTAATTTAGAATCAGGTTCTTTACGAAAGAGAAGTTCCATTAAACCAGGCGTCTTGCTGTATGCTTTATCATTCACATATTTTCATGCAAGCGAACACCAAATGTCTTGTTTAAATTACTTTTCTGGTTCAAGCAATAGTCGAACATAGTTTCCTATAATCGAATCATCCAATAGCTGTTGTCTCTGTTCTGTAGTTACATTTGAACTACTTATGTTCAAATTTATAGCAGTTGTATCATATGATGATTCATCATCATCATCATCAATAGAAATAGCAGACTCAAATGTAGTATCAAGCGGTTGCCATGTAGAATTTAATTCATTAGCAGTACTATTGAAATATCTAGATTTGTAGGGAGTGCCAGCTGCTACTTCTGACTTGAAAACATTATCGAACGCGATTTTCTTTTTCTTAGTCGATTAACGAGCTAATTTGGATCATCTCAATATACTTAATCAAATAATGTTTTTTTCTTCCTATTTTACAGTTAAGTAAAATACTTCTTCCATCAATAGTCGATATCCGCTTCTAAGCATAATCACTCAGCGATGAATTTGGAACAATGTACTTTTTGAATTTGTTTACATGCTTATTGGAATATTATCTATTTGCTTAATATCTCTAACAGAGAGGATTAGTGATTTCAAGAATTATTATATAATTTTCAATATTTCATGAGCCGATTAATTTAGAATTAGGTTCTTTACGGATAAGAAGTTCCATTAAATCAGGCGTCTTAACGTATGCTCTATCATTCACAGTCACGTTATCGTTCTTGAAGAGAATTGTAGAATTACCTGTGACATATGTATTTTCTAGTAGACGAACGCCAAATGTTTTGTCTAAATTACTTTTCTGTTGAGGTTCATGCAATTGTCGAACATAGTTTCCTACAAGCGAATCGATCAATAGCTGACGTTGCTGTTCTATAGATATATTTTTGTTTAAATCTATAGCATTTGTACGAGTAATGATTCTGCAGTCTTATCAAGTTCGTCATCATCATCATCAATAAAAATAGAAATAGCTGATTCAAATGTAGTATCAAACAGCTGCAAGTAAGAATTTAATTCATTAGCAGTACCTTTGAAATATCGAGATTTATTGCGAGTGTCAGCTGTTGCTTTTGACTTGAAAACATTATCGAACGTGATTTTCTTTTACGTTTTCTTTGTCTGTTCAGTAGTAGCCTTAGTTTTATCAGTAGCTTCTTCTACAACCTTTGTCAATGGTTCAACAATAGGTTTAAAAGTTTCATTCTTTGTTTTTTCTAAATCAGCTTTGTCACGTTTTATTAGTTGATACTTGCGTCTGACGACATCACGAGCCTCAGATAGTTGCTCGAGAATCTTTTTTTCTCTTTCAAAGTCAACCATGTTTACGCTCTTAATTTCTAAAATTAAATAATCTTCTTCGGCTCACTCCGCTATATTTTGTGACGGTAAACGTCTTGTTTGCGCTACTGTCTCGAACACACGGCTACCTAGGTGGGTAGCACCTATCGGCCGGGGAAAGCGGAAAGCGGGAACTCGGACGGGAACACACGCGAAGATAGAAGAACCAATCGAGGATTAGCCACCCCAGAATTGAGAAGCACATAGGAGCCGGATCAATACCCATGAGAATACGGACGTTTAAAAGAGTGCGGAAGCGGGACCATTGATAATTTCCGTTGGTGTTGCTGTCCGGAGTGATTGGTGATAACGCCATCGCAGGCCAACCTCGAAGTCGCGGAATCCATCCGACAGAATCAACAGAACGACGGAGAAAACCCTGTTTCCAGTTAAGAAAAGCGGCAACCTGAGCTGTATCTTGAAAGGCGACAATAATCTGCTTCCCCTGATAGTGCGACTATTCATATGCGGTAAGCTGGTCAGCTTCGCGTCACCATTTTTGTTAATCAACCGCACATATTAATTCTCTCCTCACACCGGCGATTACGAGAAAATCGGTAGCGAGCATGCAAACAAATTTTGCGAACGAGGGATTGTGAACGAATTGGCGATGCGTAAGATTGTCGTGCGCACCGTATAAATGTAAATGCGCGGGCTAAACGTATTTTAAATTACATAGAAAATAAACCAGCCTGTATCTGATTGAAACATTCATCTATTGTTGTCATTGTTAGTAAGTTGGTTGACTGACACCTGTCCTTCCTGCTCCCCGGTTAGCTAGCAAAGTTTGATTATTTCGATCTCGCCGCGCGCATTCCGATACGACTGCACATTGGGCAAGACAATAAAAATAAGATGGAATTCACACCCCATTACAATTTATAGCAAAAGAATCAAATTCCTTTCTATATCGTCCATGATTTATCGGTCTGTCTCTGTCGACAACCAAAAATCCATGATTATCGTCTCTCCGACATTTTGAACATATTACTTTAAACTTCTCAAAAGACATTCGAATTAATGTGATTATTGTAAATATGCTTAATATTCACGACATTTTGCCGAAACAAAACTAGTAAATTTACATTATTTCGAATGAGAAAGTAGCGAATTCGTTGAATCGTCGTTTTCATTAGAAAACATTATTAACGCTGCCTCAAGAAATGTTGTGCCTAGTAATAAATCACTCTTTGTATGCATTCAGCTATTAAAGTCTCTAAGGAAGTTGTAAAGAAGGCTGGAGGTAGAAAAGAATAAATATGCCTCGTATTCTACCGATTCCAAATAAAATAGATGCATTTCTATCTTTTTTAATTCAATTGTTTGGCGCTTTGAGTACCAGTTATGCTAAGGAAGCTGCTTCATTAACAAAAGCTATCAGTGCTAAGTCCACTCTAAATGAATTGAAAGCAGCTCATAGATACATGTCATGATCATAGATATAAGTCCTTGGTAAAAGACTTTATTTGAAACCGCATTGGAAAAGTTATGGTCTTCATCTAAAACTATATGCAAGTGGAAAAGACGTAAAAGAAATCTCGAAGTAGCTATATCTAATCGAGCACTGACAGATCACTATATAGAAAAGTAGACTCAAATACTAAAAATTGTAAATTTTCGAGGTGTTTTCATGCGTAATGCTCTACCAGCGGAAAGGAGGGCGATATCAAAAGATAGCTATTGTCAATTCGCAATTTGCTTTGAACTCGTTTTTTCGAGTTCAAAGCAAAATTTGATGGAAATTCGTTAATCTTGTTTTTCAGTCATTTTTGACAATATGAAAATCCAACGAACGCGAAAAAGGCACTATAAAACAAAGACACGCTGCGCATGAACTATACGAGGGTGGTCCGATAAGTATTTAGCCTACAAAAGAACAACGAAAATTCTGGAAAAGTGGCGTTTTATTTTTCAACATAGTCTCCTTTTAGTTCGATACACTTAGCCCAGCGATGCTCCAACTTCTTTAGCCCGTCTGAAAAATACGTTTCCTCGAGCTCTGAAAAGTAGGCTTCCGTGGCAGCGATTACCTCCTCATTCGACTCAAATTTCTGCCCGGCGAGTGACTTTTTCAAATCTGGATACAAAAAGAAGTCGCACGGGGCTAAACCTGGAGAATACGGTGGATGGGGCAGCAGTTCGTAGCTTAATTCGACCAATTTGGACGGCGGAGGTGTGAGCCGGTGCGTTGTCATGGTGGAAGAGCACTTTTTTCTTCGCCAAATGGGGCCGTTTTTTCTGCAATTCGACGTCGAATCGGCCCAATAATTCGGCATAGTACAGCCTTGTGACCGTTTTGCCCCTCTCCAGGTAGTCGATGTAGATCACACCTTGTGAATCCCAGAAAACGGTGGCCATCACCTTTCCGGCCGATGGTGCAGTCTTCGCATTCTTCGGAGCACTTTCGCCGGGTAAAGTCCACTGTTTCTACTATTCCTTGGTCTCTGGTGTATACCAGTGGATCCATGTTTCGTCGACTACCACGAAACGACGCAGAAACTCCTTCGGATTGCGCTTAAACAGCGTCAGACATTGCTCTGAAGTTGTCTCACGGTTGCACTTGTTGTCCGGAGTGAGCAAACGCGGCACCCACCGCGCCGACAGTTTTATCATGCCCAAAATTTCATGCAGGACATGACCCACGCGGTCTTTTGAGATGCCTACGATCTTAGCTATCTCGCGCACCTTCAATCGTCGATCTGCCAATACGAGATCGTGAATTTTTGTCACGTTATGCTCCGTGGTAGCCGTTTTCGGAGCACCTGGACGTGGCTCTTCAAAAATCGACGTGCGACCACGTTGAAACTCGTTAAACCAATTTTTGACGGTCGCCATCGAAGGAAAAGAGTCACCGTACACAGCATCCAAGTGCTTTTTGATTTCCCTGAGCGATTTCCCTTCTAAAAACAAGAATCGAATCACCGACCGATACTGCTCTTTTTCCGTTTTTCAAAAATCAACGGGCACACTTGGTTTCACACGCTCTCAAAAATAAACTACAACTCCGATCCGGCTGAAATCTTGACAGTAATCATCGAGAAGGTTGTACTACGTGATGGAATATTTTATTTGCGAGAGTGGCGCCATCGGGCGGTGAGGCTAAGTACTTATCGGACCACGCTCGTACGTCCGGTATGTGTCAGTAAGTAACCAATAGATTCGTGAGGCTTTACTGTTGATGTTTCTGTCCGGTAGAGGTCGCTCGAACACTATGGCGCGAAGATATAAACGTAGGCCCGATACTTTTCGGACAGACCTCGTATAGTCATTCAGTGTAGTCCTAAAACAAATTTTAACCAGAGGATTCTATTGGATCAATTTTGAGCTTCATTAGACACACATTTATTGAAAACGAAACGCATAGTTCTAAGTTATCTCTGACTATTCTCGAAGTTAAAGCTTTATATATAGAGTGTAATATTACTACAGGCTCTTACATAAACGATCACAAAGTACATGCCATACATGAACTTTTCCCAACAGTGCCACCTGAATATAATATTATAGAAATATCCTCCCACGTCATTGACCTTCCAGTCGCTATGACGAGCACTGATCATTTTCAAATTCGTATAGTTAATCAAGACGGAAACCTAGTTAAGTTTCGAGAAGAATTCATCATAGTATGAGTAAATATAAAAAATATATAGTAATAAGACAATAATAAAAATAGAAGAAAGTTCACAAAGAGAAAAATGAAGCAGATAATAGAAGACATAAGGATAGGTAAGGAGAAAATGATCTAAAGAGTGGAGAAAAGGATCGGATGTAATGTGAAATCAAAAAGATGGGATATAAAATTTAGGAGAATTTGTTAAATGGAGAGAAATTGACGGAAAGGTAGCTGCCGGGGGCTTGAAGAAAGTGAGAGGAAAAGGTGAAAACTGACACATTGAATGGAAGGGAGACTGTTGGTAGTTTAAGTAGTGCAGAGATATTGGTTAGAGACTCGAATTCAACTCTGCAACGAAAAAATTGTTTTTCAATAATCATGAAAAACGAAAACCACTATGTCTTCAGTTCGTTGTATCTACGGATGTCAAAATCAGTGATAGAGAGCTGATTAAAGAAGAACATACCATAGATTGATACAGAGTGGAGGCAAGCCTCCATTCATGGTACCGAGTATATAGAAGAAACCCATAGGAGGATTGTGAGTCGAGCGCTTTAAGTGGAGTTGGTTTGAGGGGCAAAGATACGTTGTGAGATATGCTGAATACGATGTACAGACAGTTTTGTGCGAAGGATAAATGTGATGTGTCTTAGTGATTCGAAGGAGAGCCAACCTAATTGTAATCTGTGAAAGGATATATGAGACTCAATATTGCGAGAAGGGATGACCAGAATGTAACCGATTATGAATTGAACATAAGCGTTATGGGCAATATGAAGAACAGCTGATCTGGTTTCATCCAGTTTGTGAAATTTCAGAGAAGCATAGGTAAAATGAGAGAAAATAAGAGTTTCGACAAGATATTTTCCAGTGGAAACGGCTAGAGATTTTCTATAAAATTCAAGAGAATTTAAGTTTATATAAATCTTTTTTAGAGTGTTTGAAATGTTAATTTCCAGTTCAGAGTAGATGAAATAGTGAGACCATGACTTTCAACTGAGAAGGAGAAAGGGATGTTAGTATTATCTGTGATGATTTGAGGAAGTTAAGGGGGAAGAAGACTATGAAGTTAAATACACACGTGGACTGATTTGTCATGAAAAGGTTAAGTATGGTACGGGTGATGTCCCTACTTTTTGATATGGGATGATGTGTTGGCTTATAAAAGACTACTGTAAGAGCAAGACAGCCGAGTAAATCTTGGAAAGGAAGAACATGAGAGAGATGAGACCGGAGGTAAGAAATTAAATCGCCGGTAATAACTATATCATCAAAAATCGGGAGAAACAGAGAAAGGGAATTGAGGAAAAATGAGGGGATCGAGGAAGATGGACGACGGTAAACTACTGCGAATAATAATATAGCATGATTCTTATATTACACTTCTTCTATAATAAACTCTGGCGTGTCGTCAAAAATCGGATCAGAAGTAAGAAATATTTTAATTTTCAAATCCAAATAAGCATAAAAACCGACACCACCAACCTCCCTGCCTGAGCGATTAAGTCTATAAAAATTTTAATTTGTAAGAGAGAGATGTGCACCTGAGACCAAGTTATTCAGCTTTGTCTCAGAGATTGCAATCAGGTTGTATTTGTTTAAGTGTGCTTCAGCTTCTAGGAGCGAAAAGTGCTATAGCATATTGAGACTGTTGATATTTATATGCGCAATAAAGAGGACTGATATATCTTTAGTAGGTGTTGATAATTATCGGTTTTTAGGATGATGTCAGACGGCTCTGCGAGTAGACTGGGAAAAAAGTGGGGGTGGGGAGCATTTTCTGTGCGCTTGGGTTGAGGGTGACCGTTGGCAGTAGGGGAGGACAAGCGCTGCAATGGAAGAAACATTTGGAGATCAGCCTCTGCTATGATAAGGATTGAATCGGAATGTTGAGTGGCCCTGCAAAAGACCCTCAGGTTTCGAACGATGGTCCAAGCATGGCCAAGATTGGTGCTAATCTTTCTTGTCTTAATGGTAAAGTCTGAAACCGACTTCGGCCAAATTGGACGGACATAAACCTTCATTGTGCCACTACATCCAAAAATCGATTGCGCAGTGTGTTCCCTCAGTCTCAGCGAGAGGCAGAGTATCCTGTCACGAACAGAAGTTGACTCAACGAGAAACGCAATGGATCTGCGAGAAGACCGATGACTCAGCCCAGGGGGCTGCCGATGAAGCGAGGCGGCAGTGGAGTTCTGGCTTAAGGCTATCGATGGCGTCCACTCACAGATGTGGATCATAGATGGGAGGATATGATCTTCACCGAAACCAAGGGCTTGAAGGATAGCAGTGGCTACCTGGAATAACGTGCCCTTGAATTCAAGGGAAAGACCGTGCACAAGTAGTTCAGGGTCATCAAAAATAGAAAAAAGGGCATCCCTGCATGATTTTCAGTGCATAGCTGTGTCCAAATTTGGCGAACCTCCTCATATCGTCTAGCATTCAGTTAGATCTCCCTTTGGAACTACTCAGATGCATCCATTCTGTCGCCCAGTTGGTCCCGAGCCGTGATAAGAGAAGAGCCCGCAGGAGACAAAGTGTGAGTTCGGTCTACAGGCGAAGCGGCAACAACAGCAATCGAAAAATTAGGCGAAAAATCGCGGGGTAATGTGGAAAGATGCCTGGCGACCGGTGAGATTGATGGCCGTGAAGGTGAGGCCAGGCGCTTTCTAACCAGTGAGAAAATGGAAGCTTTGTGGCTAATAGGTATGACAAGTAGAACCGCTAAGGTATTGGCAGTCGGTGTAACCTTTGCGGGTGAGGAACCGGAACAGCAAAACAAAATTGGCAGATTTAGAGATGGCTAGGCGGAAATTTGGGGAAGTACAGTTGTAATGATAAATGGAGTTGCAGGATCGAACAATAGCGACCGATCAAGATGCCGCAAGAAAAAATTGCACTTATTACATTTGCGGTTTGACATTAAAATAAAAAGTCGCGCAAGGTTTGTTTGGCAAAGTAGAGTACTGAGAAGCCGACTGGAACAAACTCAAACAAAGGAACAGCTGCTAAGGTAAAGTGAATTGTAACAGATGGTTGATTATGATTAAGGCACATCGTACGAAAAATCACGACATATGAACATAACCTCGCTTAATGAGATTGAAACGGTACAAATAATAAATAAATTACGCAATAGTATACAATAACCGAAATACTAAACAAGACGATATGGACGATACGATAGTCATGCGCGGCAGTAAAGCTTGCAAGCTCGATTAGGTAGCGTACCAACAGTAAGCTACCAAGAAAGAGTAACGAGCATAAAACAAAAAAAAGAGAATTCTCTCACTCAATAATCAACAACTAATGCATGTAGCAATAGTTGCAGTTTAGCGACGAAACCAAAAAATATCAAAGTGGCAAGAGTGATTCCGTTTTCCCGTGAAGTGCTGTTTTGGTTTGTAGGTGAAAGCCAGGTTATGTAAGAGTGTCGAAGAAGGTAATGCAAGATTCCAGGGCAAAATGCAAAAAATGTGCAAATGATCAGCACTAACCTGGTTACTCGATGAAAATCGCATCACCTAAAATAATTTTCTCGAGAAGTCGAAACAAAATATTAATAATATTGCAGAAAAATCAGGTGCTGTTTCGAAATACGTTTGATGTTCACTAGAGAAAGAGGGATATGGAAGAAAGAAGAAATGACGCTAGAGTCGAAAGAGGAAATCTGGTCGGTGATATCGGTTACAGCTAGGGACTGGTTTTGAGCTCTAAAAGCGCGATGGGAAACGCGGAATGAGAGTGAGTCAACACAAGAGATATTGTCGATGTAAGACACATTGCAGCAGCAATAGCAGAAGGAGAGTTTTAAATTAGGGTGGGCAGAAGCTCGATCATTCATGACCAACGGTGCACGGTATCTCCATCAGCCAAAGCAACCATCTTCCCCCGGGAATAGCGCACAACATCATTATTAACCATTGCAGCGGCCATTTTTCGGGAATACCAGCAGTACGTACCTGCGACACAGCCAGCAAGCAGCTGTAAATCTTCGTTTACGCCCGGTAACAACTTTACTGTCCGCCACTAGCACCAAGTTCAGTTGTACCGGCGTGGAGTAGTCAGTATCTCTCTCTTTTTTTACGATGAATTATTGATGATCTAGTAAGGACCCCGCACTATCCTTATGGGAAATGGCTTTCGGTTAAAAATTTTGAAACTCAGCTATTTGGCAGATCTTGGCACATTGATCAAAAGTGTCCATGGGCTTAAAGCTCAAAAGTTGATGGTTCAGGATGTACAAGTCCCCGAAGTTGAACTTTGCAGGATATTTTATACACAGTAAGAAATAGGTGACTCGGGTTTTTAAACTATGTATATATTGACGTACCTGCATATACTTATACATGCTTCAGTGTACTCAGAGTCAGTGTATATATATATATATTTTTTTTTTTTGATTAGGCAATGGAATGGATTAATCATTTATAACCTGAACTGCAGGATTCGGAATTGCTCGATGTGCAGCATCTAGAGTGGTTTCAAGAAGTGATTCATCAGGGTATCTGATATTAGGCTGATGTCGTGCAAATCCAAGATACCATAAAACACTAGCAACATGCGTACATGAACCTAGAGTACGTGCATCACTTTGGCAGGTACAATAGTAACCCAAAATCGGTTCATCACCATTTTCATTCTGCTGGTCGTCGTCATTCTGGACTTGATATGAGATAAATATCTGATGCCTGACTGCATTGCGAAACCTTGAAAATAGTCGTACTCTAAGAAAACCTGGTTCATTGATGTTTTGATCAACTTCGAAGTGCTCATCATTGTCTCTAACCAGTTTATCTTGAATATACGAGGCCTGCAATGGCTCGGTCGGTAGGGCGACGGACTCGCACCCGATAGGCCTCGCTTCAATTCCCAGTCCCTGCTCATTGATACAAGCACCACTGAAAAAAGTTTCATGTGCTTTGTTCTCAAACACATTGCAAGCCTCCGTCGCTGATTAGCACTGATGGAGCATAAATAGAGCGACGTTAAATAAAAAAAAAAAAAAAAAAAAAATCTTGAATATAAGACGGAGAAAGCTTGATTTGATACGTTCCAATAGTTAAATCTTGCAAGTAGTTCAATTTCAGTAAGGAAAAATTCGCTATTTCTTCACCGTCTAGCGGTGCCCACTGTCCATTTCTTCTAGTCAAGTTATCAACTTCGACTTTCGCTTGCACAATATTGGGCATCCTTGATCTTTGAATTATTTCTCTTGCGAGTTCTGCATTCGTGTCTTGCATTCTGATTACCGAGCGATAGCGATTCAAAATAGCTCCAGCTATTAGATATAGACTGTGTAGATTTTTAGCATGTTGCAAGTTTATTGTATGTGATAAGAATTTGAAAACAGATCTGAAGTGTCCATTGCGTGCTTCAACTACCCAGCGATGTTTAGTCAATATCCTATTGTCATTAGAATCCTGCGTAATGAGTTGTCTTTGACCATGTTGAAGAAGAGCAGGCATTCTATGATCAATCCCAAGACGTTGCAGTAATGGTATTACATCGTGATAACCTCTATCTATCAAAACAATGTCACCATTGTGGAACCAGTTTCCAAGTATACTAGCATCCCTCTCGAATTCTTCTCGTAGAATTTCAGCACCATTATTTCGAGCATCCGAAAAATATGGGCCTAAAATTCTTAGAAAATAACCATCTGGAGCTACAATGAGAGTTGGCTTCAACAAATGCCGATGTTTATGAAGAGAGAAAGATTACCGCAACACTCGAAAGTTGGTTCTCTGGTGTATGTAGGCATATATACTATCAATTATTGCAATTGCTCTTCTTTCTCCAGGTACAGGATTGTAGAGCTCGTTGGCAAACTCGGTTACATGTTGGTCAATGAACTGATCTCTAGTTATAGATTCAGGTCCAATATTTTCTGGAGCAAATCTTTGTAATAGTGACAATCTAACATAATCAACAATCAAACTGACATTTTGTCTACTAGATTCATTGAAAATCACTTTTAAAAACTCATCGCTTAGTCCCTGTCTCATCTTACACAAAAAAATCAATAAATCTTTCCCAGTAATATGCCTCAGCACTCCATGCAATACTACTGGATCGCAATAGGTCAGGAGGTCTTCGAATTGATTTTTATTAATTGGAGCTATGCACTCTAAATCGTCATCAGATAGGTTGTTATAATCAATATCCGAACCTCTATTTAACGCGACGTTTCTCATTTCTTAAAAAAATACTTGTAATTGCTGTCCTCTGATAACATACGGTTGATTGATGTACTGTAAACCAAGCAAAAGTATGTTGAAGAAAAGACCATTCTGATCAAGATGATGTACACAGCATTACACATTTTCTGGGATGAATATATTTCTTTTAATGAATACCTGAACTCTACATTGCAACGTAAGTCTATGAACGTCATTTTGTGCTTGACAAATGAGACACGTTTGAGAGGGGGTTTGAGTCAGGACATTTAGCCGTAGGCATGTTGGATCTCGTTCTTCTAAAACTATCTCATCAATGATTGACCGATTGCAATTAATACATATTCTTGAATTCTCATCTAGTTCTAGAGGAGGATAGCGGTGCTCGTCACGTCTTGTGATAGCTTTTTGTCGCTTTTCATATTTCATATTTTTCGACATGCGGGGAGTCATTTGAAACGTCAACTCTTCTACTTTCAAGAAAAAAATTGTCCATTTATAAAAAGTGACAGCTACCGGGTGTACTCTGACGATATTGGTACGCTTTTAGGGTCAATTTGATGCTCATATTCCGAGCCTTGTAACTTGGCCAATTTTCAATATTTTTGAACCAACCGCATGTCATTTTTTTTGTCTTTTTATGACCTGTAATTTGAGACTCGGCGCATCTCAATGGACGCAATAAAACTAGAGATATAGCCGTTTGAAAATGAACATTTTTTGAAAAAATCAAAATCGCCAATTTTTGAAATCGTTTTATTTGAAAATGAAAAAGGGTCATATCGTGAAAATTTCAGAACATGTTCTACTCGACTTGAGCTAACTAAAACCGCCTCAAAGTAGAAAAAAAATTGAATGCGTTTTTTTTTCGCCTTTGAAAATGTCTATTTTTGATAAAACGGCCAACTTTTATCGGCTATATCTCTGGTTCTAATGCGTCCATTGAGATGCGCCGGGTCTCAAATTACAGGTCATAAAAAGACAAAAAAAAATGACATGCGGTTGCTTCAAAAATATTAAAAATTGACCAAGTTACAGTACTCGGAATATGAGCATTAAATTGACCCTAAAAAGCGTACAAATATCGTCAGAGTACACCCGGTAGCTGTCACTTTTTATAAATGAACAATTTTTTTCTTGAAAATATAAAAGTAGACGAATCATATGAGACGTCGCACATTGAAAAATATTGAAAACTCGCGGAGCTACGATTTTTCAAAAATAGCCAAAAACAGGCGGATTTTCAGACTTTGAAAAAATATATATGGACATATATATATTTTAACGAAAATCTGAGATAGCCAAAAGGCTTCTTTTGACATACTCTATCATAGAAAAAATCGCCGAGTAGATCGGCTGACCCCCCTGTGCAGCCAATTTTAAAAAACTGCTGGAATCACCCATATATATATATTTTATACAGAGACCATTAGTTATATATACACACACACACACACACACACACACACACATACATATATATATATACAGTGCCGGTCAGCCACTTTTACCCCCCCCCCACGGGCAAAATCAGTCTAACTTCAAAGTTTTATATCTCTGGTAGAAATTAACGTACAGAGACGCGCGTGGGTGCGTTTGAAAGGTCTTTCGGAGAGCTTTCAAATAATATGACTCACGGTTGCCCTCGATTGTTTTTTTAAATTTTGCAACAATTATGCAAAATTGAAAATTCTGAAATTTTTTTATTATTTTTGACAATTAGCCAATTTTGGAAAAAAAATCGTATGAAAATTTGAAGTACACCATTTTTTAGCTATTACCAAGCCCTATCTGAATCACTCATCAAAAATTTATTTTCGTCAAATATGACGCGTGCACGGGCATTTTTTCCTGGAAGTGACAGTTTTTTTCAACATTTTTTATCTCCGTCAAATTGTAACAATCGAAAAAAATTTTATAGGAGAAAAAATGTTTGTTTTTTCACGTAGAATACTGCAATAATTTTTTTTTCGGTTTTTCGAAAAATTTTTTTTTTCGGTTTTTTTTCAATTTTTTTTTCTCACAGTCGGTACGCTAAAAAGATGAGAAACCACAAAAAAAAATTTTTTTCCACCCATTCAATAATACTACATAACAAGTATCGTAAATTACATTAAAAAAAAATCTTTTTTTTTTCGACCTTGAAAAATAATTTAAACCGAAAAAAAAAATTTTTCGAAAAACCGAAAAAAAAATTATTGCAGTATTCTACGTGAAAAAACAAACATTTTTTCTCCTATAAATTTTTTACGATTGTTACAATTTGACGGAGATAAAAAATGTTGAAAAAAACTGTCACTTCCAGGAAAAAATGCCCGTGCGCGCGTCATATTTGACGAAAATAAATTTTTGATGAGTGATTCAGATAGGGCTTGGTAATAGCTAAAAAATGGTGTTCTTCAAATTTTCGTACGATTTTTTTTCCAAAATTGGCTAATTGTCAAAAATAATAAAAAAATTTCAGAATTTTCAATTTTGCATAATTGTTGCAAAATTTAAAAAAACAATCGAGGGCAACCGTGAGTCATATTATTTGAAAGCTCTCCGAAAGACCTTTCAAACGCACCCACGCGCGTCTCTGTACGTTAATTTCTACCAGAGATATAAAACTTTGAAGTTAGACTGATTTTGCCCGTGGGGGGGGGTAAAAGTGGCTGACCGGCACTGTATATATATATACAATATATATATATATATATATATATATATATATATATAGAGAGAGAGAGAGAGAGTTTATTCAACTTAATGTTACAATTTGATTATTTACAATGTACATTTCAATTTTATTGAGTGACGTGTTTTGTTTCTTTTGCTAGTGTTTTGTGTTGTATATGTGTGTGATTGTGTTTTCCTTGTGTTAGTGTATTTTGCACTTCCTTTTCCTCTTCTTTCATCTGTCCGTATTAGGGCTTTTACACCTTTCCTGCGATATCCTCCGCTCCCTCTGCTTTCACTCATGCTTACTACAGTTCTCTCTTACCAATTTCTTTCTTCTCTCTTTTCACTTTTCTTTTTCTTTCTCTTTCTCTTCTTCTTTTCTTCTTCTTTTCCACTTTAGTTCCATCATCCATGCTATTTTTTCTTTGATCCCAACCATTATTTCTTCCCACTTTTCTCCTTCTTTTCTTGTCATTTCGCATTTTTCTACTATGTGTTTCCAGTCTTCCTCTTCTTTTTGGCACAGTCTACATTTCCTATTTTCATCTTTTTCCCAGTATCTACACCCTCTTGTCTCGTTCCCTAACCTAAACCTCTCTCTTATCTGTAGCCCTCTTATTTTCCCTTCATTTTGTATTTCTTTTAGTCTACTCTTCTTCATTTCTTCCTTTATCCCCTTCCACTCTCTTATATATCTTGATTCTTCCATCTTGTCGTCCATTTCTTTTTCTTCTTTTTTCTTCAATTCTTCTCTTACTTCTTCCCAGAACTCTTCTCTTTCATCGTCTCCTTCTTCTCTCTCTCTGTATTTTTTACTTTCCCCTAGTCTTTCTTCTCTCTCTCCTTTTTTTTCATTTCTTTCTTCTCTTTTCCTTTCGTTTCTCTTCATTTCTCTCCATGCTTCTTTCTTTATTGTTCCATCCCTCTCTTCTTTTATTTTATTTTCATATCTCATCGCTCTCTCTATTGCTTTTTCTTTTATTTCTTTTCTTCCTGTTTCCCATTTTATCAGATAACTCGGTGTGTTTCTGTCCAAACCCAGTACCCATTTTATATATTTCAATTGTAGTCTTTCTATTTCCTCGTATCTTTTCCACCCCCCATATTTCTGCTCCATACATTATCACGCTTTTCATTAACGCGTCAAATAACATCATCCTTAGCTTCCAATTTTCTTTAAATAATCTTTCTCCCAACCGCCATACTTTTCCTAGTCCCATATTTATTTTACCTTCTGTTTTCTTTATATGTCTCTTATTCCCATTATTTTTGTTTATTGTGAATCCCAGATAGTTATATTCTTTTACCATTTCAATTTTCTTTCCTATCCACTCAAAACTTTCTTCCTTTCCTCTTCCTCCTCCTTTCTTACATCTCATCATTTTTGACTTTTCTACATTTAATTCCAACCCTCTTTCCTCTAGGAATATCCTTAGTTTTTTCAGCATCTCTTTCATCCCATTTTCATTTTTTGCCAACATTACTATATCATCCGCATATCCTATCGTCCAGATTTTCTTTCTTCCTATTACCACTCCTCCTTCCTGAATTTTACTCATTTTCTCTTCTAACTCCACAAAGGCAAGATTGAATATCGTGGTGCTCAGCGGGCACCCTTGCCTTACTCCCTTTTCTGTGTCGAATTCCCCTATTATCTCTCCTCTAATTTTTATTCTGCATCCTGTTTCTTTATATATTTCTTCTATACTTCTTCTGATCCTTTTATCTATTTCTTTTTCCTTCATTCTTTCCCATATCTTCTGTCTTCTTATCCTGTCAAACGCTGCTTTGATATCAGCGAAGAAGACAAACAATTTCCCACCTTTTTCCCTGATTTCTATTCCTATTGCCGTTTTTAGCACATATATTGCGTCTGTTGTTCCTCTTTTTAGTCTGAATCCCATTTGCGTATCGCTTAGTATTCCTTTTTCTTCTATCTCTCTGTCTAGTCTTTTCCTTACTATTTCTGCATATATCTTGTAACCTGTGTCCATCAGCGTTATACCCCTGTAATTGCTTACTTCTTCTTTTTTACCTTTCTTGTATACTGGTATTATTATTCCCTTTCTCCATTCCTTCGGGTATCCTTCTCCGTTCCATACTCTATTTAGACATTTTGTCAGGTCATTTATTAGGCTTTCAGTCCCTGCCATCCACGCTTCATTTGCAATCCCATCTTCTCCTGCTGCTTTTTTCTTTTTCATTCTCTTTATCACTTCTACTACCTCCCCTACTTTTATTTCCCCTCCCTCCTCTTTTTCACCTCTTTCCCATTCTGCTCTTTCTTCTTTTTGATTGTAGTCTTTTTCTTTTTCTCCCAGCTGCTTCTTGAAGTGTTTTAGCCATTCCTCATTACTTATTTTTTTGTCTATTTTTGTTCTTTTTTTCTTTCCTCCGCTCACTTTTTCCCAAAATTTCCTTCTCGTTCTATCTTTGCTTATTTCCTCCGCCACTTTCCTTCCTTCCTCTTCTTTTTCCTTTCTTATTTCCTCTCTGTATTCCCTCTTTGTTTCCAAGTATCTGCTTCTATCCCTAGTTCCTCTTCTTAGTTCTTTCAGAGCATTCATAACCTTGTCTCTTTTTACCTTACATTCTTCTCTCCACCAGCTTTTTCTTGTTCCTTTTTTACTTCTTATTTTCTTTTTTGTTACAGCGTTCTGCACTTTGATTTTTATCTCTTCCCATTTTTCCGTTCCTTCTACTGCTCCTATCCATCTATGATACTCTTTTATTCCTTCTTCGCTCCAGTCTTCTCTTAACCTTTCTTCTTCTCTGTTTTCTTCTTCTTCAACCCTGTTTTCTAGTTCCACTTCTACTGGTAGGTGATCCGATTTGGTTCTCTCTCCCATTTGCATTTTCTTCACTCTCTCTTCCCCTCCTATATTTCCTATTATGTAGTCAATTGTCGACATCCCTCTCGCTCCTATATATGTAATTTCTCCTTCTTCATCTCCTTCTTTTTTCCCATTCATAATCACTAATCCCGTCTCTCCTAGCCATTTTACCATCTCTTCCCCTTCTGCGTTTATCATACCATCCTTTGTTTTTATTTCTTCTATCTGTCCTTCGCTGTCCCATTCTCTTCCTTCGCCTCCTGTTCTAGCGTTAAAGTCTCCTCCTATTATTAATATTTTTCCTCTATTTTCCTCTATTTCTTCGGTTAGGTACTCATAATTTTCTTTTTTCTTGTGCTGCATGTAGACTGATGCAACCGTGCATTTCTCTCTCTCTATCTCTATTTCCCCTACTATGACTTCTTCTGTCCTTTCTTCCTTCCATTTTACCTTTATTCTCCCTTGTCTTTCTCTTACTGCCATCAGTCCACCCCCTATCTCCCTACCCCTTTTTCCTTCCCTTCTCGAGTCCCTCCATTCAATGTTATACCCATTCAGATTTCTTCCTATTCCTATTTCTGCTTCTTCTCTTTTCACCCATGTCTCCGTAAGTCCTACTATATCAAAATTTCTAATATATTTCCAGTCCTCTTCTTCCAAGCTCTTTATTCCCGCCACATTCCAAAATAACATTTTTACTGTTTTCCTTCCCTTCACCTCTTCTCTCCTCTCTCCTCTCCCCCCTTTAATTCCGAAACCCCTCCCTTCCTTTCTTTGTCATTCTCTCCTCTCTCTCGTTCCACCTCCACTCTTCCTCCCCTGCTCTTAGCCCATTGTGCCATATTTTAACTTCCTTACCCTTATTTTTCAAAATTCTCTTGCTTTTCTTCTTACCTCCTCTCTTATTTTCCTCTGTTTCCACGTCCAGTCGTGATCTATACATATTTTTTTCTCCCCTAATTTACTTTTTTTCTTCATTATTCCCTCCTTTTGCTCCCATGAGGCACACTTTATTTGCCACATCCTCTTCCTTCTATACTCTATCCCTTCCTGTCTCTGTTTTATTTCTGGTCCTCCTATACTCCTTAGGCTTATTATTTCCCCCTTAATTCCCATTCTGTCCTTTAACCATTCCTCTGCATCTCCTTTTTTTTCCCATTTCAGTTCTCTCTCCAGATCTGTTACAATTATATTATTAACCCTACTTTCTCTATCCATCCTCTCCTTCATGTGATCCATTTCTTCCCTATTATCTACTCCTTTTTCTTCTACCCTTGTCTCTCTTCCTTCCATGTATTTTTTCATCTTATTTATCTCTTCTTCCAATCCTTTCATTCTTTCTTCCCACTTCTCTTGTCTTCTTTTTTCTTCTCTTTTCTCTTTTTTCCTTTCCTCTCTATCTTTCTCTAATTCTTCTCTAAATTTTTCCAAACCTCTCTCCCATTTTGCCTCCCTTTTTTTCTCCGCCTCTTCCATTCGTCTCATCATTTCATTTAGCAGTTCCTCTTTCTCTTTCTTCCCCTCTCTTCTCAGTTCTCTCATTTCTGCTAGTACTCTTTCAAATGCATTGTCTTCTCCTTTACTCTCCCCCACCCCTATCAATGTTCTGTCCATTTCATTCCTTTCATCCCCCTCTGTTTCACTCCCCTCGCTTTCACTTTTGTACCTTTTCGTCTGCCTCACTTCTTCCTTGTTTCCTCCTCTCATGCCCTCTTCACTCTCTCTACCTCTCACCCCCTTTGCCTTCCTCTTATCTCCTTTACCGTCCCTCTCTCTCGCTGTTCCTGGCGTTGTAAACATCTCGTTCCTGTTCCCTATTCCAATTCCCCGCCTTGCTCCCGCCTTAACTCTCTCTCTTATTCCCTCTGTCTTCGCCTTTATGCCCCTCTCCTACGCTCCTCTTTTCCCGCCTTCTGTCTTATCTACCCTAACCTATCCTTTTTCCCTTTATTTTTTTTTCACCTTTCTTCCTTCGCCCTTTGTCTCGTTCTCTTTTTCTCTTCTCCGAACGCCCTTCTACTCCTCCTGCACCTTTTCTCCACTTTTCTCTTCACTTCCTGCTCTCCTTCTCTCCAGAATCGGCCTATACTTAGCACTCACACAAGACACGTCTACTCTCATCCAAGTCACAATATAACCTCCATATATATATATATATAAATGAATGGTCTCTCCGAGGATGGAAAGCTCTTTTATCGAATGCTTGCAAGGTACCGTGTTTTTCGGATGAACAGTATATATGTATATACTGTATAGAGAGAACACACTGACGCATGTATAAGTATATGCGCGTACGTAAATATTTACATAGTTTAAAAAACCCGAGTCACCTATTTCTTACTGTGTATAAAATATCCTGGAAAATTCAACTTCGGGGATCTGTACATCCTGAACCATTAACTTCTGAGCTTTGAGCCCATGGACACTTTTGATCTATGTGCCAAGATCTACCAAATAGCTGAGTTTCAAAATTTTTGACCGAAAGCCATTTCCCATAAGGATACTGCGGGGTCTTTTAACCTAATGACCAATAAGTAAGATAATTAATTTATAATGACTATTCGAGTATCATACATCTTGCTAAACAGTTCCCTATTAGGAGTCGGTCGTTTAATATATGTACTTCACAAAAGACTAATTAAGAAGTATAAAGATAAATTGCTGCTTCAAAGCATAATTATTTTAAACTAATGGAAAGCTATTAATTTTATACAGATATATGATCCTTTTAGATATTTGAAACGTAAGTACTTGAATATTTTATCAGAATTTCATTCAAATTTAATACTCGAAACCTAAACTAATGATACGATTGCTTATTGCTACCTCCCGAACTTTCATCTTTGGCTTCCTCGACTATCGAAATATTTTTCCGGTGGTTTCGAAAATCATGAAATATTTTCTAGTCTGGTCTGAGCTATTCATATCTAAATATCTTATATATAAAGAAACTTATAAATGCTGTCATTTTACATATATTCAACAATTTATTAAATTTCTTTGATGAACTAAAAATAAATACACTTATTGCTACCATTAATTATAGTTATATATTTAATTTTTTTCAGATGCATGTGGTTTGTCGGATATCACTCATATAGAATCTTTACAAGAAAAATCGCAATGTGCGCTAGAAGAATATTGTCGGTCTCAATATCCAAACCAACCAACAAGATTCGGAAAACTTTTATTAAGATTGCCATCCCTGCGAATTGTTTCGTCGCAAGTTATTGAACAATTATTTTTTGTAAGGCTTGTCGGTAAAACTCCAATAGAAACACTAATAAGAGATATGCTCCTAAGTGGTAGTAGCTTCAATTGGCCATACACATCATTAATTTGACAAATAATATTTAAAATTACTTGAATCAGAGTTATTATTAGCAACATATGGTATACATGTATATAAATAAATGAACAACAATTTTAACTAAGAAAGTATTTCAAACCTATCAGCGAATTTTAGATTGAGCAATGACAAATGAAGCTTATTATGATTTTATGTTTAATAAATTTCATTTACAATATTTGTAAATAAATGATAATAATAATAATTATAATATTAGCTTTATAAAAAAGGACTTTTATAGTTTTTTACATCTTGAAACTTTAAGTGTTGTATCAAACAAATTCTTCGCTAATTGCTTTTGATATTTAGTAATTTTGTTAATGTAAATTTTGTGTGGAGCTACTATTTCTTCTTTTACAGTTTATACTTAATTCTTCTTTTAATTATTTCATACGTGATATGCCATAGTACGTTTAAGATGAATCTTGAGAATTTAATTTCAAATCATTCAAAAATATCAACGTTTAGTATTATTACCATGCTCCATAAATGGATTCCATAAGTAAATTTTGTTGAATTATGCGGTTATAAATTAATAATTTATTATTAATTGACAGTAGTGCTTTTCTGCCTAGCAGCCAGGGAAATTTTTCTCACTACAGGTTGAGATGCTTTCGCTTGGTCCAAATAAGATCTTGATATATTAATCTACAATCTAAGTACATCGGAATGTATTTTTATTTGTTTGACTACTATAGGTTGATTTTTTAATTGAACTAGATGATAAACTTTCTTTTCAAGGTATAAATTATCTGTATTTTAGTTTGTTGATTGTTATTTTTTATTTTCTGAAACAAAATTAGGCCGCTTCTAGATACTTTTCCATGTTTATGTAGGCTTTTGTAGCATTAAGATGAAAGTTTAATATTATCGAATTATCTGCTTAAGTAGAAATACTCATACTTTCTACAATAATCGTGGATGATTTTTATTTGTTCTTTACTACACAATGACAACCCACCGTAGTCCCGAACATAAGAAAAAGTGCTACCTAGAGTAAGATGCTGCGTTCTCTATAAGCTTAGTTTTGTTAGCGCAACTGATCAAATTATAAACTTATATTACATGGATCGTGACGTCTAGACGAAACCTGACGTTTACTAAGCATAATCTATAGATGTAAATTTTTCTAACGAACAAAAGTACTTCTCAAATTATTTTGATGCGTATTCCGAATATAAACTTTTATAAATATACGTATCAATGAGTTATTAACTAATAAAACTTAATATACAAACATATTTTACAAATGATTTAGCACAAAACAATTGTAACATTAATTCTAATGTAGATAGGCGTAGATACCAATGTAAAAAGATGAGTAAAAATTTTACCTATTGAACCAATATAACCAATTATTCAGGTGTACAAATAATTAATAGGTAATTTTCTGTATCACAAGCCAGCTACGATATTTCTGAAGATTTTTGTACACTGAATCTAAAGCCTCAGAATTGTTCCATCACGTCAGGTTTTTAAGATATCCTAATCTTAAAGTGCAAAATGCACTATTTTTTGACATATTTAAAATCGTAAATAAATGTTATCACAGAAAACAATTCAAAACAACATAAAGTAAAAATGTTTCCCTTCAAAATGCCGTTGAATTTGTCTTAATATCTTTTTTTTGCCAAGATATCGCATTTTGAAATTTTTATATTTATAAATTTCTCAAAATTCGAAAATCCATTAACCCATTAAATCCTAAGTGGACGATTTTCTTTCATTCTTTTCAATTGATCTTTTATCAGGAATAGAAATCAGGAATAGACATTTCTGACGTAAAATTGTCTGAACTTTCGATCTATGCTGTTAGAATTTTGAAAAAATGCGTGCGTGTGCGTTGACTTCAGATTCGTGATCAGCGACCCCAAAAACACCCGAGTAACAATGTTCAAGTAAATTCACTGAACAGAAAAATTTATGCAATAAAGGGTTAATGGATTTTTGAATTTTGAGAAATTCATAAATATAAAAATTTCAAAATACGATATCTGATCGAAAAAAAATTATTTAAGCAAACTCAGCGGCATTTGAAAGGGGATGATTTGTACTTCAAGATATTTCAAATAGTTTTTTTGACAAAATTTATTTACGATGCTACGTAGCCTCAAATATGTCAAAAAACAGTATGTGTTATACTGTTGTTAGGGTTAGAATATCTCAAAAACCTGACATGATGGAACAATTCTGAGGCCAGATTTGTATTTAGCGCACCAAAATTCTTCGGGAATACTATAGCTCACTTGTGATATAAAATCTTGTATACCTGTGTTGTTTACCAAATTTATACATAATAAATAATGAATAATTTATTTAAACAATAATAGTTACGCTGTAAAATAGCAATCAAAATGTATAAATTTTTGTATCTAGTAAATACAATTGTTATTCACTCGTCCAATTTAGATATGCAAAAAAATAAAATTGCGAGAAAAACTTCTATGCATGATAAGCTATTTCTCCGTATAAAGATTTATATAAATTAATTGCAAATGTTCTATTATTTATTTGTTTCACTTAGTTTGTTTATAATTCTGTTATGCGATTTTGCGATTTTAATAGAAATACATTGTAAAATTCTGTCTCGATTTTGATTTATTAAGAAACAAACTTTTCATTTAGCAAACACGTCTTCGCATAATAGTTTATTAAACGTTTCTGCATTAATGCAAAAATATTATTGTTAAGGCGACCCGACAGTCTCCACTACAAATATAAATTTTTTCGTCACTGCAGCAATTTAAGACTTTTGCTTTAGCCTTTTTTTGCAACATAAACACTGTCTGAAAGTGAATTAAACTGTCAGCCCTTTACCTAAGTTATGTTTTGCTTATTCAGCAGTTAGCCTTGCAATTTTTTTTTTCTTAATGATTTGTTTCTTAGTAGTTTTACTCGTAAAACGTTCAGTCTTAATGAAAAAATAGCCTAAATCAATCTCTTCTTCTGATGTAACAGTTATAATCCTAGTGAATTTTCTAGATGTTACAAAGAGAGATTTGGGGGAGGGGGTATGCCGCCAGCCAAAATCTTGTCACCAAATGGCCAGACTGCTCACCTTCGGTCGTCGGGAATCGAAGTTTCAGTTTGTCGAACGCTTTTTGTTGGTCAGTTTCCCAGTTAAATACTTGATGCTTCTTCAGAAATTTTTGCAATAGTAATTTTATTTCTGAGCAATTTTTAATGAATCTAGAGTACCACTCGATCATCCCCAGAAAACTACATAGTTGCTTCACTATTTTAGGTACTGAGAATTCGAGTACTGTTTTGGCCCGTCAGGGTCAGGTCACAATTCTTCTTCGTCTAACAGGAAACCTAGGTAGTTTAGGTGAGTACAGCCGAATTCACATTTTTTTGCGTTTATTTGTAAACCAGCTTCGTTGACTCGTCATAGTACTAATTCTAAGTACTTCGTGTGTTTCTCGAAGGTCTCGGTGGTAATAATTATGTCATAAAGGTATAGGAATACCTGAGGTTTCCAGTCAGATTGACGAGGCCGAATGGCATGACCACAAACTCCCATAATCCTTCTCCTGGGCTTGCAAAAGCTGTATATTCGTAGCTATTTTCTTCTAGTGCCACTTGGAAATATGCTTGTTTAAGATCAATCTTGCTGATGTATTTGGCATACCGCAATTTGTCTACTATTGAGTTCATATTGGGTAGCGGATATGCATCTTTTCTTATGACCGTTTTTAAGTCTTGAAAGTTAATGCAGAATATCCTCGAGCCGTTAGATTTGCGTATCATTACTGGTGCACTACGCCAGGTACTTTTGGATGGTCGAATAATACTCATTTGATACATGTTTTGGATTTTTACTTTTACTACTTCTTGGATAGCCGCTAACATTCATTAAAGACCTTGCCTAATCGGTTTTATGTCACCCACGTCAATTATGTGTTTGACAATTCGCGTTCTCCCAAGCTTGTCAGTCATGGGCGGTATTAATCATTCTGTAATTTCTTTTATCCTTTCTGTTTGCTCAGTTGTAATTTCTTCTAGGCCCGCATATTCTGCTAGGATGGCTGCCCATTCTGACATTTGTCTGGGCTGCAGATTGTGCCATTTACCTCCATGTACACGCCATTTTCTTTCTCGAAATAGTATTGGCATATTCCATTGTTTTAAGAAGTTTAATCCTAATATAATTGGAGCTCCTGGAAAATTTTCCATGGCTTTGAATTTAAATTCATGAGTATATCCATCTAAGTTTATTTGCAATGGCAGTTCACCAACTGTTCTTTATGTTTCACCAGTATTACCTTGTATCACCATGTTGTCTTGCAGTAACCTGGCTCGTAATTTGTTCACAATTTGTAACCCAACTAGTGATAATTTTACCCCAGAGTTAATAAGAGCTTCATAGCTTATACCTTCTATAATAATTGGAATAAAATATTTACTATCTGAATGTATACCGGCAATTAGTCGGTTTTCAGAGGTTGTACAGTTAAGATTTTTATCTGTTTTGTTATTGACAATAAACTGGACGATTTTCTTTTTCTTTTTTGTATCGTCAACTATTCTGTTTTCATTTACAATCGGGTTCTCCACTTCGTAATGCGTTTTTTCGCTTTCAATGATAGTTCGTTAAATAATTTTCCACTTAGGTTATCTTGTTTCAGGCTCATTTTGTTTTTAAGATTTGCTACTATATTAAACAATCTGAATGTTTCTATTATTTCACGCCGTCAGGGTTTAAATAGGTTTTCTAAGTGTTTATCACAGCAAGTAGCTTATTGTATGTGCATTTTTACCTATATCATGGTGTAACGGCGCGTTATTTTTTTACTCTTTTCTCTTTCTTTTTTCAAATCGTTCAAAATTAAGAGTTCCAAATGAGAAATTTTGTCTTGTAAGAAAACAAAGTTGAGTATCCGCGCTTGAAAAATATTTCTCAGAGTTTTCAAATGAAAATCGCAGACTAAGAGTTTAGGAAAAATAGTCAGTAACCTATATAATAAAACCCTCTATAAGATAAGCATTGGCCGCCGCTAGCTGGCATGCTTTATATCTCTCGCTCCCCAGACTTCCTGCCGGGCCTAAGAGCAATAAAACGTAATTTATAACCTGTTTACCAAAATTTTTCTTGAAAACTTTTTCTTTTGCTTGTAGCATATAGAACATGAAACTATTTTTGTCGAAAAGCATGTTTCAAAAGACAATTGTAAAAATTGATAGTACAATATTGAAATGGGCTAAATTATCATTTCATCTTATTCTAACTATATTACTTTAAACTCTGCCCTGTATTTTCTCGTCAATAAATAGAAATAATCTAATAGTTTAAACTGGACAATTAAACTTAGAAAGTAATGTGCATTAAACATATTATAAAATATTTTATTACTTAATACCTCAATATATAGATATAAATGTATGCCTTTTCATGTACTTTTGTGTACAATGTATATTATTAAGTAAAATAGTCAAAATAATGTTCAAATATCGATCGAAAAGACATAGTTTAGACAAATTAAGTCTCTTTCACCATGCAATATTCGTTAAAAGACACGAATAAAAGAAATGTTGTAAACTACATATTTGCTATATAAAGAACAACATTTTTTCGCATTGTATTGATATATTCCGTAATAAATAATAATAGTTATAAATTAAAATAAGTCTTGCATTGATAAATAATGTAAAAGCTTTGCGCATCTTGTTATTAACAAAGTCATAACGAAACGGAACTCGAGGAACCATCTCTCGAGGAACAAGCCCAAGTTGACGAAGTCACGCCCCGATCTCCCCGGAAAAATCACGCCCTCCTGTCAATTATGATTCTAATTTTAGATAAGAAAACCGAAAGACTAATTCGAAAGATTGGAGCTAACTTCATAGTCTTCTGCAGAATGGACCCGAAGAAAGGATTTTCCGCCTATCACCCCCAAGGATTTAAAAGGCTGTGCATGCCCCTAGAAAAGGCACGAAGTAGCTTACTCTGGAGTTCAGCTATCAAGTAACCAATAGCCCTCTGCCGCCAAGAATTTCAGAAATCAAGCAGAAGAAAGAGGATCCAGCCAATTCAAAGAATCAAAAAAAAAGAGAGAAAAAATAAAGAATAGAAAATAAGCGCGTAAAACTTTTAAAAACAACATCAGTGGAAAGAAAAAAACAAAAAGGTCGTAACTATTTTAAATAATTTCTAGTTCTTCTCTAAATGCTATCTCTTTTAATTGGACATTCGCAAATTTTATCTATTTACTTCATCTTGATCAGCACAAGTTTGAGCTTGTTGAAGTAAAAAGCAACGACGTCTAGGCATAGGTTTTGGTCTAGGCATAGTTTTTAGTACTTGAAAATCGTTACTTTATTCTTTCTGTACGACCATTGATTATAAGTTTTAAAAGGCACTTAACTGCTTTTAACTTGTAGAAAAAGGAATATGAGAAACGACTTCACCAGTCGTCCTGAGAAATACGGGAAATACGAGAGATTTAAGCACAGATTTGTGATTCACTGCTAGACGTACAATGGTATTGTTAGTATGGGAGAAGAAAAATGTTGTGAGCGATTTATTTTTTTGTAGCTTTCTGGAGTAAATAGCATGTAGCAATTAAATTTTCTAAATAAAATTGTATTCACACATTTATTTTTCTTCGTAGATTATAACTTTTTATTCTTTAATTGATCTTTTATACTTTGTTTTATCATATTTCTTACTGTATTTACTTTATTGCCATATTATTCTTAAATGTTTTTATTTTTTAACTTTTGTAAAACAGTTGTGGCGGGGAATTTTAAGGGGTCTCAACCGCGCATTCGAAGTACTTTCGTCACAAGGCTTGATTGGATCGTTTTCCCCCGACGAATAATAAGGGCGCCAGACGGCCGTTCCTAATTTACGGTGATCGTCGGAGATAGGGTCGGAAAATCGTAGCGTAGGTCTATTTGCCCACTGTGCGACTGCGTAAAATGGACAAGTTGGTGACCTCACGGCTATATCTTTTCCTCAGGCCGATGGTATCAACCAATCGTTGATCTTCACCGTCCTCTCACGTCCAGGAAGTGCAAGCAGCTCAGGATACGACTCCTCGTCTCGAGTCGCAGATTCATTCGATCTAGCGTGTAGGTCACCTAACCAGTAATGAAAACAAAAGAATCCTCGTTATAGAGCGTGCGCGACTGAAAATAAAATCAGGGAAATTCTAACTTCATCTAGATATCTAAATCCCACTTGATTCTTACACTCACCCTAGTTGGAGAAATGGTGGTTGGTCAGCGCGACTCGGTCGCAGCACTATATTCCCGGCGTCGACGGATCCACGTGTCACGACGGGATTATTCGCACTAAAAATCACGCACAGCACTTCGCAACTATCACTAGTGAGTGACACTTTGCCTACTTACAGATTACCGCTGAATACTCACTCGGCAAAACTTAAAGTCCGTCTATCGTCTCAGCGAATCCGGGAATTGCTTCCAACAGCGTTAGCGATCAGCGGTAGAATGGACGCAAAACGGCTCTTCGCGATCAAAGATTCTTTTTCTTTTCCTCTTTCTGAGAAGAAACCATATTATTGGCCAATATGCTAATTCGAATATCGGTAGTGCCCTTCGAATACTTCGACATTGGTCAATATGCAAATTAAAAAAGTAACGGCGCTCTTATTTTATCTCCTACTTCGTCGCTATTTACCCTCTCTCACCGTCCACTAAGTCAGCCAGCATTAATTGATGAGAAAAATCTATCCCTACTCTTATTTATTTTTCGTTGCGGACGGAAATCAAATTTTATTCTAATTCACTTTTTGGTCGTGACGTCACTGGCAAGTTTCGTCAGAGGTTCAAATTTTATCAATCAATTATTAATTTAATTTGTGAGATTATTTGTCGCTTATTAATACGCTTAAGGGATTGTAGCGGCCGCATACAAGTATTTTCCAATTTTTATATTAGTATGTTTCATATTTTAAATCGCATCGCTTGATATTTTGCAATGATACAGTAGTTGTATGTTGGTTTAATCTTCGTAGCGCCCTCATCATCGTTCGAATTAGTGTTATATTTATTCTAGTTCGCTCGCTTTAATATGGTTTGTCTATCTCGCTCTTCAAAATGGCCGCCCTCGCTCTCGCGTGTTAACCTCGTGCTCTGCTGCCCGTCTCTAAAGCGCCTGCTGGAGCGCTCCCCCTCGGTCATATAGTGTATATGTGTATCCGGGTGTCATTAGTGGTCAGCAGCACTGTGTGTGTATGGCACTCAGGATGTCTACGATGGCGCGCAGTAGCCTAACATAGCTGATTGTCAGCTGCCGCTTCATCGATGATTTTCTGATGGCCTCAAGTGTGTCAGCTTCTCCAAAGTGACCATGTCAATTCCTGGGTGTGGAACGAATCCGCATATATCGCTAACATGCATTTCCGTTGAGTCGAGTTTAATTATTCGGTTGGTCACGGGGCGGCAGGGGACGGGGATGGCTCCTCTGAGCTGTTGCAAATAATGCAACACTCTCAGGCAAAGCTTTGTAATGCACCGCATTACACAATTATATAAATATTTTTATTTAAATATTCTATTGCACTATCTATGTCTAGATTAATGTTGTGCAGTATTTTATACGTTAAATTTTTGTTTAACATTTTTCTATATATATACCGTGATGTTAATATCACCTATTATTTATATTGTTCGTACTCTCGTGGATGTCGCGTCAATGAGTAAGAATTTGTTTTGGTATTGAATTTGAAAAATTACACACATACACACACACACACAAAATATATAAAAGAGACAAAACACACAAACAAAATATATATAGAATAATTACAGCAGCACTCAGAGAGCGCTAGTCCCTTGCTTTATCAGCAAAGGACTCCGAGGGGTGGGCATGTCACGTCGATACTAAGAAAACATACGTGACGGACCATGATAAGTAATTAAATGTCACGGGTTATGGTAACTAATCGGGTATCGGTTATTTAATCCTATCGTATCAACGCTCCCGGAAATATTTATAAATCTATCTAGCGAGATAGATAAGGTTGAGCACGTTCTCCATAATATTACCACAAATATTACTCACCGCATATTAATTTGGCAAAAACAAGGGGAGGGGCACATCAGCCTATGGTATAAAAAGGCTGGATCTGGATCCGCGGTAGCTCATATTCAAGCTAATACTCATACTCGTACTTATACTGATTTAGTTATTTCTAAGTTTCGCTACCCGGCTACTCTGAATTATACTCTGAATTATGAACCGGAATTATACTCTGCTAAGTATTATAAACTTGTCTTTCAACAATAAATCTTAATCAAGTGCAAACACCTGAGAATTTTTCGTAAAATCTCTTCTAAAACCCAGTCCTAACAAGGTAAGAAACTAAGTTATCTACTTAAATACAATACATATAATAAAGGCACTATCCCTTTAACCAACCTCCGCTTAACTCCTGACGAAG
The DNA here is from genome assembly GCF_024137745.1 of Phymastichus coffea. NCBI lineage: Eukaryota > Metazoa > Arthropoda > Insecta > Hymenoptera > Eulophidae > Phymastichus > Phymastichus coffea. The sequence continues at coordinate 10,232,701 of NW_026706818.1, read as the reverse complement.
ATCCAACTTTTACAACACGACAGTATTTTAAACATTATTACGTCTAGCCTTAACATCTCCTCGCCTAGACATAACAATAGCATTATTTTTTATATATATATTAGCGCTTTGGGCTCTATACCAATTGTGTAGCCAATATACACAAGAAGAATTGTCCATGGTACTAGTGGTAGTGGATCTAGCGATAAAGCATCGGTCTGCGGATCCAGAGGACGCGAGTTCGATCCCCCGACCTATTTGTTCATTTTTTGTCAATAAAATTTACTTTATTACGTCTAGAAATTTAACACACACACAATGCAATGAAAGCGTGGAACACAGAACGCACGGGCATCAGCTCAGGGAGCCTACTAGTTCAGTAACGGGAGGGGAGGAAGTTAGTTGACAGTGCCGAAGCGTAAATGCTCACTGAGCTGATATCCTCCTGAGCTAAAGCCTCTTTAGTTTACCTGCTGACGCGTGTACATCGTTGCCCGCAATCATGGCATATTTTACCGACATTGTGTATCGATGCGTACACATCATTACCTACGATTTTGCATATGCGCATGCCTCGTGGCATAAAGTTTATTGAAAAAATCAACAAATTTTAAACGTTTAAATTTTTAAACACATTTATTTGATAAAAAAGTATGCATAACTGTTATATTGTAATAATTATATAAGTTTTATAAATCGTTAATTAATATGAATATATGATCATTTGCTTTTCTTCGTTTCATGGTTTTTTGTTCTGGAAAATTGCTAGTGTTAGTTAAAAATTTGGAAGTGTGTTGTTGTGTTATTTATAATAGTTGACCATTACGTTAGTTATACAGCCAAGAAAGTAATCCCGATTCCGTGTTCGATAATTTTCAAAGATTGTAGCACTTTTACACAGGATCATCTTCGACATGTGTAAGCCGAGTAAGCAGAAATACTTTTCACTTTAAAAAGCTTAACTTCAAATTTTTGATCAGAATCAGTATAGTATTCACATTGTTGATAAAAATCTGTAAATATAAAATGTACATCCATATCCAATTCATTTTAGAGATAATTGTCAATGGTGATGCAAACACATTCAGCAACGTTTAATATGAAATAACTGACATTGATCACAACTTTTGTAGAGAACCTGTAAGTAAAAGAACTAGGAATATCTTCTTGAGTAAACTCATGAGAAGTCTCCATAAAATATTCAGCTATCTTCGTTTTCCTATCCTTTGTCATATGCCAGATACCTTTCAATAAGGCTATTGAGTATTTAATTATTTTGGGTTCATTCGATCACATCCATACCTTCGTCAATGAGTGACTGTATATAATCCATCGTTGTTTGAAGCGTAGAATCATTTACATTGAATGGTATAGTGAGATATTGACGCATGCAGGTTATAGCCCGGCTTTAAATGTAATTCCAACTCTTTGAATTTATGATGTGTCCGATGCTGCTATAGATAGTAAATAAGCTGCTGCGAATGAATCACGCTCTTTTTGTGACAGCAAGTGAATCATAGTGAGGGTAAATGACTCTTTTAACTTGTGAATGTCAGAAAAAACTTCTATGAATTGCACATAAATGTTTTAATCAATCAATTTATTAGTTTCTTTTAACTCAGCTTCTATTTTTGAAATAGAATCTTTAATATATTTAATCTCTTTTAAAAGAATCTTCTGTAAAGATTTTAAATTAATTTCATTAGCTGCTCTGAGTTTGCATCCAAATACATCAATGTTCATTGTTTAGATGAATTAAAAATGAACCGAATTGATGATGAATAGTGCATTTAATCGAATGGTATTAATGTAATGAAGTGTTACTTTCATAATAAGGATCATTTTTTTTTTGGCTACCTGAATACATTATCTCTAAATAAATATAATTTTTCCACGTTAAAATGTTCTTAGATAAATCTATCAAACATTATCAACAATTTAATTAATAAATCGTAGTATCTCAATAAATATACAAAATGTGAACATTATTTTGATTGCATGGATTTCAGTTTACGCAGATACGAGAAAAAAAATTTCTACATCATCAAAATATTTCATAATATGGTGGCTAATATTAATAATTGAATTATCATAACACTGGCATTCGAACTGGACTCAATCAGCAAATTAACGGTCATATTATTAAATATTTTGATAATATAGTATACTTCTCAAGTATATGTGTGATCTGAAATTGATGCTATCTGATATCTTGTATATTTTTGAGACACTATAATTTATTTATTAAAAGTTTTAATACCTTTTACCATTGATATTCAGTTTTAGAGTATAAAAAAATACAAATAAAAATTATATTTACGCGGAGACCAATCAATGCTCATACAAAATACTGGTATTCTCAATTATTAGCCATAAAATCGTGTCCGTCAGTTAAGTGTGATACTGCGCTACGATATATACAAGGTACTCAATGTAGAAAGGATCAGCATTAATTTTATTATTGGAAAAATACAACGAGATACAACTATATATTTTCTGTATAAGTGTATTTTGTTCAAATAAAATGTGTTAAATAAAATCTAATAGATTGTGGGCCCAGGTCTCTAGTGCGCGAAAGTTACATTTCTTGATATGCGAGGCATAAAGGCAGACTCTTCACTTCTTGAAGATTGTGAAGTTAATGTGAATCAACAGGTTCTTGATGATCATCAAGACGATAACAGCTTTATTGCGGACAGCAATTACTTAGACATTGCACTAGACTCGAAGGACAACAGTAGCAGCGAGTATGAAAATATATACCTGAGAGCATGAGCACGAAGAGGCGGCTAACAAGTGTTCGAAAAGGCTTAACAGAGACGTACTGCCTCAATACCTACATGCCTATACTAAAATTGGCAAGCGAAGAACTAGCTAGCCCAAGAATAGCGCTATGAAGGCCCGACAAAAATAGTTGGAAAAAAGGCTATGGACCAGGAAATCAACTGACTTAAAAAAACGACACGTGGGAAATCGTACCACGGCCACATAGCAAAGATATTGTAACCTGCAAGTGGGTTTTCAAGAAAAAAACAAAAGCCGAGGTACAGGTAGAGAGAAAAGACTTGTCGCCCGCGTTTTTCCCCAAAAGTATGGAACCGACTGCGATGAAGTGTTTTCGGCTGTCGTAAAACAAATGACTTTCTGTACACTTCTAACAATAGTAGGGAATGCAAAAATACATGTGAAGCACTTTGACACGAAGACAGTAATTCTCAACGGCAAATTAAAAAAAGTCATTTAAATTGAACAACACTTAGTCACTGAAAGACGGATTGCCAAAAAAAGAAGCATTACAATGAAAAATTATAGCTAACATAAAAAGAGATAGATTCTCTAGTAGACACGGGGACAGCAGTATCCTTATGCAAAATATCTAAAAAATCCTCGAATTTTGTCATTAACACTAATGAATTCTTACAATTAAGAGGAATTACTCAAGAAATCACACCTACTCTAGAAAAAACAACATTACAGTTTTACAACTTTAATTCAGATTTTCACCTAGTGCTCAATAACTTTCCTATTCAAGAAGACGGTCTAATCGAAAATGATACCTTTATAATGTACAACGCTCAAATTGGCTATCGAAAATTTTACAATAATAAATAACTATTTCCTTGCTATACAGATCGAATTAAACACATCCCAGAAACCCTATCATATTCGAGCCATAGTCTATATGCAAAAAAAGTTTTACACTCAAAAAGCAGTGTTACACTGCAGTGAGACGACCCACTATTGAGTAGTCTCGGGCATCAGGGTAGAGACTTTGGCATCGGCTAAAGGGCACTACGCACGAAAGAAGTTCCCCGACAGTTCAGCAGACGCCTTGGTGCTTTCACTGAGGGGTTTGCTCAGTCGGGGGTTAGTAATAGGCAGGAATAGTTAGTAGTTTTAGTGAAGCCCCCTTCCGTGATGCATGCAATAGGCGACACGTGCGGGAGTCGACACTAGGACAAAAGGAACCACGCAGAATTCCAGTGGTCGCCTTTCGTGTGCAGTACGCTATGGCTTGCACTTTTAGAATAATCTGCTTTAGAATCTTTATTTAAATATACATAGCATACTTATTTACTACGGCATTACATTCAGTGTGTGGGCCGAAACATGCCCTCTAACGGTAATGTGGGAACCAACTTATCTGCCTGTTACTCTCTGAAATCACTAGTAAGTGATGGGATGGACTGTTACATACCGAACGCTACAACATGCGTCGAAAAATTCTGTTACATGTACCTCAATGACAGCAGAGTTAGAACACGGACATGCAAAGCAAATAGTTTACTTTAATATGGATTATTACATCATTATAATAAATACATAAAAAGGTGTAAACAATTAGACATTTTTGACGAAAAAATTATATCTTCGTAACTATTAAAGTTATCGAAACGAATTTTTTTTTAACTTACGTGTAAAAAGAGAACTTTGAAGATATTAAGCGAACAATACAATTTTTCAAAAGTTATTAACATTTTTATAAACACTTGGCCATGTCTCAAAAAGTGATATTTTCATTTAAAAAATTTTTTTTATTGAATTCCTTGACATTTTTTCTTTAAGAATCCGTTTTTAAATTCGTCGAGCGATCATCAGATGCAACATAGTACAGTGACAACGCACGCGCGACCTCGGCGTACAACAGTAAGGAGCAGGGATCATACAGCAACCGTGACAGCAACAGTAGCATGGACAGTGGCGGATCGTCGGTCATCATGGTACAGATCGGTGCCGCTCATTTTCTCTCTCTCTTTCTCTCTCTCTCTCTTTCTCTCTCTCTTTCTCTCTCTCTCTCTCTCTCTTTCTCTCTCTCTTTCTCTCTCTCTCTCTCTCTCTTTTTTGCATGCTCGGGTTTTGGCGCATATACACGCGTGCGGCCTGGCAGTATTGCTAGCTTTCGTACCGGATTTAAAATAACGTGCGCGATCACGGCTTAATCAGATTATCAAAAATTAGTGCAGATAGTCGGATTGAGCAGATTATATGTATTAAGTTACCGTTGAAACGTAGATAAAGTGTGCATACTCCGTCTTGAGATTATAAATATTCTTTTCATCCTTTGTTTGGTTCGTGTGTAATTAAATTTGATTTCCGATATTTCGCAAGTGTCATTGTAGATTAACCACTTCGCATCCTTTTTCCTTTATTTTACGTGTTATTAACACACACACTCAGTATGTTATTTAGTCTTGGGAGCATTCGTACCTCACGAACTCATCCCTTTTAAATATTGTGCGGACAGCTGCGAGCAAAATTTTTAGTGAAATTGTCGGCTTGGTCAATCCCGTTACATGGCATCTCTTGTAGGAAGAGCGTAACGCGTGTGCGAGTAGGAATTTGGAATCAATTGCAGTGATACAAGCACGAGCTTTTCTCGTTCTTTTCAGAATTGTAGGTTGGCGGTCGAGTCGTCACTGTCATTCGATGTAATTACGATTTCTTAGGGGTAGTAGAAACGGATTTGTTTATATATCACTTAACAAGACAACCGAAGTTGAAGCACCTACGGACAATCATTACGAAGATCTCGAGAGGATATCTGGTAGAGTATATACAGGCTCAAGGGCTGAACTCGGAGGGTAAATTGTTGATACTCAACGATCGCGTTTTCCACGTATTTGTGTCATTGGCCTAGTCCGAGATCGAGGCTCCCTTTTTCCCCTGCGATTGATTGTCGGGGCGATTGCCGCAACGTGCGTTCAGCCCAAAGCTTCAAGTTCAACTGCTGCGTAAGCAGCTGCTAGCCGAAAATGTACATTAAAATCTTTCAAAATTTTACAATAGAGATGTATTTCAATGTAGTACAATGTATTTAAGCTATGTATATGCCAGGCAGGTAAGAAAAAGATCCCTATAACTCGAACAACGGTCGAACGCACAGCTGCCGTTACATACCTGTTTTTAAGCACTCGAGGTAGGTGTGTTCTAAGTTGTATATCTCGGTGAATAATGGTCCGATAGGTCTAATAATTTCAGAGAATACTTTCAAAATGTTATACTTTTAGAAAATGTAATAAAAAGAAAATCGATTTTTTGAAAATCATGACTGGACCTAACCCCTTAACCCATTAACGCTCACAGGACGGTTTTTCGAGACCTGAGTTTGAACTATTCTCATGTCATGAATTCTCATGGAAAAAATTCAGGAACCATTGTTTCTTATGTTTTCGAGTGTCCTCTTTCCAATGATGCTGGTTAAAATTGTCGCTGAAAAACTTTTACGGTCCAAAAATCAAAAATAAATAAAAAAAACATGATTTTCTGATTTAATTTTTTTTTTAAATCGACTTTTCGTTCCCTAAGCATTTTTTTTAATGCCTAAAACCCTTATAGATCGCGGCCTCGAGGTTTTAACTACAAGTTACTATGGTTCTCCGGATATGAAAATTTTTCGTATAAACAAAATGGCGGCCGAAGTGAAAATATTTATCTAAAACTTTACAAATTTTTTTCTCGAATACTATAGATTTTCATGAAAATTTTTAAAGAACAAAAATGTCTTAGAATTAGTTATAAAATACTCTCAAATTTTTTCAGAATCATCCGAGAAAATTTTGGGATTTCGGAAAAGTCTCTGAATTGAAAATTTAAAAATTATGTCGGAAAATTTTGAAATAATTTGAGAGCGTTCTTTGTTTGTTTTTAAGACATTTCTATTCTCAGAAAAATGTTCCTAAAGAGTATACTTTTCGAGAAAAAAAATGTTAAAGTTTGCTAAACAAATATTTTGTTTACCAAAAACCATGCACTTTACAAAAGTTTTTCTGAGAATAGAAATGTCTTAAAAACAAACAAAGAACGCTCTCAAATTATTTCAAAATTTTCCGACATAATTTTTAAATTTTCAATTCAGAGACTTTTCCGAAATCCCAAAATTTTCTCGGATGATTCTGAAAAAATTTGAGAGTATTTTATAACTAATTCTAAGACATTTTTGTTCTTTAAAAATTTTCATGAAAATCTATAGTATTCGAGAAAAAAATTTGTAAAGTTTTAGATAAATATTTTCACTTCGGCCGCCATTTTGTTTATACGAAAAATTTTCATATCCGGAGAACCATAGTAACTTGTAGTTAAAACCTCGAGGCCGCGATCTATAAGGGTTTTAGGCATTAAAAAAATTGCTTAGGGAACGAAAAGTCGATTTAAAAAAAAAATTAAATCAGAAAATCATGTTTTTTTTATTTATTTTTGATTTTTGGACCGTAAAAGTTTTTCAGCGACAATTTTAACCAGCATCATTGGAAAGAGGACACTCGAAAACATAAGAAACAATGGTTCCTGAATTTTTTCCACGAGAATTCATGACATGAGAATAGTTCAAACTCAGATCTCGAAAAACCGTCCTGTGAGCGTTAATGGGTTAAGACAATCTCTGCTACTTTCCACTGAGAAGGAAAATAGCAGAGACGCAAGCATGCATTGAAAACAATTGTTAAGTATCTTATTGCAATTTTATGTAACGTTAATCATTTTTCCTGTGACATTATCTAATCCTGAGGCTTTTCTATTTTTAATATTATAAATTATTTGCAATAATTCCTTTATTTTTATCGAATCAATCAGTGACCTGTCTTGGACATTAGAAAATTCCAGTAAGATTTCTTCTTCATGATCGGAGATTATTCTTTGGTGAGGTGTGAATACTATACTTAAATGATTTGCAAACATTTCAGCTTTTTCCTCGTCCGATCTTGTCTAGTTTCTGCCAGGTTTTCTGATAGGCGATATAAATGCGGTTGGTCTTTTTAGTAATTTAGTAACTTTCTATAAAGAGTAGTCTCTTGCTTCTATTAGACTCAGTGGTCTAAGATAGTTTTGCGTTTGTATATTTTTTTCTTCGTATAACAATTTCTTTAGATCTTTAGATGCTTTATTTACTCGTGTTTTATCTTGGCTTGATCTGATTATCTGATATATTTTTCTTAACGATATTTTTTCTTTTATTTTTTAGCATATTTTATTGAACTTATTTTGTTGTTTTATTTTTATTTATTTCTGTAGATTATTTACTTATTGATTTAGTTAGTAGTAGATTGAGCAAATTTATGCTGTCTTCAATATTTGTAGCTGTTTTAAGAGGAACGTTACGCGTTCTATATAGGAGGCATATTTTTTCCAATCAACTTTAGTTTGTTTTATAACGGATTTTATAATTCCTTTACCGTTATAATCGGGAGGATTATTTGGTTGACTGCTCGGTAAAAATTCTGAGTTTAACGCCACAATGTCATGTGTGTGGCCCAGCCTCGTAACTCATACTTACAATATATTTGCCTTGTGGCCCGCGTAGAGCGTCATGGATTGGCGTAGCTGAAAGCGCAAAATATGTATACACGAACGCAGTGGAACCACTGAAAAATGGGAAAAGATTCAGGCAATTGAGAAAGACGCAACAAATGAAAATAACATCGGCTTTATACAAAAGAAAATATTTAACGGATGCAAGGCATCATGCGTAAGCAGCACAGCAAAGAGAGAGAAAGTGGATAAGCGGAGAGAGAGAGCCTAATCACGAGATGGTACTTACGTGCTCGTCGGCCATGTCCTTTGTAAATATCGATGCTCTAGTATCTATACTAAGTCTCCTCGCTGGCTTTCTTGACGGGTTCCTCAGCTAAGTCCGTACAAGGCACTGCCGTACAATAAAAGAAAAGGTTAAAGTTATCCGCGCGAGTAAAGACACGTGTTGTGGGCCTCAAGTTCACCAGCTAATTACCGCTCGCGATGTCTCTTCTTTCCCGCAGTCTTAATCGCGCGCGTTCTGACCTGTCGAAACGTTCTTAGCATGATGTATAAGGCATATCGCTCTCTCTCTCTCTCTCTCTCTCTCTCTCTCTCTCTCTCTCTCTCTCTCTTTTACTAATGTGACTCTCTGTTGCTCTTTCTCACCTTTCGGCTGCGTCGGCTGCTGCTATATATATTAAGTATAATATAGTATAATATAATAGTATAATATTTATATTAATACATAAGGGGGAAGAGAGAGAAACATAACAGATGAAACTTAAATTTGTTATAGTTTGTATACCTTTTTAAATACTTGTTGTATGTAATCAGTATCGGCGAGTGATTTGATGACAAGTCTAAGCATGATGACATTTCAAAATAATTCTTGTTTATACTCTTTACTATAGCAAAGTCAATCGAATTGGGGATCTTGTTTATGTCTGTAGACCAATATGTTGTTTCTCTAGTTGATATCAAGATGAAATTATTTTTTTGTACTATTTCTTAGAGTACTTTGCCTCTATATGTTGTTGCTCTATATGCACCTGCTATAATGCGATTTCCTAAAGTTTTGAAAAAGTCTATCCAGTTTTCTGTAAAAATTGTTTTGTTTGGAGGACAGTAAACAGCTGTAATTGTTATCGGTCCGTTTTTATCTGTAATATCTGTAATAACGCTGGTTGCTTGTAGGTTAATTTTGCAAATGTGTTAATGGTGTAGTGATTTATTTTTGTTTTGATTATGATCGCAGTACCTCCGTGTGCTTTATTAAGCGGGTGATTTGTTTTGTATACAGTATCTGAAATCAACTTGATGTCTATGTTTTCGTAGATTAGAAATGTTTTTAATTCCAGGTGCCTCTGCATAAGTCCATTTGCATTCCAGATAGCGAGTTTTAGGCTGTTCATTGTGCTATTTTGTTAACTAGTTCAGTTAAAAGATTTAACATAGTGTCCATTCTTTGCATCAGTTGTTCCATCATATGTTCGAGTTTGTTTGTGTTATTGTAGTTGTTTTAGTGTATATTTAGCTCTACCTGTGAATAAAAATCTTTCAATTCTGCTGTTGTAAATTTGAATTAGTATTAGTGTTTGTGTTTGGTTGCTCTTGTTTACTGTTTTAAATGTAACTCTTTCCTCCCAGCCTGGGAAATAATTTTTGTTGCAGCTGTTTGAGAATTATGCATCCTTTATATCTTGCAGTGTGGTTTCCTTGGCAATTCGTACATCTTACTTCTTCAATTTTTTCTTTGATAGTACAGTTTTCTGTTGCATACTGCTTTGCACATTTCACACATATTGCACTCTTGAAGCAATAATTTTTGGTATGCCCACATTCTTGACAGTTATGACATTGTGGGATCTCTCTTTTGACATTCGGCGGTTCAAACTTTATTATGGTATTTAGCAATTTGTTTACTTAATAGATATCTTGGCTTTTGTAGTCATATTCAATTTCTACAGTAAATAGTGGTAACGGTATTTTTGTCACCCGGTGCCTAATATTCCGGATGCTCATAACCTCATGTCCGAATTCCTCAATGGCAGATTTTAAATCTTCAACGTTCACGAAAAGATGCATACTTCTCAAAATTACTTTAAATCCTTTATCTTCTTTTATTTGATGTGTGTAAAATTGAGTGTTTTTTTTTCTTTTTATCCATTAACTATAGGCAGATATTTTTCAGCTGTTGACGATTGGATTTTTATTTTATTTTGTCCTATAACTTTTATTGTGTAGTTATCTTTTGCTATTTCATTTAAGAGATTTTCAAGTGGATGAACTGTTTTCTACATTGGAGACAAAAATTGGAGGTGATTTAATTTTTAAAGAGTGTATATCACTATTTACCGTGTTTTCTTCTATTTTTTGTTTATCTTTCAAAAACCTAGAATTTATTGGTGGTTTAACTGAGTCAGTAATCTAATAGCTAGGTTTGCTGTTTTTTATTTGGTATTTTAATGTCTGGGCTATTTCTTTGTCGTTTTCCACTTACAGTTGTCCATTTTTCTGTGTTATTTTGTGTGTTATTTTGGTGTAGATATTGTGTTCTCTACTTGTGTGGCCATTTGGCCTTTATTCTATTGTTATTATAACGTTGAGAAATTTATTTGAATTAACTATAACTTTTCCTGATTAACTGGTGTTTTTGATTTTTGAGTAGAGCGCAATACAAAACACATACGCTCCGCTCAAGGATCAAATACTGACAGCACACTAAATAAGCACAAAAAGAACTACACCGCATAAGAGATTGAATGCCTCAGGCTGCTGTTCGGTATCTAGAAGATCAGATCGTATATCGAAGGCGTACATTTTTTTGCAGTCACAGGCCATACGGCTCTGCCCTGGTTAAAAAATAAGAGGAATACGACAGCGTCTAGTCCGCTGAATTCTCGAGTTGCAAAAAATGGGACTTCCAGCTGATGTATCGTAAAGGGGCACTTCACCATGTTCCTGATGCGTTGTTTCGTGGGTTCAGAAGAGACGTGGAGACGGCAGCATTTGAGATCATCAATGACCCGTGATATCTAAAAAGAAGCTCTTCCGTAAGAAGAAGTTTGGCTGGCTGCTCGACTTCACCAGGGACGTAAAATTTCGCTATATCCGCGACGAACACACTTCGGAACAGGAGGTTAGTCTTGTTTGCCGATCAAGACCAGACGCATGTAGCTTTTGTTAATTTGTTTTTATTCAGTGTTTTGTAAAATTTCAATAAAAGAATTTAAAAATAGCAAATTGGAAAGTTACGATAATATTATAACAAAATGTAATTAAAAAATACATGGTGTTCACACAAAACTTCATTATAATTATTTAGTAGCTTTAATCATGACGAAATGAACTTTTAAATAACTTAAATAATAACAATATAATAATAATAATAATAACAGAAATCATAATAAACTGTTAACTGGTTGATAATAGTTTTTTCTGAAAAATTTTTAACTAAAATAAAATTATTTTTTGAGCCAGAAAAACTGCGTAAAAATCATTTTTCAAAAAAATTTGCATAATATTTATAATAAACAATAGAAAAAAATTAAGAAACAAAAACAAGCGAAGTTTGTGAAATTCAAAAAGTCCCAAAAACCACAGGTTTATATTTTTGGTGCCACTTTGGTACTCAAAATACAAATTTTTTCGGTAAAATTTGATATCACATTTGAACGTGTAATTTACCCCATCACATAGGTCCTTAGCAGCCGGAAATTTGAACAAAAATGACGACAAAAAGTGGCAACGGGGTTTCATTTGTTATCACAAAATATACTAAAATTTATTGGAATGAAAATCGGCGGAGCAAGGATATTTCTTTTTTACACAATTTTTCTTTCTTTCTAGTCAACCATTAATAATTTAATAAAATAATTTAATTGTTAAGCTAGATTTATTTTTGATACATAATTATTCAATTTTTATTATACAAATAACGCTTTACAAACGCTTTACAAACTTTACAAACATCGAACTCATATTGCATTGACAAATAAATATAATTAAATATGCAGAGATGAAAATTCAACAACGGCCTTTTTTAGTCTGTGAGGATATGAAGCATCGGTTGTTACATTTATTTTATATTTATTCCAGTATTTTAAAAATTCTTTGTGAACTGATTCCCCAGCCTATTCAGACCATACCCCCAAGCCAACGTTATCCAAGAAACCTAAACAATCTTTTAAATGTTCCGTCACAACATGAACTTTTAACGTTGTAGATAATTCTGTCGCTTGAAAACTTTTTTTTAAATTTACGATGAGAGTATCTATATCACTTTTTGGTTGCGTTGTTGAAAAGCAGGCAGTATCTACTTTATCCATGGCTTTCAGGGCGTTCACAAAGCGTAAGAGTGCTAATTTTCCTACTCCGTTGCAAATGTCTGAATCAAACAACTTATCAGATTCTTTTAAAAGTTTCCGACAAGCGTTGCCCTCAAATATTTCTCCATGATAGTTTTTTGGAATCACATTCAATTTTTTTGGCCACGTAAGAGCTTTTTCCCGACCTAATATAGGTACTAATCCCTGCCAGAAAATATGGTTCACGTAACCTTGAAGTACGTGTAATTCAGGAATCACACACCGTTCCAACACGCAAAAATCGGTCTTTTCTTCAAATAGAGGTCGATTAATAACGCTGTGGTAATTCTTGGCTACCTTCTTATCTTTTCCGATAGAACAAAAGGCTTCATAATCATTTTCAAGCATCCCATAAGTTTTCAATGGTAATACATCGCTACGATTTGAAGAACGTCTCAAAGAGTCCAGTGTTATATTGCAGTAAGGGCAAGAGAAAGAAGAAGTAGCAGTCTGTTGACCATTTATTAATAAGAGCAGCTTGAAATCGGAGCAAAATTTAAAGGAAATATTATTGATCTGTATTAAATCAAATAAAATTTTAACGTTTCCGTAGGTCTCTTTGATGTCAGGAACTATACACAGCATTATCAAACGATAAACACTAGTTATCTTGGATTTTGCACTCACACTTCCTCCTTCGTGGTACGTTTTTCTTTTTTTCTTGAAAGGTTGATCATTGTTTTCTATAACATCATCAGCTGGTATAATCGACATACACACTTTAAAAAAACCTTGTCCGCCGTCGGCCATTACTTTTACAATATAGTTGCCGACTACATGTCGTTCACATAATATAGCGTCTAATAATTCACTTGCATCCGCCCAAATCACAGTCCTGTCTTCTTTTGCTTTACCGCTTCCGACATCAAATTTGAAAGCACTGGATTTGTATAAATTATTCAAAAATGAAGATTTTTCAGTCATATGCTGACGATAATTTGTAGGTACGGATTTTTTGCCAGCAGAACAACGTATGAAATTTGTTAAATTTTTCATTTGTTTCGATGAAAAACCACTAGTACTTTTAAGACTATCTAATTTTTCTTCCGAAAAAGATACATTTTCTTGTTTTTTACTATTGAGAATGATTTTTCTTTTACGCCCTTTAGTATTTAAGTTTAGTTCAACATTATTGTTGTAACTTATGGATTTAGACTGTTTTTCTTGCATTCTCGTTATAATAGAAGAGGCAACTTGCATTTGAGATTTTTCGGAAAGATTATTAAAAACTAAGTTTTCAATATTTTCACTGATATTTTGACATTTGTGACTAATACCTTTTTTTATTTCTTGTAAACATTTTTTACAAAGTTTAATAACTTTTTGTGCATTTCTTTCTATTGGTTTCACAACACCAATCTTACTAGAAGGCAGTGCGCTAGAAGAATTAATTTTTTGTTCTTTACCATACATTCCATTTGCGGTAGTGATTTTGTTTGAAATATTAGACCGAACCATTCCTCTTCCCTTAACATTTTTTCTTGAAACACTACTTCTCGCTGTAATGCAGATGTAACAGTAACAACGCTAGGCATCACTGTTGATATTTCTGGTTTCTTTTATTAATTGAATATCACTGAAATTAGGCATTGAGGGCAGTGGCCTTTTTTTCTGTTTTTTATCGTGCTCATTTAATGTTAATCTGCACGTCACACAGATACTTAATGGAAACTTATTGTCACATATTGTAAATTTTTTGTTAATTAACTTTCTAATTAAAGCACTACATGTTTCATTAATTAAATAAAACTCAAGCTTCTTTTGTCTAAGGAATATTTTGTTACCACAAACAGCGCACAGTTTTTTTCTATTTTCTTCGTGACTTAAATGAGGAGGCATTTTCAAAATTAACAAAAATACAAAGCACCACACAAAATCTGTCCGAATAAATAAATAAACATGTACAATAGCTTAACAGTTTTTCTTTTCTGTTTTCTGTTTACTTTTCGCCACATACCCGTATCGTGCAAAATTTCTTATACTTAGATACACAAAGTAAGTATTTTTGCTTACTGCCATATTCACGCTCGCAGTTAAAAACAATATTTTCTTCAAAATTATCGACAGCTATGCAATATTAAATATATGAAAAAAATTAATTCATTGTGACGGAGAATCACGGCTCGACCGTTGCTCTCCGACGGGCTCTCGCCTTTTCCCCGTGCGCTCTGACGGGCTGGGAGTGTGCATTAGTTGAGCACACTCTCATTGCTTTGTTTCTTTCTCTGTTCTGTTCTTGAGGTGCGACGGCGACGGCAGTGAATTGGGGAGAACGAGAGCCGACACAGAGAGCACAGCGAAGGAGAGAGAGAGATAGAGACAGAAGATAAGCGCAAGCCGGCGAGGCGCCGGCAGACCTCGCTGGCTTGAGGCAGGAACGAGCAGTAATTGCTGAGCTGCCGCACGGGCCACCGCGCGCACACGGTTTTCTCTATCAAGTTTTGTTTATAATCTGTGAGTTCCTGCGCCCTCGCCGACGATTTGCGCTTTTGGTTTGGAGATACGTGGCCGGTGCGCGAAAAATGTGTTCGAGGAGATCGTTCGTGGAGGCGACTGGATCGGCACCGGTACACGTGGCAACCGGCGAGGTGACGCGGAAGTGTGCGCGCGTGGCCATTTTGAGAGTGAGTTCCGTCGCCGGTCTACAGCGTGAGGCGGAACGCCGACGGATACATACACACCTGCACGGATACATACACACCAACACGTACACACATACACGTACGCAGCCACGTACTAACCAACACAGCAATAACAACGATAACAACAGTAGCAGACATAACAGTAATAACAGCGATAATAACAGTAGCAGACATAACAGTAATAACAGCGATAATAACAGTAGCAAACACAACAGTAAGAACAGCGATAACAACAGTAGTAAATACGGTAACGACAACGGGAGCGACAAGTACACGACTAACAACACCGACCGGAGCAGCGAGATTGGCGAGAGAGGATCCACGGAGCAAAAGGGGATTTTCATTTAGCCGCCGTCTTTGTTTCTTCTCTTTCCAGAGTGCCTACTTGTGGAATCTGCGGGGACGAGGACGTGATAGGAGCTCTAAGTCGACCCGGGCAAGATTGGTGCGGTGTTCTCTTTCTCTCTCTCTCTCATCCTTGGCGCCGGACGGACACCTCGCAGATCGGCAGCTCTGCCGATTGCGAGGTCGCGTTTATTGTGTTCGGGCGGTCGTTGCTATTGTACATCGGGTCGTCTTTATTTTCTTTGTAACCTTTTTCTTTATATTCAAATTTTCTTTGATTTGTTATTTTATTTTATTTTATAGTTTTCTTCTTATATTTTGTATTTCTTTTATTTGTTCGTTCTGATTATTTTGTACTTCCTTATTTTATATTTCTTTAACTATTTGTTTTATATTACCGATTATTTGAGTTGATTTAAGTTCCTTGGTTTGTTTAATTTCGCGTTAGCGTTTGCTTATTCTTTTGTTTTTTTTTATTATAATTATTATTAAAGATTACTGTTCCACCTAGTCTCCGCCTCCCTTTTTTTTACCTATACAGTCACTCCTATCCCGAATACAACAGTCCACGTACGATTAACGCGCGTGCTCGGCGCGTTATTCAGCCGTGGGAACGGTTTTAGTTTCCCGAATCCCCAATTAAATAATTCGTGCGGGCAGTCGAGAGCTATCCGAAACGGACGACTGAGATTCCCCTTTACATGGCATCCCTTGTGGGGATTTGCGACTGTCCTTTCGTTGCGGTTACTCGCGTTAGTTTTTTTTTACTCTTTCCCTTTTCTCTGACGCTGTTAAGGAGGGACTGTCAACCTGTTATCGTTGTTCCCTCATTGATCCCATCGTGTGCGTGTGCCGTAACCGCTGGTAAATAGACGTGGCGTACCTTGGTGCGGTGATTGGAGAAGCTGAGGGGAACGCCTGAGAATTGGTGGGCTGTCCTGAGAGCGTACAAGCCCTCACAGCCGTAAAGTCCGGGTGATAGAGGAGAGGGGGTTCGATCCCCAAATCGGCAGGTGAGGACACGCCGTGCTCTCAACTAGGACCTAGCAACGATGCCGTCTACTTCGGGGAAACAAGAATTGTTTATCCGCCGGTTGAAGAGGCAACCTGAGCTACAGCAGTTGCGCGTGCGGATTCTGCGCATGCCTCTGCAGCAACTCACCGAGCTGATGCTACAAGAGGGCCTGAGCCCCGAGGGGGAGGTGGCCATTCTCCAAGATCAATTTTTCCGTGCCTTCATCACGGCCGCGCGGCCGGAGACGGATGCCCCCCCTTTTTCCTGAGGATTTCCTGGCGGGGCGATTACCAGAGCACAGTCAGGCTGGAGACCGTGATTCGGGGGTCGATCAGAGCCTGGCCACGTTGTTGGAACAGGCCCTGTCTCGGGGGACAGACGCCCGCCCATCGGGAGCCGGGGACACTTCCCTCCTTCACCCTTCCGGACGAAAGAAAGTCCAACATTCCCCACCGACGGCAAGTTTTGTGGAACCGTCTGATCTCGCCAATCGTACCCTGATCAGGGAGGGGGATGCGAGCAGCTCATCGGACACAGAAGGTAGGGACAACCAGGACATCTCTGTATTGGGCCCAGTGGCCCCTCAGGTGGGTTTGATGAGCGAGGGCGAGAAGGACGAGGGGGGGGGGGGGGGAACAATGACGCTGTCGAAAGTGATACCCCCAAACCCTGCTCTACCGGTTCCGACATCGTCAAACCCCATGTTGCCGCCAAGCCTTGCGCAGATCGACCCGGCGGTCTTGGACCAGCTGGCCCTGGTTCTGCAGGCATTCGGGTTTGGAGCGGGAGGCCAAGTCCCAACAATGCCCGGGACCTCACCGCTCCGGGCCCCGAGTGACTTGCCAAACCCCCAAGCCCTGCCGACGCGAGCAGTAATTGAAGCGGGGCAGGGGGAGGCCAGGAAGCGCTCCCCCGGGCGCCTGAGCTCTGGCGGCCTGACCGACCGACTCGAACGGATGATCACCGCTTCGGGCACGAATGGGAGGGAACGTCGACCCAGGCCGACAACCACCCACGACTTTCCGGCATCGTCCCCAAGATCCTCAGACGGACCCGATGGGACGCGACTACGTAGCGAAAGACGACTGGGCAGGAGACGGCGGGAAGCGCGCGTGAGCTTCTCGGAGTCGGGGGAGGAGAGTACTTGGAGCTCCTCGAGCGGCCCCGAGGAGCCGCGTATGCGCCGCCGACGTCGGGTTCGTCGGGGTGGACAGGCCAGGTCTAGCTCCTGCGACTCCATGCGGGACATCTCTCGGGGGCGTTTGAACGGGAAACGCGCGGACGCGGTCACAGCTTTTCGCACGTGGAACCTCAAATTCAGCGGTGCATTGGGTTCGGTCGCGGAACGCTTCCTGGAGAAACTCGAGCGCTATGTGCGAATGTACCGACTCCCGGACCGCGAGGTGCTGCCGGCCCTAGACGTGATCTTCTTGGACCGCGCGGAGGTATGGCTGGCCAACAAACTTGGAACGTGGCGCACGTTCCGGGACTTCGCGGAGAGTTTTCGCCGGCACTACTGTCGGGCATTATCAAGGGAGGAATTATATGACGTACTGGCTCGTCGGACGCAGGCTCAGGACGAATCCATTGGGGACTACCTGACCGCGTTCGAGAGCGTCGTCAGAAGGATGAGGCCCCCCCTCGGAGAGGAAACAGGTCCGGTTGGCCAAGGCGGGCCTTAACCCTGAATACGGAAGGTATATCAGAGAGAGATCCGTCCACACTCTGCGCGATCTGGAGTACTACGGCGAGAGCCTGGAGAAACATCGGGAGTGCGAGAAAAGGTGGCACCCTCCCTCCGCTAAGGACAATCTACCAGTTGAGGACGCCGCCTACCGGGGAAAGGGAAAAAGGGCACATGTGGCAGCCAATGCCGTGCCCGCCCCGGTGGAGACGACCACAACAAACAAGTCTAAGGCCAGGAAGAAGAAAAAGAAGGGGAAGGCTTCCGGCGCGGTATCAACCGAACACTCATCTAACAGTGAATTGGGGGGGCAGTGTGCGGCGAGTAGCCCGATGCCGCCCACACTGCCACGAAACGCCAACCAGCCGACCCAGAGGAACGCCGGGGGTACGGGCGACAACCCGCGTACTGCCCCATCATTGCAGGCGCCAGCGCCGGTTGCGAGACGCCAGCAGAACGCAAGGACCGGACAGGGCCGGGTCGATTTTCAAGGGAGGTGTTACGGCTGCAACGGAGAAGGCCACCGAATCTCCGAGTGCCCAAGTACTGGCCGAAATCAAACCAACCAAGTGCAAGGAAGCCCAATTTGCTTCCGTTGCCGCCAACCAGGACACTACGCGCCGGGCTGCCCCCTTAGTCGACTGAGGGAGTCGTGCCAAAATTGCCAGGCCCCAAATTGTACGTTCCGCACCTGCGTAGTTTGCGAACCAATACGCAGACTAGCGGAAAACCAGCCCGCGGGAAGCGGTGGCCCAACGCTCTCGGCGATGACTCGCGGTGGGCCGCAGAACCCAGGCGCGACGATCTCGATCTAAAGTTACGAATCCGAGCCGGGGAGGAATTGGGGACGAACAGGGAATATTGGCTAGAGCTTGAGGGACGTCTTGAAGGCCGCTGGCAAGCTACGGACGGGGAACATGGCCAGAACTCGCACAATGGTCAAGAGGACGGGTGGCGCCGGCCAAGGGTGGCAGCGCCCCCCGGCGGGACATCGCAGCGGGTTGCCCCCTCGGCCGAGGCGCCGACCGGCATCGACGAACCACCGAGCTCTACTGATTCGTCGCCTGATGCAACACCCGTTCCGGTGGGCGGGAACGCGACGAAGAAACTGGAAGCTTCGTCGGTTCCGGCGGGGGCGGTGGTCGTGGAGATCACGACTGACGGCTCGGTTGCATCTGACGGTGAGGACCCTGTACTAGACGCCGTCGTGGAAAACCGTCCGCTACTTATATTGTTCATTGGCGGTAAACCATACAGCGCCCTGTTCGATACAGGGGCACAGGTATCGGTTGTGGGCCGCCGGATCACACAAGATTTCCGAACTCAAGTGCAGAGAACCCCTGGCGTGGTGAATGGTTTCTCAGGCACATCAGTCAGCATGCTAGGAAAGCTGCGGCTGATGATCGAGATCGACACGGTGATCCGGACAATTGAGGCATATGCGTGCGAGCAGGACTTGCAGTACGATATGTTTCTGGGGCAGGACTTCATCCGTGCGTTTGGCTTCCGGCTGGATGCCAAAGAGGACACGTGGAGTGTCGAAGGCCGAGAGATGTGGTACCACATCGCGCGGAGAGCGGGGGACCGCGTATACTTTCTCGACCGGCCGAGGAACCTGAGTTTGGTAGCGGAGGTGGGAGGGTTCTCGACATTACGGGAACCCCAACGACTTCAGATTAAGGCGCTGGTGCGACGTGTAGTACCAAAGGAGTCACCCGCGCAGACGGACTTGATTGAACACGTCATCGACGTACAAAGTGCGAGGCCAATCAAGACACCCATGCGCAGATACTCCCCGCAGGTCACCGAGTTCATCCTCTAGGAAATCGCGGATTGGCACAAAAAGGGGTTGATCCGCCCGTCCCAGAGCGAGTGGTGCTGTGCACACCGGTGGTCGTTAAAAAGCACGACGGAAGTTATCGACTGTGCATCGACCTGCGACCGGTGAACAAAACCACTCGCATCGACGCGTATCCGATGCCGGGGGTAGATGTGGTACTAGATCGGTTGCGGGGAGCCCGGTACATTTCCAAAATTGACCTAAAGAGCGCGTACCTCCAGGTACCCGTGCACGAAGACAGCAAGAAGTACACGGCTTTCGGGGCACCGGGTTGTGGTCTTTGGGAATGTAACCGGATGATCTTTGGGTTGGTCAATGCCCCGGTAACCTTCATGCGCTTGATGGACGCACTGTTCGGACCAGATTTCGAGCCGCACGTGTTCAAGTACCTCGACGACGTGATCATAGTCACGGAAATGTTCGAGGACCACCTAGTGTGGCTCGAGAAGACGTTAAGGCGCATGGTCCAGGCGGGACTGGAAATTAACGTCGAGAAGGGTGAGTTCGGCTGCTCTAGCGTGACATTCTTGGGGTATCTCCTCGACGAGAATGGACTGCGGCCAGACCCCGACCACGTGGGGCCCGTTCTGGATTTTCCAGCCCCGCGGAACATCAAACAGCTGCGCCGATTCCTGGGAATGTGTGGATGGTACTCCAGGTTTATCGAGCACGAGTCGCATTTAAAGGTACCCCTAAAGAAGCTGCTGCGCAAGAACCAAGTCTGGCACTGGGGCTTCGAACAACAGCAAGCGTTCGATTCGCTGAAGCAAGCGTTGACTGAGGGACCCGTGCTGGCACGTCCGGATTTCACCCGGAAGTTCTACGTGCACTGTGACGCGTCGTCCTATGCGTTAGGAGCCTGCCTGATGCAGAAGGACGACGAGGGGTACGACCACCCGGTGTGTTACGCGAGCCGCACACTGAACGAACACGAGAGGAACTACACCGTGTCAGAGCTCGAATGCCTCGCTCTGCTGTTCAGCATTCACAAGTTCAGACCGTACATCGAGGGCGCGCAGTTTGTTGCAGTCACCGACCATACGGCTCTGACTTGGCTGAAAAATAAGAAAGATCCGTCGGGGCGGTTGGCCCGCTGGATCCTTGAGCTACAGTAATGGGACTTCGAGCTGGTGTATCGCAAAGGAGCATTCCATCACGTTCCGGACGCATTGTCTCGTGGGGTGGGGGCCCAGGAGGACATTGCAGCGTTCGAAACCATCGTCAACCCATGGTACCTCCAACGACTGAGGGACGTGGAGTCAAAACCACAGAAGTTCCGACACTGGAAGGTTGAGGCCGGAATGCTGTACAAATATGGTACCAATGAACTCCTGGACCCAGTAACCCATAAAGAGCAGTACTGGCGGCTCGTCGTACCGGAGGAGCGCCGATCACAGGTCATGCGAGACGCCCATTGCGAGCCGTCCGCGGGACACCTCGGCCGCGAGAAGACGTACGACCGCATCGCTCGCGAATATTTCTGGCCAAGCATATGGTACGATGTGCAGAAATTTGTGCAGTCATGCCAACTGTGCCAACGTCATAAAGGTGAACAAGACGTGCCGAAGGGCCTGATGAGCAAGCGGGTGGTCGAGCGTCCGTGGGCAGTCATTGCCACGGACGTAATCGAGCTACCCCACAGTAAGAACCGGTATAAATACCTGGCGGTATTTCAGGACCTGTTCACCAAATGGGTGGAGTTCAAACCACTTACAGTCGCTACCGGAAAGACCCTGGGGAGCGCCGTTGAAGAACTAATCCTCTTCAGATGGGAAGTCCCCGACTACCTAGTTAGCGACAGTGGCAAAAACTACTGTGGGGCCGAATTCAGGGCTATCCTCAAGGAATTCGGAATTGAACATGTGCCCTGCCCACCCTACCATCAACAGGCCGACTTTTGCGAGCGGGCGATCAAGACATTAAAGACCATGATCTCAATTTTCATAGATCACGACCATCTCGACTGGGACAAGCACCTACACGAGTTCCGGCACGCGATGAACACGGCTGTACAGTCGACTACGAGGGTATCGCCCGCATTCCTGAACTTCGGAAGAGAACCTCGCCCAGCCAAGAGCTTACGCAGCGAGGTGGAGAAGAAGGGACCGCTGGTGCGTCTCTCCCCCGAGGAATAGGTCGACCGAATGAAGCGTCTGAACGCCCTACGGAGCCTCGTAATCAGACATATCGAGCAGGCGCAAAACAACCAGAAGAGACATTACGACCGCGGTCGTCGATTGGCCCAATTCCGAGAGGGCGACATGGTGTGGCGAAGGTCGCACACCCTCTCTAACGCCCCGAAGGGTAGGAGCGCGAAGCTAGAACCCCTGTACAACGGGCCGTATAAAGTGCTGGAAGTACTGTCCCCAGAGCTGTATATTCTGACGACGGACAGCAAGAAGCAGATGAACCGCGTCCACGTAAAGGAATTAAAGCGGTATATCCCACTGCGAACAGAAAAATAGAATGTAGGAAGGAAAAAAGGGGGGGGGCGAGCTAGGAACTTCCGCAGACCTCGGCACACGCGTCCATCCCCTTTTCCCCAACTTTCAAAGGGACTACCGAGCGAGAATGTAACTTGTTCTGTCTGCTTACAGGAGGCTCTCAACATGAGTCGGGACGAGAAAATCGGCCACCTTCAGGTGCTGGTGAACCCGGACCGGGGACGGGACGTGACAACTCCCGCAGAACCTCTGGAGTGCGGGGGTCCGCCCCCCGCCCCGGTCCTGATGGGCAAAGCCCGGGTGGAGATCCCGGCTCGACTCCCGGACCGGACGCGGACGCGGCGGGCGAGGCCAGTGGTGGCGCGCCCCCGGCGCCGCCGGCCGCACCTAGAACGGCAGGCTCGGGAGCAGCGGGAGAAGGAGGCCCTCAGAGCCAACTTCGTTCCGCTGGAGTCGGTCCCTCATCCGGGCCGGGCCGAGTGGGATAACCATCTCAACACCGGCCCAGCTCGTCAGGCGCTCCCGCTCCAGCAGGCGCTAGCCAACTCGGCTTCTCATGGACCGCGGGACTGCATTCGGGTCGAGCGCGCCTACGCTGGGGTCGCCATGGGCCTCCAAACCGCCCGCACCCGGGGCTTGCGAACCCATATAAAACGGGGCACCCCGGGTTTGCATTTTGGAGAGGCGAAAGGGGAGGACCATGGCCCCCCGCCGACGGTCCGGGAGGAACCCCTGGTTCTACCGCGTGCCCCCAAGGGGGAAGTAAAAATCCCCCTCGAGGTGCAGTTCCTCCCGGCGTCGGCCGAGTCGGAGGAAGGACCACGTAGGGCGCTCCCTCCGATGCAACCCGGCGGTCGAGGCCTCTTCCCCCCTGAGGGGTATCGAGACGAGGACGTCCCCGAACCCTCGAGGAAAAAGAAAGCTGGGCGGCTACTCGACTTCTCCACGGACGTAGAGTTCCGCTACGTCGGCGATAGCCCGTCCTCGCGGGAAACCTTGACCGCGAGGGTGGAGGCGACGAGCCGATGTGAGACGGACCAAGGCGCGTCCGGAGAGGTCGAGCGAACCCAAACCTCGAGGGTGGAGCCGGTTCTCCCTGAACGGGTGAACCTGGACGAGTCTGATCCCGTGGGGGTGGAGAGCCCTGGGCTGGTCTCGCCCCCGAGGTCGGAGGCGGCCGGCGGTGAACCTGCAGCGGGGGGGGGGGGGAGACGTCGGGCCAAACGCGCTTGTGGCGCCCGTTCATCGACGGTGACGGGGTCTTCTGGAAGATATACCCGGATGGCCGTCGCCGCCGAAGGACACGGGCTGGAGCCAAGCGCGTCCCGGCCAACAAGAGGGCCCTCCTCGCCGCCTACTCGAGTACGCCGGAGACGCCCTTGCCGCGTCGACAAATGAACCCGTCGCCCAATGCCCAACACGGCACCCAACACCCTCGGCAGCCATGCCGGCAGTGACGTCAGTGGCCGCACTACCCTTGGCGCCGCCGGAGCCGCCGACGCCGTCACCGCTTTTTCCCCGTTCGATCGCCCTGGCATACCTTGCCGGACTGTCGATCGAGGACCGCCTACGTCTCGTCGCTGAGGCGAGCGAGCTCTCGCAGCCTCCACCCCTTCGGGAAGACCAGTAAGACGGGGAAGCGACGAGGTAAGTCTTGCATAGTTTCACCTAGTTCACTTCGGGCGTCCCCCGTCTTTATAGTACTTCTATGTCTGCCTCAAACTAACCCGCTTCTCTGACTATCTCTGCTAACTAGAAACTAAGGGTCGTCTTGTCGACGGCCCGGAAGACGATCGTGTACGGATTTTCAGGGTCCGCCCGTTCATTTTCTGTCCTCCGGACCATTATGATTTTGTTTAATATTATTTTGTTTTATTCTGACCTAGCATCCTCCCAGCTTGCACACGGCGCCCGGATGGCGAGAGCGGGGGAACAGCCCCCGACCCTAGTTAAGGATCGGTTGCTTCGGGGGGGCTGTGACGGAGAATCACGGCTCGACCGTTGCTCTCCGTCGGGCTCTCGCCTTTTCCCCGTGCGCTCTGACGGGCTGGGAGTGTGCATTAGTTGAGCACACTCTCATTGCTTTGTTTCTTTCTCTGTTCTGTTCTTGAGGTGCGACGGCGACGGCAGTGAATTGGAGAGAACGAGAGCCGACACAGAGAGCACAGCGAAGGAGAGAGAGAGACAGAGACAGAAGATAAGCGCAAGCCGGCGAGGCGCCGGCAGACCTGCGCGCATATCTCGCTGGCTTGAGGCAGGAACGAGCAGTAATTGCTGAGCTGCCGCACGGGCCACCGCGCGCACACGGTTTTCTCTACCAAATATTGTTTGTAATCTGTGAGTTCCCGCGCCCTCGCCGACGGTTTGCGCTTTTGGTTTGGAGACACGTGGCCGGTGCGCGAAAATTGTATTCGAGGAGATCGTTCGTGGAGGCGACTGGATCGGCACCGATACACGTGGCAACCGGCGAGGTGACGCGGAAGTGTGCGCGCGTGGCCATTTTGAGAGTGAGTTCCGTCGCCGGTCTACAGCGTGAGGTGGAACGCCGACGGATACATACACACGTGCACGGATACATACACACCAACACGTACACACATACTATACACGTACGCAGCCACGTACTAACCAACACAGCAGCAATAACAACGATAACAACAGTAGCAGACATAACAGTAATAACAGCGATAATAACAGTAGCAAACACAACAGTAAGAACAGCGATAACAACAGTAGTAAATACGGTAACGACAACGGGAGCGACAAGTACACGACTAACAATACCGACCGGAGCAGCGAGATTGGCGAGAGAGGATCCACAGAGCAAAAGGGGATTTTCATTTAGCCGCCGTCTTTGTTTCTTCTCTTTCCAGAGTGCCTACTTGTGGAATCTGCGGGGACGAGGACGTGATAGGAGCTCTAAGTCGACCCGGGCAAGATTGGTGCGGTGTTCTCTTTCTCTCTCTCTCTCATCCTTGGCGCCGGACGGACACCTCGCAGTTCGGCAGCTCTGCCGATTGCGAGGTCGCGTTTATTGTGTTCGGGCGGTCGTTGCTATTGTACATCGGGTCGTCTTTATTTTCTTTGTAACCTTTTTCTTTATATTCAAATTTTCTTTGATTTGTTATTTTATTTTATTTTATAGTTTTCTTCTTATATTTTGTATTTCTTTTATTTGTTCGTTCTGATTATTTCGTAATTTCTTTTTCTTTTGTACTTCCTTATTTTATATTTCTTTAACCATTTGTTTTATATTACCGATTATTTGAGTTGATTTAAGTTCCTTGGTTTGTTTAATTTCGCGTTAGCGTTTGCTTATTCTTTTGTTTTTTTTTTATTATAATTATTATTAAAGATTACTGTTCCACCTAGTCTCCGCCTCCCTTTTTTTTACCTATACAGTCACTCCTATCCCGAATACAACAGTCCACGTACGATTAACGCGCGTGCTCGGCGCGTTATTCAGCCGTGGGAACGGTTTTAGCTTCCCGAATCCCCAATTAAATAATTCGTGCGGGCAGTCGAGAGCTATCCGAAACGGACGACTGAGATTCCCCGTTACATCATGAAAAAAATCAAAATTTGGGTAAAAAACAAATATCCTTGCTCCGCCGATTTTCATTCTAGTAAATTTTAGTATATTTTGTGATAACAAATGAAACCCCGTTGCCACTTTTTGTCGTCATTTTTGTTCAAATTTCCGGCTGCTAAGGACCTATGTGCCATAATTCGAATCTGCCATAAGCAACAGTAGTTTCCATTTGAAATTTTCAAGTTGAGCCAGATTCGGGCCAGTTTTTGTAATTGGACCCAAAAAACTGAGTTTCCCATTTGAAAGAATGTAAAACATTACAAAAGGAACACTGTAAATCTTTTCAAGTGCACAAAACACGACTTTTACACATATTTAAGGTTATGTAAGATCATAAGATAATTTTTTTCGGTCAAACTAATTAATATATCTTAAAGTATGAGTCTTTCCCTTCAAAATGAATTTTGAATCGTTCAGATATCTTTTTCTTTCACCGAGATATGATAATTTGAATTTAGCGTCTCGCCAACTTATGCACTTCAAGCGTATGTAGATAATTATAATTGGCAACCCTGTTTTTACCACCTAAATTACCGTATGGGCCGCTAAAAAAAATACGTGTCTAATATTTTTTGATACTCTAATCGTATGCAAAGTTTAAAGAAAATCGGTGACGGACACCTCCCTGCCTTCCCTTGTTAGTGGGGGGTGAGAGAGGGTAAATAACGACGAAAGTAGGAGAGTTCAGAAGGGTGCTGTATCCTTCTAATTTACATATGGACCAATGATAAAATATTCGGAGGGCGCTACCGATATCCGAATTTGCATACCGACCAATAATAACATTTCTTCTCCGAAAGAGGAAAAGAAAAGCGATCTTTGACCGCGAAAAGCCGATTCTCGTCCATTTTGCTGTTGTTCTTCGAGCCAGAAGGAGTGAACAAACCTCTCGTTACGCAGGATTAATTGCGCTAACACTTCCTTTTCACGCTACTTTCGTTCGCCGAATCTCAGCAGGAAAACCGTAAGTAGGCAAAGTGCCTCTCATTAGTAATAATCGCGGAGTGCGGGAGTGGATTTTTCGGTGCAGTAGGTCGTTGCGACGCGTGGATCCGTCGATGCCGATGCCTATTGATTCGCGCTGACCTTTCCGCTATTTCGTAGAATCGAACGTGAGTGTTAGGATCATACGAATTAAAATCAGTGATTAAGTTATTCGCGCTGACCTTTCCCCAATATAGTAGTTATGGCGAATGTAGGATTAGACAAACAAAATCATTGATCCTATTAGTCGCGCTGACCTGTCCGCCATTTAGCAGAATCGAACGTGAGTGTTAGGATCAGACAAAGAAAACTCGTGATTTAAGATATTGACGCTGACCTTTCGTCAAATTAATAATCTATTGGGAATATTGGAAGTAGAGGAATTAAAACTCGTGATTCAATTAATTGCGCTGACCATTCCACCATTTTTGTCAATCAAAGACCGACCGGAAGAATATTAGTATTTCGATTACTTCGTGTCCTTACTATTTCATAATTATGCAGTCATACTGACCCTAATTAATCCGACCACTTGCTTATGAATTAATAAATAAGTCAATAAAAGTGATTAATTGTTCTTTATATAAATATTACTTTTGTTACCCTGCCTCATTTGCATGCTGATGATTTTCAGTCGCGAGCGGTTATAATCGGGTAACGCTGATTCGCTATATTTTCGGGCCTCACGATAAGTAACGTACGCGCGAATTCGAACGGACTTTTGACCTGAAATAAGGAGTCATCATCTGAGCTGCCGGCATATCATAAGCGAAGAGACAAATAGGAAACGAATTGTTGGACACCGAGGCCTGGAGCAGAGGATATCGCGAGTTTGCCCACCTGTTTGCCTATCCGGCGCAGTCGCCGTGAAAGCAAACCGGGATATACGACCCTTTTAGGCCCTATCCCCGACGATCGCCCTAGTCAAACGGCGGTCTGGCGCCCTAATAATCGGGGATAAGGAGTCAAACAGGCCTTGTGGCAGAAGAGATTCGGTAACGCGGTTAAGGCCCCCGAAATCCCCCGCCACACAGTAAAAGCTCTACTTGACAGTGAAATTTCTGCTATCTCAAAGGAATTTTACAATCAAAACTCAAGTGATTTTAAAGATAAACCTACTCTTATCCTAAGATTAGTGGACATGTTATTAAAGTAGCTACAGGCCAAAAATCGATGAAATTTATTTAAATGTAAAATGGGGTAATCAATATATTGATATTATTTTCATAATCATTCCTAAATTAATAAAACATTGTATTATCGGTTATGATACAGTGAAAAATATAAAGCTCAAACTTGATACATATAATGAACAAATTTATTTTGAAATTAATAATACTTTAGAAAACTTGAAATATAACGATACATTTATAGATGAAAGTACATATCAAAGCTTAACTATTCAGTATGATACTGTCTCGGAATTTGGTAATGATATACCATCACTCATTGATCTAACTGGTAATGAAATAGACGCAGGCATCACAAATGCTGATTCTGTGAATCTTACTCGAGGGGAAATTAATGAGAAAGTAGATGAAAGCTCTAACCTTACCGATGCTCAAAAAATGAGATAGCTTCGCTTGTGTATGAATTCAGAGAAGTATTTTGTAAAAAACTAGGTTTATTAAAAGTTTATACTCATAAATTGATTCTAAAAAATAAAGAGCCATATTTTTCAAAACAGTATCCTATACCATTAAATTATAGTGAAAACGTTCGAATTGCAATCAAAGAAATGTTAAAGGATTGCGTCATTCGTCGATCAGTTAGTAATTACATTAATCCAATTGTTATAAGCATTAAAAAAGACGGATCAGTACGATTTTGTTTAGATGCTCGAAAACTAAACAAAAAATTAGTAAAAAATTATGAAGCCCCACTACATACGAGGTGTGATCAAAAAGTAAGGTGGATTTTGAAATTTAGCGGGCTACGTCCGTTCGATCTTCGACTTTTTTATTTGGTTATGTCGGTACACTCGTCTAGAGCATACGTTCCAAATTTCAGCTTTGTAGTATGTTTGGTTTGTTTGTGAGAGGCATCAAGGTTAGAAGTGTTTTGCGTGGTCCACGATTTGCTGCTGTCTAAAAACATGGATCAAAGAGTTTGCATTAAATTTTGTGTGAAAAATGGAATCAAATGTTCCAAAACACTTGAAATGCTGAAAGTGGCATACGGTGAGTCTACTTTAAGCCAAAAAAATGTTTACAAGTGGTATAATCTCTTCCAAGAAGGCCGAGAAGACACCGACGACGAACCTCGTTCTGGACGCCCCAGCACATCAACAACTGATGAGAATGTTGAAGAAGTGAAGAAAATAGTGTTGGGAAATCGTCGAATTACCATTAGAGAAATTGCTGATGATATTGGCATCTCATTTGGTTCGTGCCAATCAATTTTGACGAGTGTTTTAGACATGAGACGTGTGTCAGCGAAGTTTGTTCCGAAATTGCTCAATTTCGACCAAAAGAAACGTCGCATGAGCATCGCCCAAGAGCTACTGAATGACATCAACGATGATCCAGATTTACTCAACAGGGTTATAACAGGTGACGAAACATGGGTATACGGTTATGACGTCGAGACTAAGACTCAATCGTCCCAGTGGAGGCATTCTGGATCACCAAGACCAAAAAAAGCACGCCAAGTTCGATCAAATGTAAAGGTTTTGCTTACAGTTTTCTTTGACTGCAGGGGCGTGGTGCATCATGACTTCTTGCCACAGGGTAGAACAGTAAATAAGGAATATTACCTGCAAGTTATGCGTAATTTGCGCGAAGTAATCCGCCAGAAACGTCCGAATTTGTGGAAAAATAAAAATTGGCTTTTGCACCATGATAACGCCCCTGCTCACACATCGTTGCTTGTGCGCGAATTTTTGGCTAAAACCAACACAGTAACGATGCCACAGGCACCGTATTCCCCAGATCTGGTCCCCTCTGACTTCTTCTTGTTCCCAAAACTGAAGAGGCCCATGATAGGACGGCGTTTTGCCACGATTGAGGAGATAAAGGCGGCATCGAAGGATGAACTAAACAAGATCACAAAAAATGATTTTTTGAAATGCTTTGAGGATTGGAAAAAGCGTTGGCACAAGTGTATTATATCCGAGGGGGATTACTTTGAAGGAGATAAAATAAAAATTGATGAATAAATAAATATTTTTTGAGAAAAATAAAAATTCACCTTACTTTTTGATCACACTTCGTATGAATGATATTTTTCAACATTGTTTCGAAATAAAATTTATTTCTAGTTTTGATTTGACAAGTAGTTTTTGGCAAATTCCTCTCGAAAAAGAAAGTAAAAAATATACGGCATTTATTATCGAAGGTAATACATACGAATTTAATGTAGTACCTGTCGGTATATGTACTCGTACTAATACAGCAGCATTAGTAAAAGCTTTAAATTTGTTACTTGGCGATATAAAACAATTTATAATATCGTTTGTGGATGATATACTATGTATTGCTAAAGCATTCAATGAACATATACTCGTACATCATTTACGTACATTATTTATATGCTGTCGTAGAAATAATTATACTCGTACATTAAAATTTTCAAAATCTGAATTAGTTCAAGAAGAAATTGAATTTTTAGGACATATTACTCCATACGGTATAAAAGCTCAAAAAAGTAAATTAGAAAGAATTCAAAATTATAAAGCTCCAATAAATTTGAAAAGCTTGCAAAGCTTTCTCGGATTTGTTAATTATTATACAAAATTTGCAAAAAATTATGCTGAAATATGTAGACCTTTAATGAATTTATTGCAACAAAGCAAAGGCTATCAATGGTTACCGGAGCATGAGACAGCTTTTAATAATGTGAAAAAAATACTTATTGATACTATAACTTTAAAATTTCCTGATCCCAGTAAGCTTTATATATTAACAACTGATGCTAGTTTTCATACTATAGCCGCTGCTTTGTCACATTAAATAATGAAGGCGATAAAGAAGTTATAACATTTATATCTAGAACTTTGAAAGGTGCAGAATTAAACTATTTTACAACTGAAAAAGAACTTTTAGCTGTAGCTTGATCATGTCTAAAATTAGAAACATATCTAAGAGGTACGAAAGAAATAATTATACGTACAGATCATGAAGCGTTGAAATTTTTAACTACTTGTAAATGTACGAATGCGAGATTAGTGAGGTGGTACTTGTTTCTTCAAGACTATAACATTACGTACGAGTATTTACCAGGGAATAAGAATAAAGCCGCTGATTTTCTATCTAGCCATATAACGGACTGTAGCAACGACTACACCGATAAAATTCAAATTCCTATGTTGATGAAAAATCCTTCTCGAAATTTGATTAAACATTTCAAGAATTTGGATTTATTACAATAAAAAGATGACTATATAAAAAATTTATGAAATAAAGAAAATTTTAATCATAGATATATAGTTAATAACAATTTAGTATATAAAAAAGATAATGTTAACAACAAATTCTTATTACCGGAAATGGTAATTCCAGAATTAATTCAAGAAATACATGAAGTTTATGATCATATTGGATCAAGAAAAATTACAAAGATGTTACAAGAAAACTTTTATATTTACAAGCTTCGTAAAAAAGTCGATGAAACAATAAATCGTTGCGATTTATGTCAACGCACAAAATATTACACAAAAAAGATATCATCAATAATGCAGCCAATACTTATTGAAAAACCAAATGATCTAGTATCGATATATTTCTATAGCCCATTATCTACTTCACAAGGTGGAGTTAAATACATTCTAAAAACTATAGATTGTTTTAGTAAATTTATAGAAATGTATCCTATAAAAAGATCAACTACCTATACAACTATAAAAAAGATCTTTGAACATTATATACCTAACTATGGAAAACCATAAGCAATTATATGTGATCATGGGACACAGTTCACAGCAAAAGCATGGAAAGAGAAGCTTTCATCTAATAATATAAAGTTAATATTTTCTATTATTCGTCATCCACAAAGTAATATCATGGAAAGAATTCATAGAGAACTGGGAAGATTTTTAAGAGCGTATGCCAACGATAACAATAAAGGTTGGGCTCCATTAATCCCCAAAATACAACAAATAATGAACTGTGTGTATCACGAAACAATTGAAATTACTCCTATGGAAGCACACCTCCATATTAAACCGGAGAGGTTTTGGCATTGATGGATATCAGATACCAAAACGAATGTGCCAACTGATTGTAATCAAATAGAAGGAATTAAATAAAAGAATGCACTCAAAAATTATAAAACGTGCAAATAATATTAATAAAAATATCTGTCATTATCAATATAAAATGAATGACAATGTTTTATTACGGAGTCAAAATATAAGTAACAAAGAAGAAGAAATAATTAAAAAATTCTTAAACTTATATGAAGACTCGTACATAATCAAAGCTATAATTGGCTTAGAAACGTACTTACTAAGATACAAGAACGGTAAGGATAGAGGCGTATTTCATACATCTCTATTAAAGCCGTACCAAATTTAGCCACTAGGGGATACATTCTCTCTCCAAGCAAATTTGCATATTGATTTGATATATGTGAATACTGGAGAAAGTGAGCTAACAATTTTTGAAGATGAGGAAAAGTAAAGGGACTGATACGCCTGATCTAAGACACTACATTCTTTTTCCGTCATCTAAAATTTTTGAGCCATCGCAAAACATGGTGCCTTGGTAATTGTGCAAAAGCACACCGACACCATCCAAGTCTTCTTGGATAGCGAAGACAGAAATCAAACAAAAGTCCACGATTCCTTTCCTACCGTCTAGTGTGACCCGTCCAGTTGCTCCTGTGCCTTCCATATTCATACCAACCACCTTAAGGAAGCGGAAGCGCAGGATGCAAAAGAAAATCAAGAAACTGGCTGCGAGGATTGCCAAGACGGAGGAAAGGATCGAAGAATTAAAAAAAAATATAGTCTCAACACAACCAGAGCGACCTCCTACCCCAGGAAAATTTTTAATAGAATAATGTAAATAAATAATTAAAAAAAAAAGAGAGAGAGAATAATAATAAAAGCTCATAGAGAACTGGATCATGAGACTTCTTTCTCGTGGATCATTCAGTCTCAAGAGGGGGCTATGTAACGGTCCTATTTATGAGCTAGTTTATTATTTCACTGAATCACTGCAACCCGTTAAACTCATCTATCTGTTTACATCAATTAGCATATTAAACGGCACCACCTCACCTAATATTTGATTGTCTTAGAACAAGAGTCTCATTTCATGACCATATAAGGAGCCTGACGTCACAGACTTATAGATATAGATATCATAGTTTTTGTTATTTAATAAAATATGTTAATTAGACATAATTTTAATGTAACAAAGCATTTCTTATATAGATTTTAGTACATAGATTTAGATTATAATAATTCGATTTGCGTTTAATTATTAAATAATAATGAATTTTAATATGCAAAGTTAATTTGATTATTACACTATTAATATTAATTATTAGAAAAATATGAATACTCCATATTCAAAATGAATATCTGAAAAACATAAGTAAGAATTGGTTTCATTAATAGCAGTTAAATAATAACTGTTATTAATAAATAAATAATCAATAATTTATTTAAACATTAAGTTGTATATAGAACGAAAGCGTTAATTTTATACATAATAAGGATAGCTTTATAATTTATAAATCTTAAATAATTAAAATAGTAATTGCATTATAAGATTATAGAAAAAACCGTTACAAATATGAAAATTTGTTATAATTCAAATGTTACTAACTAATTTAAGTATTTCTTTTTAGAAATTACTTCTAAAAGTAATAAACAATAAAGTTATGTAAAAATTTAAGATTGTTCTATTGTAAATATTGTAATATTGCATTGGTTAACTTTATTAGTTAATAACTTTTGAAGATACTATTTGTGATAATTGTAAATTACACTTAATCGACCAATAACTAATTTTGTAAAGTTTACATATGTTAAAACTTTAGTATTGATGTTTATTTACTTGTAAATTAAGACAATTCATTTCTCATAATTTGCGAATATTTCTCAAAAACTTCTCGAAGAGAACTCTCCTGCGAAAATAAGCGGGAAAATCTCTGTATAAATACGGTGATTATTGCACAGGTTGGCATTCACTCCTAGCCTTGCAAAGTGAGCGCATGAGATTGAATAAACTTCGCGAATACCTAAGTTCTATCTCTCATTATGATTAACTGAGCAACACCTTTCCTTCCTTTAATTAATGCTCAACTTATAGAACATTTCGCGCTATAAGAAACTTGGGCTGAATTATATCCTATATAAAATAGACTTTAGCTCTGCTTATGGGACCATTCGCACCATAAAAAACTAGGGCAGAGTCTGACTTTCCTTGAAAATTTACTTATATTTGCATATGCATGATTTATCGATTTATTTCATATTGACAATTAGGGTAAATTTGAAAAGAAATGAATTCTTACTCACTAACGCGACAAGACCACGAGAGTACGAACAATTAATTATATTATAAGTGATACGATTATCGCAATCAATCTACCCCTTCGAATTAGCTCAACTCGTGGGCCAAGTAATCGTAGACCGGATTTTCACGATCCTTGCAACTATGGTCTGGATTTGGGTCATAATGAATAATTGGCCTAAATTAGAGTGTAAACCTCCTAATGTAGATTTCGATTTCATTTGAACTACATTAGATCAATCTACCCCTGCGTTTTAGCTCAACTCGAGGGCAAAATACTCGTAGACCGGAGGACCAGGACACATGCGTCTTTCGTCTAATTCTGAATTATAAAGAATAATTTGCATAAATGAGAGTGTAGACCTTCTAAGAAAGATTTTGGCTTCATATGAAGTATATCAGATCTATACCCCTCCTTTTTAGCTCTACTCGTCGGTCAATTAATCGTATACCGAATTACCAGGACACATGCATCTTTCGTCTAATTCTGGGTTATAATGGATAATTGGCATACATGAAAGTGTAGACCTTTAAAGGAAGATTTCGGCTTCATTTGAAGTATATCAGATCAATCTACCCCTGCGTATTAGCTCATCTCGTGACTATATTCAAGAGTTAGTTCAATTTTATATTTTGTTTCTACTATTAAAAAATGACGATTTATCTTTGTTAATCTTAATCTTAACAAAAACTCTATATAAAAAGTTTTAGATTCTACTCTTATAAATACTTAATTAATGTAACTTTGAGATAAAACTTATGTGTTAAGGAAAACAAATGTGATTTAATTATTATTATAAAATATCCTTAAGTTCAAAGATCAAATCATTTAATTAAAAACAAAGCTGTAATATTCTCATCGTACACTATTTTGTCTAAGATAGATATAAGCAGTCAAATAAGGTAGTGAATAATAGTCAAATAAAAATGTGAATTATAAAGATATATATGGTTACAAGAGTTGAAATATTGGTACTTGAAATTGTAGTTCCTGATAATTGCTGGTAATGATTATGAAAAAAATTAAAAGCTGTATACTTTATTTCACTATCTCATTTTAAAAATTTTGTTACCACAGACAAATTATTTATGTACAACATACATATCAAATTATTTTAAAGATATAAATCAAGTTATTTAAATGATTTTATGAAGCTTTTTTTAAGTAGTTTTATATAAGCTTAGGAATTAATATTACTATAAAGTTAAACATGGTTACAAAAGAACAATATTGATAATTGAAAGTTGTAATTAAAAAAATGAATTTATAATTTATTGATAGTAAAATTTATAAATAACGAATAAATATTATAAAATTTCTGCATGACTGCTGATGCTTGCACAAGAATTATAATCTCTGTCAATTTCTGCTAGTGATGAAGCTCTTGGTTACGTAAAAAATTAATAGCTGGATACTTCAGTTCATTATCATCTTTTAGAAATTTTATTACAATATTTTTATCCTTATGAACCATCATTAAGTGTCTAGCAAAATGGGTTATTGGGTTATTAGGTTATTAAATTTAACATTACTCTAATTACTCCAATTATTCTAAGCTTTCAATAACACTGAGATCAGGTCTAATAAGTTAGCACTCAAAAATTGCAAAGATGATTGTCTAAAATTAACTTTTTGGATATACTATAAAAAAGTAACAGAATTATCCCCTCAAGTTCCTAGGATTTTTGCTATCAAAAACAATCATAAAATTCAAGGGCCCGGCATATCGGAAGGCGTAGCCCTAATCAAAAGAAGATGCCTTGGTGTACGTCACAACAGCAGCGGGACGTCTTCGTGGTCTTACGCTGAGGCGTCTTCTTTTGATTAAGGCTACGCTTTCCGACATGTCGGGTACTTGAGTTTGTCGGGAGACAAGAATGTCGGGAACATGCAGGAGCAAGAATTTTTCAAAAAAAAATATACTTTTTGAGATATTAGCAATTTTTTAAACAAAAAGTTAACTTTTGAAAAAAATGTTTTATTGTTTATTATAATTATTTCGAAATTTTAAGGCATTATAAGTATTTTCAAAAAAATCCGACTTCGATATCTTTATTAGTTTTTAAATTACAGCCGTTTGAAAATTTTTTATCATTTTTCTTTAATTATTAATAACTTTTGATATAATTAATGTATCGTCTTCAAATCTCACTTTTATGTGTACAACAATTGTGCAAAATTAAAAAAAATTCCTAACATAAGGGTTACAAGTCAATCGAAATAGCCAAGAATTACCCATATACGTGTGTGTGTACAGAACGGTACAGAGAGAGCGGCGAGTTAGGCAGAGCGAGAGAGAGACTTAAATGATGGTCAGTACTTACATTAGTCGATGCCTCTTTGTTAAAAATCGGCAAAATTGCTGAACACGCGTATGCGTATTATCGTTTGTCACAAAAAGGGAGGAGATGCAGCGCGCACAGTTGCACCTCATTATCTACGCTCAATCGAGGATCACTCCCTAGCCACGAGGCAATTCACAAAGAAAACTAATAAAGTATAAGAACGACCGAATACCTACGTACGGCTCGCAAGCTATCAGCTAATTGCCGGCCCTTCGTCACGCGGCACGCGGCACGCGGCGCGCGGCTCGCCACACATAGTTATACATACACGCGCACGCCGTCTCTTTGCCGGCACTCTCTCTTACCTTGTTCTACGCAGTTGTCGTCTGCTGTAGCTAAGGAGAAACATGATTCAAAAAATATCACATATTACAATTATATGGTTTTCTCTATATATTATTGCCGTAGAGAGAGAGAGAGAGAGAGAGAGAGAGAGAGAGAGAGAGAGAGAGAGAGAGAGAGACATGACAAGATGACATCAGACTCGTTATACACTGTATATATTTTTACCATGAATGGATTTTTTTAATGTGTTGAGACTCTTTCTGAAGCTATCCATCAACTATTTATCGAATAAAAGTAAATTATTCTTCATTATAAAACGGCGGATCTAATTTGAAACTAATGGCGTTTTAAATATTTGTACATACAAATAAGCTGCGATATCAATGTTTTACGTTTATATAACTATAAGTTCATTTGTTCAATGCAGAAATGCAATAGTTTCATATGAACATTGATTTAAAAAATTGAAACAAAAATAGATATTTTAACTTTGGTAAGTATAATAAAGAAATGTATTCAGTATAAATATAATTTTCCTTTTGACTCTATATGGAAGAAAGGAGAACTAGAAAATGGTAGTATAAAAAATATTTGTAAAGGTTGACAAACAAATTACATATTATCATCTTTAACTTTAATCTTAGCAATGTCATCTTTCTATAAATTACACTAGAGGGATAGACTTTTTGCAGCGACGGATTTTAGAACGAATAGCAAAATATCTATGTTTGTTTCAAAGCTTATGTAAGGATTTAAAAATTTTATTTAACTTTATGTCTTATAATCTAAAAACATTTTTCAGATGCTGAACAATTCATAAATAATATCTACAACCTGAATTGTAGCAAGAAAATTAGATGATATATATTTAGACTGATATTCAGCAATTAATAATTTGTTTTGCAAATTATGATTGATTTCTATTTCATTCGTCATTTTATCACAACTTATAAAGAGGTAGATAGAAGAAAATTATAGTACTATAAAATATTGTCTTGTGCAAGTGAAAGAAAGAAGAAAAAAAAAAGAAAAAAAAAAGTAGTATTATGCAGGGATCGAACATACGATTCCGCCGGCAAAACTAAGAATGAGCGTTAGACTTAGCTCGCACAGCTATCGCCGCAATCATCGGGTTAAAATTGAAAGTGGCATATGTTTATGAAATCCCCCGAAGGCTTAACCATGAGTAAATATATTTGTGTATTTGGTGCTTGGGTTTAACAAATTAAACTTAGTTTAAATAATGCGAAAGTAAAAAATACCAAAATAATTGTAATAATTGAATTCCATTTAAAGTTTACACGCGTGATTTAACCCTTAACTGCTATGTGGGGTAGATTTACCCCAGACAATTTTTAACAGTAAATAAAATGTTTTTTTTTTCAACAATTTTTTTCAGTGTGTGTAACATTAAAACTTGTTAACCTGAATATTTTTTTTTGTAAAAGGTTTGAAACATACTAGAAAAAATTGACATAACAAAATATCTAAAATTCTCTGATTTATTCGATGTTTTTCGGTCTAGGGTAGATTTATCCCATCGAGCAGTTACGTGGCCAAAATGAGGTATGCAAGTTAAGGGTTAATAAAGCAGCTGTTGGTTTTGAGATGCTAAAATGAATGAATTCAACCCATTAACGGCCAAGCGGACATTTGATAGACGGTTGGTTTTTCGTCTCTAAAAACATAAGGCAACCTAAATATTGTTCGAAAAAGACATTTTCTTAAGTAAAAGGATCAGATTCTTGGAATCTGAGGTCAGATTTGAAAAATGTTCCCCTAGAAATTCAATATGGCGGCCTGAAAATGACTGAACTCAAAGTACCGTCTGTCCGATTTTAACAATTTACGTATTGTTTTATTTGAAAAAATAAGGTTTGGAAGCTAGCCATATTACATCCTTGGAATGTAGAATTTATGGGAAAGATGTAAAAATGTTAATAATAAATATTTTTAAAATGCCGGATCCAATATGGCTGCTTATTACTAAAAAATTTTTTTTTATAAATTTAAAGCAAGCGAGTAATCATTTTATATGCTTTGAAGGGTATTGAATACAGATATTATAACAGATTATCATTGTACAATATGGCGGATACAATATGGCCGCCAATACTACCATATTTTTGTTTTATCAAATTCAAAGCAAGCGAGTAATTATTTTATGTTTTGGAGGGTTATAAATCCGAATTTCGTAACAGATTTTCTATTTACCAAACGGCGGATCTAATATACCCATAATTCCAAAAAATTTTAGTAATTTTATGATTTTCTGTTTCTTAGTCATTCAAAATGTTGACCGACTCCTATTATGAGGAGGTGAACAGAAAGTAATACCTAATATTCAGGAATTATATTTTTTTTGTTTTTTAAGTAAAACAATTTTTTTTTATTCTGTACGAGTTAATGCACTAGCTTATGCATATTATATGAGACATTCCAAAATATATGAAATGATTACTCACTTACTATAAATTTGCAAAAAAAAATTTTTTAGTAATGGCCGCCATATTGGACACGCGATTTTGAGGATGTTTAGTATTATCATTTTCACATTTTTGCCATCAATTCTATATTCCAAGGATGTAATATAGCTAGCTTCAAAACCTTATTTTTTCGAATAAAACAATACGTAAATTATTCAAATCAGACAGAAAGGGCTTTGAATTCAGCCATATTCAAGCGGCCATATTGAATTTCTAGGGGGAAACTTTTTAAATCTGACCTCAGATTCGAAGAGAGCAGATCTTTTTACTTAAGAAAAAGTATTTCCCTAATAATATTTAGGGTCAACTCTAAAATGTTAGTTAAAGCATTATAATCAAGCATTTGGAAATAAATATTATACGATTGGCAATGAAAAAATGATGAATAAACGTTGCACGTTCATTATAAATATTACCGACCGGAAATTTGAATTGATGCCTTATAGTAGTGCTTACATGTGAGCGTTCCCCGCTCTACACGGCCGCACGCACACTAGTCGGCTTTGTTATAGGTGTGAGCTGTCGATACTCATCAAAATTGGCGCCTTATACTGGCAACAGTGACACCTCTTTAAGAGCACTCGCTCTCCGAATAGCGGGCATAGGAAGACGGTCTACCTTTCTATCTTCCACCGTGCTTATACCTCATTAAGATATAGCAAAGCATATTTACATGATACACAGATACAGACACACACACGCACACACATATATATTGTAACAGGTGATATGGTCGCTCAACAATTGGCCATTGACCACCGCTGGTGTCTCTTATAGCGGCTAGCTCTGCTCAAGATTGCGTACAGGTACTTGCGTTAGAACTTAAGACGTTTGCTAATTTTATTTATTTTTAAGCAATATCGTATACATTGAAGTAAGCCACACAAACAGATCAAAGCTCATCACTATATCACTCGTCAACATAAACAATCAAGGTTGCTACCTGCCTGGTTGAACTACTAACACACACACAAACACACAGATATGCTTGCCTAAGTCCATATTAATTTATGCAAATTCAAAAGATGAGATGAGGGGAGGCTTGAGTTAGGTGACAAAAGGGAGTCACAGGTCGAGAGTGCGGTGCCTGAACTATCACGAGCCAAACTAGATACCGTTACAGTTCTCTTTTCATTTAGTGGAAAATCGGAGAAACAGTGAGTATCTTACAGAGTTTTTCTTCTCCGTTACGTGATCGGGAGCGTGCCAAATAACCGCTCGAGTTAAGATCTTCGCGATGCCAATTAAGCTAGCCCGCGAGTGACTGGGAGCGTGCGAAACCTTTGTCATCTTATATTTTTCTTTTCCTAGCGGACAGACTGAATTCATGAACATCGCGGATGCGGGCCATGTTCGCGTCCTGATGAGCCGGATCGAATCAGTAGCTGGTGCTCTGTGAACGGCAAAATAACGTAGGGAATTCAACTGGGGCAGATTGCGAGCGGGTTAAATGAGCGTTCGGCTGAGTTGCACCGAATAGGTTTAAGTAGGTAGTAGTAGATCCGGCAGATAACGACGAATTGACCGACCTTGGGCTGACCTGGGGAAAATTAAAATTACGTACTCTTTTTCTCTTTACGTACATTTTATCAATAAAATGTAATTTTTGTAAGTGATAACTCGTCTCTGTTTCTTTTTCTTTTATTGACTTGCGGTGTGAATTTCTGCATCCTCCATAGCTGTCAAAATATCATTGTTTGATTATATTGTATTGTAGCAGTTTCGCAACAAAAACTTAACGTCAAATTACTGGGGTCGGGAGTTAAGGAAATTGGGATTCAAGGACCTAGGGTTATATACTAACAGGTTACAAAGATCAGAATTGGAGTTCAAGGATTTGGGCTTATGGTCAAAGGTTACAAGGGTCGGGGGTTAACGTAATTGGGGTTCGACATTTAAAATGCTCAACTTATATCAATATATCGGTAGAAAAAAAGATGACTGAGAACGGATAAGAGTGCTTTTTCGTCATAATTTATTTTTTGAAAGAAATATATTTACATTGTTACATAATCTCGAATATAAAAAAATATTGTGATTTTCACACTGTTAGGTTAGAATATTTTGATAATCTTAGGTGATGAATCAATTTTGAAGCCAGATTCCGATTCATCGCTTCAAAAACTTAAGGAAATGTACTACCGTGTTTTTTAATTTTTCTATTTTGAAACTGTGTCGGTCTGGTTATTTAAATACTACTATTAAATTCGATCTACTAAAAGAAACATTCACAATGTAATAACTGACAGAAACTCGGGCATAGAGAAAATTATTGTAATAAAAGTACAGTTATGTGAAATGTGCAAAACAACACACAACTAAAGACTGCCCGACAAGGGAAAAAATTAGAAATGTAAAATGTGCTAATTCTAATGGTAAAGACACTGCAAATTAGAAAAGGTATCTAATTCAGAGACATCTAGAGCAAAATCATTGCAAAAATTAAAAAAAAAACGAAGGCAAAACAGCAATCAAACTCAATCAAATTTAAATTTAAGTATCAACAAATAGTCAGACCAAACAAAACAACCGCCAAGTTAGAGCAGAAAAAATGGGCACAATATTAAATCTACTAATAATACTAGTAAACAATATGACATAATAAACAGCACAAATTTTCCATCTGGAACACAAATGGTGTTATGCAAAAACATCTTGACCTAAACATATATATAGCCCGCTTCTCGGAAAGCTTAAACTATTATTATTCAAATTAGTGGTGTGATGGTTACTTAATCTTTATATCTTATAATCTTATGTAATGTCCGGTAGAAGACTCTTTAGTATGTCTCAAATGTACAGTCTCGACTTTCGCTGAACTGGCTTTCTTGTGAACTTTTATTCGAATAACATACACAAGCATTTGTGCGCGTTATTTAACATAGATATAAGGGATGATGTTTTAAATGTTATTTATTTCTATGCGAAGAATGTCACTACCAAGATATATGATTCACTTTCTCGGTTTGATAAAAATAAGTCATTATTATAGTGTAATGAAGAAAAAAGAATTTACAGTTTTTAAATAATGATTTATTTAACAAATATACATTTTAATGATTATTATTAACACATATTTTAAATATTTCAATTATTATTAAGTTTTTGATCATTACGCCTTCTCCATGATTTAATATAAGATCGTGGATGTATCGGTAAAAATCCAGAAACTCCCAGAATTTCTAAAATCGGCCGAGATATTCTAGCACCATGACCCACCCAGTACTGTATCCGTTCACTATCAAAAGCTACAAGTTTCTCGTTATCAATATTGACACATGAATCATAAGTTCCCAATTGTTCAATTGGAGAAGTTTTTTGTTTTGATTTTACCTGCAAAATATAGCATAATTCAAAATAACGTTAAAATATACATCATTAATATATGAAAAAAATTTAATTGCCTAGATAAAATGGAAATACAGTAATTATCAAGCTAACGCTAACATCTGGAAAATAATCGTAATCTTAACTATAATATAAAAATAATTCTAATAAGGCTTTTAAATTCCTGTGATTCTTTTATTTTAATGTTCTTCAAATTGTAACAGAAAATTACAGTTTTACGACTTACAATCGTCCGTTCACCATTTCAAGTTGAGAGTGTATATGTATGAGTGTGTATTTCCTTCGTTTGAGGAACGGTGAACGAGATGATTGGTGAAATCAGAAACGGCTGATTAATGCGGGTGATGAAGAGACGGCGAATGGAGAAAGTTCAAGAGGGGTGAGGGGCCGTATGAGAGAAAGAGAGAGTTTTAGGAAAATTTAGTGCTGGACCGTAGCTTTCGGCGCATCGTCGATTTTCCGATGAGTTTAGAATTTTTTTCGGGTGCGTTATTGCCGGGTTTACGTGACTGAGGATAAACGTCTGTGTTTCTCTCTTCCTCTTTTTGCATGTTCGGGCGTCATGCTCACGCGTACATGGTCGAACAGTTTTACTGGCGATCATATCGGTCGTAACGGTTGATCACCTATTCGTCTTGTGACGTCGGTTAACGCAACATATTTTTTCAGGCACGTCTGAGGTAGACGTAGTCTCAGGCGCATTTTTTGGTCTATCCTTTCGGACAATAACTGGGTCGTGCGTTACCACTATCGCGAGAAATTTTCTTTTCGGCGACGGGGGATTGAAGTTTCGCTATACCACACGCTTGGCAATATAGTTATGCTTCGCGTTACGTTACCACACTCTTGGCAATAAAATTATGTAACAGGGAGCCTATCTAATATGCACTCGACCACACCACGCTTGGCAATCGAGTGTAATTATCTAAAATAAAAAAAAACCATACAAGAAACTAAGAAAGGAAAAAATGATTAAAGAAATGAATTAAATGAACCAAATTAGAGTTTTGGTTTTCATTAAATTAGTTTACTTACTTTTTTAGTACTTATTTCCCACACGCACATACAAAATAAAATGGAGGTCCTTTTTACAAAGTACTGAACTGGAACGAACTGGGATAGAACTGCCTATTTTTCTTCACGAGCTTCCTTTTATGCTTTTCGCGAGAGAGTCCCACTCTGAATTTCTTGTCATTTTTGGGTAGGAAGAACTTAAATTTTTCTGGTTTAACCCTTTGAAGCACAGTGTCCATCCTGATGGACACATTGATTTATTGCTTCTTTAGCCATTTTAGAACAACATTATGGATTTCAACAGGGTCTTTTGTATTCTTTCAGTTCATTAATAGTTCAAAAACATAATTTTGTAGTTGAAATCAATATATTGGGTTATTTTTTAATATTTTTAAATGAACAAAGAAGAAAAAAATTGAATTTTTGGGGAGAAATTCATTATTGACGCGAATAATGAGAGTATCCCTTTCAAATTTGGTATACAAAGGTTTTTGGGGTCGCTGAATAATAATTTGACATCAGATTTCAAAAATTGTGTATCCAAGATGGCGGATCTAAAATGGCGGGCAAGAAGATTTCCTATATTGATACCAATACTCTAAAATTCATATCTAAAGGGTTTTAGGGGTCGCAGATAACGATTCTGGTATCAGGTTTCCGAAATAATGCTTTCAAAATGGCGGATATGTATATTTTTATATTGGCTTGAATACTCTCAAACTCATATCTAAAGTGCCTCAATCTCAGTAATAATCAATATCATACTAGT
The DNA here is from genome assembly GCF_024137745.1 of Phymastichus coffea. Classification (NCBI taxonomy): domain Eukaryota; kingdom Metazoa; phylum Arthropoda; class Insecta; order Hymenoptera; family Eulophidae; genus Phymastichus; species Phymastichus coffea. Next base: position 10,187,869 of record NW_026706818.1, on the reverse strand, counting down.
TTTCTGAAATTCTGCAGCCAAGATGGCCAAAGGATATGATTGATGTACATGCTTATTTGCATGACTTGAAAGTATAATATCTCAGAATAGTGGATACTTCTTTCACTCATTCTCGACATTACCCGGAGCTTACGATGAGGACGTGATGAGTTCAAGCTCCATTTACGTTTTTTTTGTATTTTTCATATTTTATATTTTTTTATATTTTTTATATTTTATATATTTTTTTTATTTTTTATATTTTATATTATTTTTTATTTTTTATATATTATTTTCTGCATTTTTTATGTTTTATTTTAGTCAATGAGTGTCAACAAATATATGGATGACTCCAGAAGCAAAGAGCCGATCTTTATTTATTTTTCGTAGGTCGGGGGTTGAGGGCCTTTTGGCGATTTGTATGAGCACCAAACACTTTGTATTGAATGTACTCTCCATGGGTCTGAGGGCCATATATATATATATATATTTTTGTTTTTTTGAGAGATTCATTCACCTAATCAGAAAACAAAATACTAGAATATTTGAAACAGAATACTAAATTATATTATTAGATTTGTTATCAGCACGACCGAAAACCCTTAGAAATTACGTTTCATGGAAATGAAGTCCCTAAAAATGAAATTTGATATCCGAATTTTTGGATCCGCCATTTTGGATATATTATTTCGGAAATCTGATATCAGATTCGTTATCAGCGAGCCCTAAAAGCCCTTACATTGAATTTTGAAGTATTCAGGCCAATATAGAAAATAAATGCCTGTCCGCCATTTTGAATTCGCCATTTTGGATACATCATTTAGGAAACCTGATATCAGATTCGTTATCAGTGACCCCTAAAACTCATTAGTTATGGATTTTAAAATTTTCAAGCGAATATAGAAAAAAATCTATGTCCGCCATTCTGAATCCACCATCTTAGATGCAAAATTCGAACAATCTAATGTCAGATTCATGATCAGCGACCTCAATAACCCCTATATATAAATTTTCATCTAAATATCCTGGAGAGAAAAATGTATGCTTCAAAGGGTTAATTGGTTGAAAAATTTGGGAAGTGTCTCAAGCGTAAGCGAAGTTCGAACCCTAATTGGTCGGAGGTAGAGTATGCGGGAGTGGCCTCATTCAAATGTTTTGGGCCCTCTTCACATAGATGGTTCTCTATGTACTATTTTCATCTTTAATTATTTAAATTAATTGTGTGTGTGGTACTCTAATCTTGCTAATACAAAAATATTATTTAGTCTATAATAAAACTAAAAAACTAAACAAAAGTTAAGGATTATATTTATTTGGAAACAAACAAGATTTAATTAGTTTTAATCATTAACTAATTACCAAAAGCCCATAAGAAATACTGGAAAATCAGAGTTAATTATTATGAATGTAATCATCAACTTTCGTTCAAGACATTTTTAATTTTTAACGCAAAATTGAGTGTATTTAACGATTAAATACACCAAAAAAACAGATATATATATATATATATATAAATTGTTTAAGTGTTTAATTTATATTCGAGAATATATGGAACTATAATAAAATAATATATTATAAAGGTAGAATATTTAAAACAATTTCAAATCAATTCGATAGAATAGTATTCTGATGCTTTTAAATTAAATAATATTACATTGGAATCAAATTGTATGTATATGCAAATTCCTTCATTAAAACAAATTATTCATTTAATAGAAATCAGTATAATGTATGTATAAGAACTAATATTTACTGCTTCTAAAGGCGAAACAATAAACACAATGTATCAGTTGCGTGCACTGATTTTTATTAGGTGATGAATAAATTTTCTTCAGGAATTATTTACATCAGATTAGATCCTGATACATAAATTGGATTGGGCCCTGAAAATTGTTGAAAACTATCTCACAAGCTAAAACATAATACAATTTATCTGTTAGGGATAGAACGATTATCTCTACTATCTGTACAGGATTTTTTGTCAAATGTATATATATATATATATATATATATATATATAAATTTACCTCTCTTTACCGTGAAATATGATTTGTAACTGGTTATAATTTCAAGTACACATGGCATTATAAATTAATTTATTAATGACGGTCACATAAATACATATGAAAGTCACATGCTTTATTTTAATAAATAACAGAGGCTGAAATTTCTAGTTGCCGCATCAATTATGTATTAGTCAGAAAGTTAATTACTAATACACATACTCGTACATAGCTATTTCCTTATCGCGTATAGTTGATGCTTATGGTATCAAATATATTCTCAAACTAAGCATATTGGCTCTAAAGGTTTATAATTGCTTAAATGCGTACTTGTTAGTACCACATGCTCATACATGCAATATATTCAATTTATGCTGAAAATTACCATTATTTACATCACTATTAGCTTGTAAATTGGTTTGATGAGTCCATCTTTTACGAGTCAGATCTGACACATTGCCAGGCTGATAATCCATGTGAAACATTTTTTTATATCGTTTCGGATATCTGGAAAGACTTTCATGATCACTATTGCAGCTGTCTTCAGATGAGCTGATTTCTTGGGTGTCTGTACTGCAGCTACTATGATTACTACTGCAGCTGCTTACATCAATATTGTCTTCCATTTGAAATTGCAATTTAATGTTTAGAGAGTCTATATATGTTACATATACTGCAACTAAAATAAATGGGATATAACAATTATTAATAAGACAAATATGTAATTTTCAACTCTCTGGTATATAATATATACTTACTTCTGTCAATATATATATTTTATGTGATCTTAATATGCTACAATTTTTATTATCAATTGTTTTTGTCTGCTGCTTGTGCGATATATATATATATCAAGCATACACAATAAACATGATCAATACTGAATAATCTGGAATCATCGAACTAAAGAACTGTGGTGTTTATTATTAAGTTTGTTTGATTAGCTGCTTGCGCGATCGCTCGCAAATCAATATTAAATACTCTAGTCTATTATAAATCTGGAAATAAAAAATTATACGGGTGATGGCCGCCTCCACATGCGGCCGGACATATATATACACAACCTATATATATATATATATATATACACATATATGCATCAAAGCGCATGCGTACTATGCACCTTCGACTGTCTGTCGAGTCTCCGCGAGATCTCTTTGAACGGCAGACCTCGCAAGTGCCAACTGCTCCGCCTCAACGGGGTGACGCGGTGAACACCCAGAAGGGTGGCCAAAAGACGGCTCTGGCTAAACTTGAACGCGATGAACCCTGTTTTGGCCCAACGACAGAGTTTTGAAAGATCTGACTTTGGGACGGAACGGGGTAAAAACAACCTCTCGAATGACGGATACCCACCAGCGTGAGCGGGTTGGACCGAAACGCAATGGGGAGACATGCCCCGGCATGTCGAAGCGATGGACCTGTGAGTCGTGGGAGAAATCCCTTAATACAGGAACGCAGGGTGGGATGTATTTCGAACGCGAGCCCAGGAGGGAGGCATAGTTGGTTGATCGTCTAAGGAACCTAATGGCGCCCAGAGAGAAAGGGTGGTAATGTTTGAATACGCCACACCATCCTCAAAGCGGAAAAAGTGTTGAACGCCAACGCATAGACTAGCTGTCTGTCGAGTCTCTTCCTTCGCCTGTCTATTATAGTCTCTAATCTAGTGTCAGTCAGACGCAGGAACAGACAGGAAACAGCTCGACGAATTTAAGGGAGTTGAGTACCTACCCGCCTAGTAACATAAGAGCTGAACACTCAGGTTGACTACAGCGGTAGTCGATCTGGCAACGTCGCGTTTTGTTAACTTGTGTGCGCGTGCGTGTGTAAGTACTAGTCGCACATGTATCAATATTGCATGGAACAATATTTACATGTATGTCGCTATATATAGAAATAAAGCTTTTTTGTATATTCTTACTACAATAATGTATTAGACGAATAATTATATATTAAATTTTATATATTAAAAATCCAATCTTTCAAACAAATTTTAATACTTAGTCGCTACGAACTGTTAACTGCGTATGCGACGTTGCCACATGTGTAACCAAACAAGCTAAAAACAGCTATTTACAGTAGTTATCGTAATAATTATTACTGATAGAGCTCACCCTTCTATGTTATTAAAGTTGATAAGTATTCTAGGATATCTTATCTATCTACTTTTCAAATATCATTAAAATCTGTTCGTCAATTAAAAAGATATCAACGATCTTATGCGTAAAACTCTGTGACTCCGCATAAGGCCACGTGTTCAATTTGCTTGTAACGACCGAAAATGAAAGTAGGAATATCTTTTATAAAAACCCACCTAGGCTCCCGAAAATTGGTTTACGTACATAATTTGTTACATTCTAACGCTCTGTAAAGTTTCAGATTTTTCTGTTCGTTAATTCTTGTAGGTACTCAACTCCCTTAAGAAAGACAACGGCGTACGTCTATATAACAAAGAAAGTCGTTGAACGCGTGTCTAATTTGAGATTTGTTAGTGCAGTAGTCGCTTTAAGTAAAAATTTAATACATTCCCATCATAAAATTTATAATTTAGAATATTACAAACATGTGGGCGTATGTTAAATATAAGGAGGGGGCTTATAATGACGAATTTGATACTATTGAAACTGATAAAATTCATTTCAATGTTGAGCAGTTCAACAAAAGAACAAAGTATTTAGCTCTTGATCCTTCTGGCGTGAAAGTCAAAACCCAAATTTTTTTCCTAGCAGGTATTTATATAAATTTTCTTATTTAAAGTATTTATAATAATATGTACGTGATATGGTTAGGTTATATGTACCTATAATGTATCATATATATATATATATATTTATATACTTATATATATAAAGAGAGAGATATATATATATATGTATTTTTTTATTTGTTACGCAGAAACAAAAGAGATGATTAAATCCAAATTGTCAGAAAAATCCAGTCGAGGTGTCTTGGCTACTAAGACAGTGGATACTGCATCAGAGGCAGAGGAAGGTAAAAAATTAAGCAGCAAACAAAACAAAGAAATTGAAATGGAAAAAAATCTGAGGAATTGAAAAAGAAGGTAAATGTATAACTGCGCAGATGTAATTCATTCAACTCGTTTCTATCTTTTCTTCTTTCTCTTTCTAGTCTCCTAGTTTGCTTATCAGCTTATTATTTGAATGCACTTGAATACAGATTTAATTTATACTTTGACTGTTTAATGAAGTTGTATACTGCATTTTAATTCTTACGTTGAACATGTAATAATTTTTGTAATGTTATGTAAAGGAACAACGTCGAAAACAGTATGCTGCCACTCTGAACATGCAACAAGAAGTGTTGAAAAACATTATGGCTTCTAAAAAGGTATAAGACTCGTCAAGTGCATATAATTATTAGTGATGGTAAAAAAGATATTGAATTTAATTACAATTAATTTTTTTTCTGTTAGACTAGAGATAATAGTTCAACTAGGGTCAAAAGCAAGTCGTTAAAAAGACAAGCTTCAAATGCAATTTCTGGGTCAACTGTGTACAAAATACCTAAAGTTTGCGTCAAAGCTCTTAATAGTTCTAATGGATCAGTGATGTCAAGATCAACTGAAATTTCCTCTGTATAAACCCAAAGTGTGCTATCCCATAATTCTGCTCAGGACAATGCTGTTCCATCAACATCTACTGCAAAATTAAAATCCATAAGCGACAAAGCTTTGGTAAGATTAGTGTAGTATGATAATAGCATAAACGCATATAAATCATATTTATATTTTTGAGAAAAACTTTCTGACTAATTTTTAAAATTTTAGGATTATCCAGAGAAGCAGAAGCATAGAGATATAACAAAGAGTAGTTCCTTAGGTAATACAAGCAAATTTGAAAAATCAGGAAAAGAGAATAAAAAGTTGAACAAGAAATCATCATGTTTAGAAAAGAAAATTAATCAACTTGAATCAGAAAACGAAAAATTGAAGGCTTTGAACGTTCAATTACAAGAAAAGGTTATTGATAAATTTAATGAACAAGTTGGTAAGTTTTTTGTATATTTACAATCAATTTAACAATGAAAAACAATTGAATTGTCGTAAAGAAATTTTGAAAGTAGCAAGTATTTCATTCGAATACTTCTTTATACGGGTTTTTAATTCATCTTAATTGCTTTTGATAATACTTTTTTAATAGGGATACTTATTACAACAAATGTATTGTGCTGTATTGTTCAATGTATTGTACCACAATCTGGAACATTATGTTTAACGAATCATTGCGATATAGCTCTTATTACGAGCAGGCGTGGTGAAAAATTTGTTGATAATACTTAAAAGTAGACTATATGATATAATATAAACAAAAATTATTCTTACAGTGGATTATTAAAGTGGAGTCGCATTCAGAGGATAAAAACGAACCTTGGTATTTGTTAATACTAATACAATAAGGCTTTTTTTATGATAGAACAGGTAAACAGTACGAGCTGAGCTGAAGGTTTAGAGTGTCTTGTGGGTATCCGAAAGGTATTTTTATCATCTGGTGGAAAAGAATTGATCGGTTTTTTAGCATTAGAGCATCATCTCATATTTACAACAATTTTTCTATTTCTGCATTTATCTACATAACATGTCAATATTCACAAAAAGCTGTGAAATATTAATGTAAACATCAAAATAATACATAATTCATACAGCTTCATGTGAATGTATGTTGAGCTTGTAAAATGGTCACCACGCAAAATGCATGTCGTAAAACTTTGCCAGATACTAGAGCAAGCACTTAACGCCTCCTATACAAAAAATGGAATGGTTGCAAATTGATTAATATTTTAGCTAATTAAATCATGCTGCTCGATAAAAATTATTAAAAAAGATGAAAAACTATTAAAAACGATTAAAGTGACTATTGAATTGGATTAAATTTATCGTTTCAATAGTTTTTAATGAGATTATGGAATCCATTTTAATCCTTTTTAATACTTTTTTTCTAGCAGAATTCAATATACATTTTAACATTTTGTAATAGACTCGACTTCACACACACCCACACATGCACAAACACACACACACACACACACAACTCCGCCACCGCCGGTCCCAAGCCCGGGACCCTGCTACTCAAGATGCAGGGAAGGAGGAGGGGGAGGAGTATCAACCTCGTTAAAAAACCAAGGCTCATCTGGCCCGGATAATAGCACCTTATTAAAGGGTCCCCGTCCAGGGTAACGGACCCCCAAGCTGAAGGTGTGAAGCGACCCGTGCCGATGTAGCCTTGTTGGCTCTCGGGGGTAACAGAGAGTCTCAAACGGAGCCTTGGGAGCACCTGGCGAAAATCCCTCGTAATTAGCCTTACTCCGGCAACCGGGGCTCTGCCGAAGCGGACCGATAGTTCCCTAGGTACTCGTGGGAACAAAATGAGCAATATAATTAAACCAAATGAGAGAGAAGATATGGAGGAGCAAGCACTTGAAGCTGATAAATGCTTCAAGAGCTTAGAAAAGAAGGTCAAACAGCTGGTGCAGTTCATACTGGAGAAAAAGAACCTCCACGCTGAATTAAAGACCATGGCCAGAAGGGCAAACAGTACTATTGATGAGTACGCAAAGCTACGGTCTGCAGGTGGTACGAAGGAAAATGCCGACAAAACGGCAAAAGATGAAGAGACGCAAACGTCCCCCAAACCAGAGAAAAAGCGAAAAAAGCGGGACCCAAATTCGCCAATAGAGTCGCCAGTGGTCAAAAAGTCGAGGAAAGGGAAGAAGACACCGGCCGACGAAGCAGAAACAACCGAGCAAGAAATAAGGGCGTCGAAACCCGGAACAGAAGAGTGGACAGAAGCCAAAAGAAGAGCCACAAAAAAGAAGAAGACTACGGAACAGCATAATGACGATAGAAGAAGAGGAAAAATCACGGAGTCAGAACACCGAAAGACCAGTCAAAGAAAACCTCACCCAGAAGCCATTAATATCAAGGCACTGGACGGGACGTCGTATGCCGACATTCTGAGAAAGGTCAAGGCAGCACCAAACATGAAGGAGATAGGAGAACGAGTTACGCGAATACGGCGCACCAGAGCAGGAGAGTTACTCCTTGAACTGGGGAAACCAGGGACGGCGTCTCCAAATATCGAAGAGACAGTTCTGGCTATCCTATAGAAGTCTGCAGAAGTCCACCTGATGACCGATAAGGAAACCCTCAGGATCGAAGACATGGATGAGACAACCACACCTGATAAAAATCAGAGGACTGTACAACGGCACACAAGCGGCACATATCCAGCTCCCAGTAGCAGCGGCCAGAAAGCTACTTGAAAACGGGAAGCTGAGAATAAGATGGGTGAATTGTAGAGTTCAGCCTTTCACACCGACACAAAGATGCTACCGGTGCCTGGAGAATGGTCACATCGCAAAGGACTGCAAAAGCGATGAAGACCGCTCCAAGCAGTGTTTCAGGTGCAGAAAGGAGGGGCATAAGGCAGCGGACTGCACGGAAGCAAAGACGGAGGGACCTCACGCTAAAAATGACTAAAGTACTCCAAATCAACCTCAACCACTGTGCAGCGGCTCAAGACCTGCTGCACCAGTTGGTAAGGGAGGAAAGGGCCGACATCGTCATAGTTAGCGAAAAGTACTGTGATCTCGATGAGCCGAACTGGGTGAAAGATGTGACTGGTAGGGCGGCTGTCTGGGTATGCGGACACCTACACGTATCGGCAAGAATGATCGATCCAACCTCAAACTTTACGTGGATAGAAGTGGCTGGCATGCGTATATATAGTTGCTATCTCCCACCTGGCGAAGAGATAAGCGAGTTTAAGAAATCCTTGGATGACATTGTTACCAGCGCAATGACATCACGCCTACCGGTAGTCATCGCAGGCGATTTTAATGCATGGGCCGTAAACTGGGGAAGCGCGAAAACAAATGCTCGCGGGCATGCACTTCTAGAGGCGTTTGGAGTATTGGAGCTCGAGGTAGCCAATAGAGGAACGACCCCGACCTATTCCAAGGCGGGGAAATCGTCCATAGTGGATGTTACCTTCATAGATGCCAAACTATTGACGAAGGAGCTCAACTGGAGAGTCAGCGATCGGTACACGGGCAGTGACCATCAAGCCATAACGTACCGGCTCCAGTTGACCAAACCAGCGGTATCCATCAGGACAACGGAAAACAAGAGGAGATGGGCACCAAATACCTTCGACAGAGAGTCATTTCTCTACTCCCTCGAAGGAACATCAGTGTCCGGAACCTCGGAGGAAAAGGCGCAGGGTCTCACACGTGCTCTGAAAACTGCATGTGATGCATCCATGGCAGCAAAAAATAACGCAAGAGGTCGACTACCGGTATATTGGTGGAACGAGGACATCGCAAGCCTGAGACATAAATGTCTCACAGCCAGAAGGCGCCATCAAAGAGCACGGAACAAGCCCAACTTCCAGGCTCTGACCGAAAAATATAAGGAGCTGCGATCACTGCTCAAGGTCACCATCAAAGCAGCTAAGAGACAGTGCTGGCGAGACTTCTGCGAGGAAGTAGATAAGGACCCCTGGGGCCGGCCGTATAAAACGGTCATGCGCAAGATCAAGCCCAGGAGTGGCGCACCACCATCTTGCCCATTATTCCTCGACAGAGTAGTGCGACATCTGTTCCCAAGACATCGGGAGAGACCAGAACAAACAGGCCTAATGGAAAGAGACGATGAAACCGAGTTTACAGAAGTAACCCAAGCAGAACTGATAGTAGCCGCGAAGAAAATTCGAACCTGGAAAGCGCCAGGGCCGGATGGGATACCGGGAATTGCGATCAAGACGGCAGCACTGAATGCCCCGGAAATAATTCGCGATACATTTAGTGCGTGCCTGCGAGAAGGACATTTCCCAAACTCGTGGAAGCTGCAAAGACTGGTCCTGCTATCCAAGGGAAATAAGCCTCCCGAGCAGCCTTTGTCCTACAGACCACTGTGCATGTTGGACATTATAGGAAAACTGCTGGAAAGAGTAATCCATGCCAGATTGGAGGCAGTTATAGCGGAAGCGGGGGACCTGTCTGGAAACCAGTTCGGCTTCAGAAAAGGCCGTTCAACCTTAGGCGCTATTGGTCGAGTTGTGGACCTGGCCAAAGATGCCATTAGCGGAGGACGGAGCGCAAGACGCATGTGCGCTGTAATCGCATTAGACATCCGAAATGCGTTCAATTCGGCAAGATGGGACATCATTATGACAGCCATGGAAGGACTGAGGGTGCCGCTGTATTTGTGTAGAGCCCTATCGAGCTACTTAAGGGGGTATCCTCGTAAAGTTTGTCTTCATTTTTCGCGATCTATACGAGGATACCCCCTTAAGCAACCGAATCCTGCACTATAACACCGACGATGGCACACACTCATACAACATCACGGGAGGAGTGCCGCAGGGATCGGTGCTTGGCCCCTTGCTATGGAACGTCCTATATGACGGTCTAATAAGACAGCAGTTCCCAAGGGGAACAGAGATAATAGCTTTTGCCGATGATGTAGCACTAGTGGTCACGGCAAAGAGCGTTGAGGAAATAGAATATATAGGAAACGCCTCCATCGAGGTGGTGGCCCGATGGCTAAAAGAGCATGGGCTCAGTCTCGCTGCGGAAAAGACGGAAGCGGTGCTCATCTCCCGCACGAAAGCTCGGAAGTATGCCACATTCACGGTGGAAAATAAGCGAGTACAGTCGACTGACACGGTGAGGTACCTGGGAGTTATACTAGATGCGCGGCTATCGTTTAAGGAACACCTCTCGAAAACAGGTGTCAAAGCCACTAACGTTGCTAGGGCGTTGGCAGGTATCATGCCAAACGTCGGGGGGCCAAAGCAACCACGCAGAACCCTCCTATCGTCGGTCGTAAGCTCGGTAATTCTCTACGGAGCTCCTATATGGGCAGATGCGCTAAGAAATAATGCAAGCTACGGAGGGACGTGTCGAAGAGTCTGCAGAGCAGCAGCGCTACGAGTTGCCCGTGCATACCGAACTGTATCGGACATTGCAGTCTCGGTAATCGCTGGAATAGCGCCTATCGACCTACTAGCATGCGACACAGCAGAAATATACCGTGAAGGAGGTCGTAACGAAGAGAACAATGCTGATAGACATGTCCACAGCAAACGGTGGACGCAAAATTTAATGCGAGAATGGCAGAGAAAATGGGACAACGCAGTGAAATGTCGCTGGACTCATCGCATCATCCCGAACATTGACAAGTGGACAGACAGGCGCCACGGACACCTCACCTTCCAACTGACACAGGTGCTCACCGGTCATGGCTGCTTCCGCAGTTATCTCCAACGCATCGGTGTCTATGCGAGTGCCGAATGCCCAGCCTGTCCAGGCACTGACGAGGACGTAGAACATGTCCTATTTGTGTGTCCCCGCTTCGCTGAAGAACGGATGCATTTCCGCACGGAGTGGAATGATCCAATGAGTCCCGAAGGGCTCGGAGCTTGCCTGCTCGGCTCGCCAGAGGGATGGGAAACGGTAGTGACCTTTGCCACGTCAGTGGTAAACCGGCTGACCGAAGTAAGAAAGGAGGAAGAGAGAAGACGCGACAGGTCTATCATGCATAGATAGAGCGAGGTGCCAGACTATGGGACTAAAAAGCGCTCCTAAACTACCACAGAGTAGTTGGTAGAGCGCGGTCACCCCATCCGATGCAGAGGAACGTAGGATCTGGGGTCACCTATGTCCATAGGATAACAAGGCGCCAGCCTATCCTAAGCGCTCCCCTGCCTTTGCGGGAGAGTAAAGAACTGTGGGGTCGCAGACTTTTCCAAAATCTGCACCGCAAATGTTCCTCAATCCTTCTCACAGTTTTTCCGGTAAATCGTAAATCAACTTCTCAGTTGATTTACGATTTATTTTTTATAGTGTCCAACAAGCGATCAGCTCATGGAGCACGTAGTGCAAACAGCCGAACCTTTTCGGCTGGGGCCTTTTTTGCAGCAGGTCCGCGCGCGCATTTTTTGTCGTCAGATTTCCGCTTTCTCTTTTCCTTCTCCAACGAGAAATAGCATTGAGTGTTCTCGGAGAAAGTGAGAAGCAAAACCCTGACTAGGTGGTGCATCCATGCACCCCCGCGAATGGACAGAACGTCGCGACGTCTCGACGAGTGAGCATCGCCAGCTCCTCGCCTCGCTACACTTACATTGTACGCGCGCGCAAACCTCGTGAGACTCTGTAGTGCTCGTCTGCGCATAGCACACTCATTTTTTAACTCAACATAATATTAATAATAATACAGTACCAGTGTGTTTTAATAATTCATTTCAATATTCACACCTTAACATCCATTATTCCTCCTTACGCTATACGTCGATCCTAAAGTGGTGACCCCGACGTGATCAACGGACTCGCATCGTGAGTGAGAACTGACATAGTGACCTGGTTTTGTGATTTTTTGTGAGTGATCGACCATAGTGCGTTATGTTACCGAACGGAGTAAACCCGCAGGCGACAGCAGGAGTCATCGCCGCAGCAGCCGCCGCGGACAGCGCTCATATTTATCGCGTAGGCTTACGCCTGCCAGCATTTATACCGAATGATACTCAACTGTGGTTCGGTATGGTTGAGCAGAGTTTTCAGGCGTCGTCTATTACGGCTGAAAACATGAAATTCAGCTACGTCGTTGGATCTCTTTCCCCGCAAGCCGCACAGGAAGTCAAGGACATCATTCTGAGTCCACCGGCCGAAAATCCGTACACCACGCTGAAGACCAAGCTCATCGAAAGACTCTGTAAATCGCAGGAGGAGAAGACGATACAGCTTCTGGAAAACGAGGTAATGGGCGATCGCAAGCCTTCTGCATTTCTTCGGCATTTGCGTGATCTCGCGGGCGACGCGGTCAATGATCCATTCGTACGCACCTTGTGGCTTCGACGTTTGCCTACGCACATGCACGGCATCCTCGCATCGCAAAGCGAAGCCACCTTAGACCAGCTTTCGATACTTGCTGATAAGGTTTACGAGTCAGCCAAGCAGGCGCAAGTGCATGCACAGGTATCTGAGCTCAACAGCAGCACATTGGAGGGACTACTCTCGCTAAAGTTGTCTCAGATGAGTCTCATTTTTCAAGATGAGATTCGCGCTCTGCGTCAAGAAGTGCACTCGCTCCGTGCCTCGAATGGACTTAACAATCCACAGAACGGCCGCCCAAGATCGCGCTCTCACTCTCGCGCACGCACACACACTCCACAGCCCAGTGATATGTGCTGGTACCATCATACGTTTGGTAGTAAAGCAAGGAAGTATTTCGGTAACTGCAGGATGCACCCAAACTTCAAGGCCGAGTAATTGCTGCGGCGAGCAGCTCGGCCACCTCCTCGCGCCGACTATTCCTAACAGACAGGAGGACAAACAAATGTTTTTTGATCGACACGGGCTCAGACATCTCTGTACTTCCGCGCTCAATGTTTTCGCCCAAGCTTACAAGGGCCTCAACTTACGAGCTTTCCGCTGCGAATGGCTCTGTCATACATACTTATGGTACAGCAGAGCTTTCGCCCAACTTCGGACTGCGGCGCGACTTCAACTGGAAATTCGTGATCGCGGAAGTCACAAAGCCAATCATTGGTGCCGACTTCCTCGCACACTACGGCCTGATCGTCGATTTGCAAGAGAACCAGCTTATAGACAGGAAGACGAAGCTGACCTCACAAGGACGTTTGTTTACGTGTGACACACCAACGATCAAAGTCATCGTCTCCACAGGTGCTACGAAATATGACAAATTACTCGCTGAATTTCCAGACATCACACGCCCCGACGGTCGAGCACCAGTTATCAAGCACGACACGAAGCACTACATCATGACTACCCCAGGCCCACCTGTCTGGAGTAGACCGCGCCGACTTGCACACGATCGCTATAGGGCAGCAAGCGACTTATTTGACGAAATGGTTCAGCGCGGCGTCATGAGACCATCCTCGAGCAGCTGGGCATCCCCACTTCACATGGTACCCAAGGATGAAAAGGAGTGGAGACCATGCGGCGACTATCGTGCTCTCAATGCGCGCACTATCCCCGACCGATACCCGGTTCGGCACATTGGCGACTTTGCTATGCAGCTTCGCGGCAAGCAGATTTTCAGCAAAATTGACTTGGTGCGGGCGTTTAACCAAATACCAATAGCCGAAGAGCACGTCGAGAAAGCTGCAATCATCGCTCCGTTTGGCCTTTTCGACCCTCTTTTCATGACCTTTGGACTTCGTAACGCAGCGCAAACCTGCCAGCGTTTCGTTGACGAAGTACTTCGAGGTTTAGACTTCGCGCACTCATACCTGGACGACATTTTAATCGCTTCTGCCAATGAAGAAGAACACCTGCAGCATCTGCGCATCGTTTTCAAGCGCCTCAACGATTACGGCATCGTAATCAACACAAAAAAATGTGTTCTGGGAAAGGTCGAGGTCATTTTTCTAGGGTATCGCGTCACTAGCCAAGGAGTTACTCCACCACCTGAAAGAGTCAAGGAGGTGCAGGACTTCCCACTTCCAACAACAGCAGAGGAGCTACGCCGATTCCTCGGCATGGTCAACTTCTTCAGGACCACTCTTCAAAACACCGCTGAAACTCAAGCTCCACTCAACAACTTGCTCGTCGACAAGATAAAGGGCAAGGCCAAGCTTACTTGGACACCTCACGCAATCTCGAGCTTCGAGAAGCTCAAACAAGACCTAGCGCAAGCAGCACTACTGGCTTACCCGAAAACGAACGCGGAGCTTACGATTTTCAGCGACGCATCGGACTTCAGCGCAGGAGCAGCTCTCAAGCAGAAAGTCAACGGTGTCTGGGAGCCGTTGGGTTTCTTTTCGAAAAAGTTCTGCCCTGCTCAAGCCAAGTACAGCACCTTCGATAGAGAGCTGCTTGCTGGCTACCTTGCAGTCAAGTACTTTCGCCACATGGTAGAAGCACGCGATTTCACCATATATACTGACCACAAGCCGCTTACCTTTGCTTTCCATCAAAAGCTCGAAAAAGCTTCACCCCGGGTAAGTCGTCAGTTGGATTTCATAAGTCAATTTACTACGGACATCAGGCATATCTCTGGCAAAGACAACGTCGTAGCTGATGCACTCTCAAGGATTGATGAAGTAGCAGCAACGCTCGACTACACGGCTGTAGCGCAAGCACAGAAAGTAGACGCAGAGCTCAAGAGCTTGCAAGCTTCCAAGACTTCTCTTCAACTCAAAGGAATGCGCTTACCAGGGAGCGATGCTGAGTTGATTTGCGACTACTCTACTGCAATAGCCCGGCCTTACTTGCCACCAGCTTTCCGACGAATTGCCTTCGACACCGTGCACAGGCTCTCACACCCAGGCATAAAGGCAACTACCAAGGAAGTTGCGAAGCGCTACATCTGGCCATCGATCAACACCGACTGTCGCACTTGGACGCGGGCATGTATACAGTGCCAACGCTCCAAAGTGACACGTCACGTGCACTCACCCATCGGCAGCTTTGTACCTCCTTCTTCCAGGTTCTAGCACGTACACATCGACATCATCGTGCTGCCGCCGTCAGAAGGACAGAGATACTGCCTAACCTGCATCGACCGGTTTTCTCGCTGGCCAGAAGCTTTCCCGATGCCGGACCAGGAGGCCGAGACCGTCGCAAGAGCCTTCTACAACGGCTGGATTTGTCGCTTTGGCACGCCGCTTCGAGTGACAACAGACCAAGGCCGACAATTCGAGTCATACCTGTTCAATGCGCTTAGCCGTTTGACAGGTACGACCCACCTGCGCACATCGGCCTATCATCCCGCAGCGAATGGCATGATCGAGCGCGTTCACAGGCAACTAAAAGCTGCGATTCGGTGCCACGAGAACGATAGCTGGACGCGCGCTCTTCCAACTGTGCTTCTCGGCATACGCGCCGCATGGCGCGAGGACGCCGCAGCCACAGCAGCCGATATAGTATATGGACAGCCACTTCGCTTTCCCGGGGAACTGCTCGTACCATCAAAAGCTAACAATGAAGACCCAGCTTCTTTCGTGACTGAGTTGCGCAACTACTTCGCGAAGATTCGACCAGTCCCGGAAAAACCTCATGGCGAGCAGAAAACCTGTATGTTCAAGGATTTGGCAACGTGCAAATCCGTTTTAGTTCGCCGTGACGCTGTGAGGTCTTCACTCCAAATGCCTTATGATGGACCATTCCTCGTGCTGACTCGATCGGACAAAATGTTTAAGCTGCAGCTCAACGGTCACACAGCCAACGTTTCCATAGATAGACTCAAGCCAGCCTTTGTTCTCGGAGATGCTCCAGAGAACGCGCATCAGAACGACGAGGAAGACGAGTTCCTGTTAATACGTCATCGCCAGGCACAGCCCCAACAACAGCAACAACAAGAGCCAGCTCCTCAGCAGCAACAACAAGAGCCAGTTCCTCAGCAGCAACAACAACAGTCACCGGCAGCTCAGGAAAACAACGGACAACAACCAGCTATCCGAAGATCCACACGTCGTGTTCGTTTCGCTGAGCGCTATCAAGCTGGCTTCAATTAATATGACGGTATTATGATAATCGTTCATTGTCACGCGTTCATCAGCACCATTTGTACGTTCTTTTCGTGATTTCATCACTGGCAAGGGGGTACTGTGGGGTCGCAGACTTTTCCAAAATCTGCACCGCACATGTTCCTCAATCCTTCTCTCAGTTTGTCCGGTAAATCGTAAATCAACTGAGAAGTTGATTTACGATTTATTTTTTATAGTGTCCAACAAGCGATCAGCTCATGGAGCACGTAGTGCAAACAGCCGAACCTTTTCGGCTGGGGCCTTTTTTGCAGCAGGCCCGCGCGCGCATTTTTTGTCGTCAGATTTCCGCTTTCTCTTTTCCTTCTCCAACGAGAAATAGCATTGAGTGTTCTCGGAGAAAGTGAGAAGCAAAACCCTGACTAGGTGGTGCATCCATGCACCCCCGCGAATGGACAGAACGTCGCGACGTCTCGACGAGTGAGCATCGCCAGCTCCTCGCCTCGCTACACTTACATTGTACGCGCGCGCAAACCTCGTGAGACTCTGTAGTGCTCGTCTGCGCATAGCACACTCATTTTTTAACTCAACATAATATTAATAATAATACAGTACCAGTGTGTTTTAATAATTCATTTCAATATTCACACCTTAACATCCATTATTCCTCCTTACGCTATACGTCGATCCTAAAGAACATTGAGTTGAGCCCAGACTCCCTCACCCGATGCAGAGGAACGTAGGTGTCGAGGTGGAGTCTGTCCAGAGGATGACCGGACGATGCCGATAGAAGAAGACGATCGGACGATGCCGTTGGAAGAAGACGTGTAAATCGATGCCGTAAGAAGAAGACGAGGCTAACATAGCCGAAGACGATGAAGATCGAAGAAAACGACACAGCCGAAAGGTAATGAAGAAGACAAGGCTAATATAGCAGAAGCCCCCCCGCGAAGTAATGCCTAGCGGTGGTTCCCGCGGGGGATACAGGCAGGACATAGAGAGATGGGAGTTTAGTGGGTATACCATGCTTAGGGATTCCCACACAGGACGAGCCGGAAGGCCGTTACGTGCATAAAGCATTCTCCAACTCTCTTTAATAAAAAACACACACACACACACATACACACACACACATACACACACACATACACACACATACACACACACACATACACACACACACATATTCACAATACTTTATTTTGGTTTTTGGATTTCATATTTATTAAATAAGTCAATAGTTTAAGGTCGTTCATTGGAAATCAATCAAGCTTGAATGTATACTCTACTATACTAGTTTTGAAAAAGAAATGTCCGACTCGTGTAATGTTTTCGCCCGACCGAAGTAATAGTGATCCTACACAAGACGGAGATTTTCTTTTCGAATAAGTATAAAAAAACATGCTGAAAATCAGACACTACGCTTACCCTTTAAAGAAAGATACATTATAATGTATATTTTTTTAAAGGCCGAGCGTATCGCGCGATTTTTAGCGTGTTTGCTAATTCAAGAACTAAAGAAACTCTTAATAATTAATCATAAAATAATTGGCTTGTGTAAAAATTACAAGAGCATTCCAAAGCCACTAACTTATTTCTGAAATATTAAAAAAGTTATAAAATATGAGGTTTTTCCAGTGAACGTCCAGAAAATTTTCGTGGGTGTTTTTTCATTCAGCATGTTATATGAACAGATCAAGTGCTATATAGTACATACAAATAGTTTGTTGTATAGTCACTTATAATTGTTGAAATAATGTAGACTTTTTGGTTATGAATCTTGTTGTTTCTCCGCGATTATCAATAACATTTTTACAGTTCGCCAATAGCACTCGACCTGTAAAACATAAATTATAAGTTGTACGTTTGGTTTGATTTAGTGGAGATGTTTTGTTATAAAAAACCGAATTTGATTATTAAATGATTGATATTTTAGTTATAGAAAGGCAAATTGCTGCATCATCATCCACAATGACAAATAGTATCAGTCATGCTAGTAACTTTACTCCAGTTGGCTTTGAGATGAAAAGCGAAAATAAGGTAGAGTATCAAAAAATGTGTCCTCTTACAAGTAAAGAAGATTTATTAAAAGAGCTTACAATTCATTCTAGTACCTCCATTTTAATGATGGTTCTAATTGTTGGTTCATATTTCTTATACGTTTTCATGCGGATTTGTAATGCAAATTCATTGTTTTTAATGAACTTTTTATGAAAATGGATTTTCATTATATTTTAATGCGTTTTTAATACATTTTAAATGTTGTTAATTTATCTATTTCAAAGCATCCTTAATTTTTCAAAAATTACATGCTTTAAGTAATCACTACTTTTAAATTTTAAATATGTATGTAGGTTCATATAGGACGAGGATCATTTCTTGCGACAGAAGTATACAGTAATCTTGTAAGCAGATCAAAAACACCATATCAATCCGTGTCAAATGTATTAAGATGCATGTTCAAATTAGAAGTACTGCAAAATAGTACTTTGACAGGACGACCGAGTAACAGAGCTCTTGCCAAGATCACTGAGGATGCTGCCGGAAATTCGAATTCATGTGGAATGCCTCAAAGTTTGGATACAGTAACGCTTTTAAAATGCAAAGGTTTGACTATACATTTTGTAATTAGCAATTTTCCAATACTTTTACGCAACAAATTTTGATAAGCAAGTGAGCGTAGGTTGTTAAAATAGTCTAAAACAGTTTAACGTCAAAAATATATTGCACTGCTAAAAAAGATTTATTAAAAACAATTGAAAACGATTGAATGGCATTCAGAAATAGTCTCAAAATGGATTCAAATGGATTCAATAATGCTATTTAATGTAGTTTTGAATGCCATTCAATCATTTTTAATACACCTTTTTTCGAGTCACTGTATAAAATAAAATGAATTAATATTTCATAACGTAACCACAATAAATACATTCCAGATTTCTACGAGCATTGGATCGAAACAGAGTATAAAAAAAAGGTATCAACACATGAATTTAATTTCCAACAATTATTGAAACAATTCGATACTCATGTATCAAAGTGTCTAAGCTATTTGAAAAGGCCACAGAAATGTACTCAGGCTAAAAAAGGTATATTCGGCTATATTTAATGTACCTTTTCTTGTAACTATTCGTCTTACAATATGATCTTTTTCATAATTGATTATGCATTTTTTATAGAACCTAAAAGTCAAGAAAACGACATCGATGAGACATCGGAAGAAGAGGAAAAAATTAAAAAAACTACAGGTTTTTCCAAAAGTGTATTTGTGAATGTAGATGAGTCAGATACTGAAATACCTTCAGATGACCTTGTGACAGATGACGAAGAAGACCCGTTGAAACCATTACCTCCATTTTTTGTACCTGAGTCTCGAGAAAGCGATAAGGAAGAGGAATCAGATAGAAAAGTAGGAGAATAAATTTCTTTGTATTTATTTGTAATGAGAAATAAATGTAATACTATTTATGTACTTTACAATAAAAATTGGTATGGATTTACAGTATATTTGTAGGTTTGCATAAAATCGTTATTTGAATCATTTATATGCATCACATTTAAAACAAATTAAAAGCTTCTAGAAAGTATGAATTAATTTTGTATTAGAATCAATTGAATTCACTAATTAGAGTTGTAACGTATTCAGATCGATTGTTCTATCATAAATAATATTAGTATTGAAATAACTTGAAAAGATGTAGAATTAGAATGGATTAGAATAAATTAACAGATTTGAATAAATATGGCATTGGAATCGATTAAATTCATATTAGAGTTTAAATGGATTGAGATAGATTGATCGGTGATAAATAAAATTAGCATTCGGATAGATTAAACAGATATAGAATTAGATCGGATTAAAATCAATTCGTAGATATGAATAAATATGGCATTGGAATCGATTTAATTCGTATTAGAGTTCAAATGGATTAAAATCGATTGATAGGTCATGGAGATAATTAGTGTTGGCAGGTGTAGAATTAGAATAGATTAGACCATATTCAAATTGAATATATATGTTTATACAAAAAAACGATACACAAATATTAAAGCGGATTGATTGAAATCGAAAAATTGGCATTAAAAATGATCGATAAGATTACCTATTCTGATTGGAATAAAATCGTATTAAGTTGGATTAAAATGGATTCGTAATCCATTTTGAGTCTAAAAGTGAATCTTCAAAAGTGGTATTCAAAGCATGTGTATGTCCAATTTTAGACACAAAAATGAGAAACAATTAAAATCTATTGGTTTGGCATGAAAAATCACCATTGAAAGCGATTGACATGAATAGGATTCATGCTGAATATTAATCCTATTTAATACCGATGAGTACATTACATACCGCCAGGATTAGTACCCATGAAATAAGTTTTAATTGTCATTTTCTGAATTCAGAAATAGACACAAACCGGATTGAATTATTTTCCAATCCGTACCAATGTCCTTGTTTTAGCAGGGTATGCAAAGACTGTTACGTAAAGTAGTTCAATCAAAATAGCTGAGAAGAATTCAAGAAAATATAAAAATTTTAGATTGAAACTAGATTTTTGTGTAAAAAAGGTAGCAAAAAAAGAAAAGTTTGGTACATAGTTTTTATTTTATTTTGATAGCTTTATTAATGATACAGGTAACTACTTACCCATAAAATGTCGAAACGAACGAGACAGTCCAAATTCTTAGAAGATATAAATAATATTGGAGAAGAGTTTTCGGAAATTGGTGAAGTTGAATTTTCTGAATACGAAGATATATTGGTTACAAACGACAATGAGTCTGAATCTACAGATACTGACAATGAAGAGGAAAATATTGTGAATATCGGTTGTGGACGAAAAAGAAGAAGATTACTCTCAAGTTCTGAAGAAAGTGAAGCAGAAATAAATGAACAACATGTTGCAATTGATGGATCTGTTTGGAAAGAAATATAAATGGGTGGCACACCTGGAAGACCACCACTTCATAACATTTTCAGGCAAGAAATAGGCCCAACAGGATATGCTAAACGTCATATAAGGAAAGGTAAAGTTAGTACTGCATTTTCATTGATAATTGACCACCGTATTATGAACCATATAAGAACATGCACAATAGAAGAAGCAGAGTGTTAGGATCCGATTGGAGTTTATCTCAAGAAAAACTTGCTGCATTTATTGCAATTTTATATGCACGAGTTGCATATGGAGCAAATAATTTGGAACTTTCTTTTTTGTGGAATAATATATGGGGGCCCAAATTTTTTTCTGAAACTATGAGCAGAAATAATTTTACCGAAATTCTTAGATTTATTCGTTTTGATAAAAAAAGTCAGCGAAGTGAACGTTTGAAAGCAGATAAATTTGCTATGGTATCCACGATTTGGAATATTTTCATTCAGAACAGCCAAAACTGTTACAAACCGGGCGGTAATATTACTATAGATGAACAGCTATTTCCGACTAAAGTACGATGTAGATTTACGCAATATAGTATATGCCTAACAAGCCGGATGAATTTGGAATCAAATTTTGGTTAGCATCGGACGTCGATAGCAAATACGTCATAAATGCATTTCCATATCTAAGAAAAGATGAAAATAGACCCTCTTCAGTACAACTCTCTGAATATGTTGTACTCAAGCTGATCGAGCCATTTACGGGTTGCGGAAGAACTGTGACCACAGACAACTTCTTCACAAGCAAATCCCTAGCCATACAACTTCTAGCAAAAAGAACTACCCTAGTTGGAACCATTCGCTTAAACAAGAGAGAGCTGCCACTAATTGCAAAGCAAAAGAAAGATGACATGGCAAGATTTTCTTCGAAAATTTTTACTTCTGATAATTGTACTCTTACAATTTATAAAAGCAAGTCAAATAAAAAGGTACTTTTACTTAGTTCTAAACATAAATTTGTATCAATAGAAAATAATAATAAGCGTTTACCTGAAACTGTTTCATATTACAATAAATTTGGTGTACACGTGACCGATTAAATGGCGAGGAAATTTACTACAAAGTCTAAGTCTTGCAGATGGCCACTCCAAGTTTTTTTTCAATATCCTTGATTTAGCTGCTATAAATGCCTGGATTTTATACAAGCAAACGACAGGAGATAATATCTCGAGACAAGATTTTTTACTCAAGCTAGCAGTAGAACTTGCCGACGATTTTCGAGTTGCCCGTGAACAACCAAAAGAAAAAGCAAATACTAAACGATCGTTGCCTAACCCTGTTACAGATTCTAATAAACGTAAGAGGATTCAAATAGGATACCGCAAAGAAAATAAAACTAATAAAATTTGCTCCAATTGTAAAAAATTTGTTTCCGGGAAATGTGCGACGGAAACACTTATGTGTAAAAAATGTGATGTATAGAAACAACTCTTATTTTTTGCGTTTGAAATAGAAATTGTAAAAATACTATTTCATATAATTATAATACATATTTTATTATCATTATATTTTTATTTCCTTTCCAACATCCATATTTCATACATAAAAGTAGGAAACGTAAATTTCGGGTCATTTGACCCGCTATGGTAAACTAGGTATCTAATAAGTGTTGGTATGATTAGTGTTAATGATTGTTTGATTGGCTTTAGGGGTATTTCCCGAGGGCGCCGACCAGAAAAATTTTTTTCGTGCTCTTATTACAATTATACTTAAATGGGAAATCATTGTGCTGCCTCTTATCTATTGGTAATAACAAGTGTTAACGTAAAACATTAACATTTATTACGCCAGTTGCTCTAAAAGTAGTTTATAGGGGTTGTAATTAAATTAATGATGTGAAATCATTGTTTATCTCATTATAGCATTGCTGAGAAGCAATATATCATATTGAAAATTGAAACTTGAAATTTGGAAATTTTCGTTCACTGTGAACGATCAAAACTTCATACTCATAATAATAGTTACACTTAATTGATATAATCTATTGATACGATAATTGTATAAAAAAATCTGCTATACATTTTTTTATTTTTTTCTCATAAAATTGTATAATTAATAGAACATTGAAGTGACTATAAACAATTTTATCAATTTTGTTAAATAATTTTCTTCTTATTAATAATCAGAGATCCTACATTTATATTTTTAAAGATACATAAATTTATAAATATAGCGATAACTATTTGTAAAATTTAAGTTTTATGGACATGAAAAGAATGTGAATAGGGCATTGAAGCATAAAATAGCCTGAAAATCTTATACACCGACTATAAAGAACAGAGATGATATTTAGCCATCTCTCATCAACCACTGACAAACTTTGATGGTTCAATTCTTAAATTATTTCTTTAACTAAGTAAACTAGACTAGGCTAAATCTTCTCCATACATACTTTAATTAACTGCATAGAGATGTAAGTAAGTAAAATTAATCAATCTCTTGGGACAAGTCTAGATACATTGACTTATGAAAATAATTTTATTTTTCTGATATATCAGATGTATGTCTTTGTTATGCTACAAAGCTATCTGGTCTATATCCCCCTGCTATTAGCAATTATTTAGTTTTTTTTCTATTGATAATCTAGAAATTCCGCTATATTTCTGTAAAGAAATCTAAAATAAAAGTGTATAATTCATGTCTATTTTTTACAGGAAAAATGTTTGAATATTTATTTCTTTAAATTGTACTTCTATTCGATAAAAGTAGGGTAAAATATTAAAACTTTTTCATTAGATTTTCTTTTATCAAATTGCAATAAAGTAATAAAGAACTTTGATTAAAAGTTTCTCAAAGCAAGATATTAAAATATACTGCTTTCAAATTTAATTCTTATAAATAATTTTATAAATAATAATAAAATAGTAAAATAATAAAATACTTTCATTAGAACTTTACTTTGACCATAAGTACAGTGATTAAGAGAATAGTTTTGACTTATTTAATCTGTAATGTTACTGATTAACTATGCCTTAATTATACTTGCAGCTAGATTTCTCTCAAATAATAGTGAATGTATTAAGATAAAGTACAGAGTTTTTGCTGATAATTTTAATATTGGTAAATTTATTAAAATAATTCATGCCTTCAAATTTATTTTAACTCCTATTTTAGTTACAAATAAAAAAGTGAAATTTAACAAGCTGCTACAAAATGATAAATTATTGAATGTTTGAAGAAGTAGACTGAATAAATAATACTATTTATATCTGTTAGTGAACATCTCTCTTCTCGTAACAGAAAAAATCAAATTTTTAAAAATATTTATAGCATATACTGGGCAGTGCTTATACAGTGGAAACTAATAATTTATTCAACAAACTGAAATATAGTTTAGTTTGGTAATTCTTGTATGGCAGTCATTAAATTTAATTTTCTTCTATTAGTTGAGAATTACTGTATTGATTTATAAGTTTAATTTGTGAAGTATTTAAAAATTATAAATAAAAGTATTAAAATGAAAAAATCACTAATGTACAACAATTTCCTGTAACTCTAATAAATAAATAATACAAATAAATTTTACGTAATTATCAGAAGTAATACTTTTTTATTGTTTAAGTAATATGAAAGCTAATAATTTTATCAAAGAAAAAAAAATAATTACGTGAGTCAGGACAATGTGGTAAAACGGCCGGTTCGTACAACCATATTTAACAAATCTTATAGTTTTTTGATTGAATTTTGAAAGAAGTCCAGACCCAGAGGCTAGTTGAAAAGCTATTCGGGGCATATTTACTCATTAAATATACTGTGCTATATTGATTGAATAGTACTTTCTCAAAGTTATTTCTTCAAATTATTGAAATTGTATCAAAGAGACGGAGGCATGAGATATTACAGATAGAGTAGGCATGAATAAGGGATGCTGGTAAGCAGGAACGACCCATCTTACTCCAGCCGGCAAACTTAATTCTTAGTAAAAACAAAAATGCAAGTCGAAATATCTCTAACTGCACTATTCAAAATTGTTTCTAGTTTAAACTGCACTGTCCTAGTTTTTCCAGAAAAAATTTATAACTTTACGGATTTTTTGAACGGTCAAATCTTTTTAAGTATTCGATATTTGTATATATTAATTTGACAAAAAAACTGCACTTTGACTGATCTTAACTACACCATCTTTACTTTTGCGAAATTATCAACATAAATATTAGATAATGAATATAAACTATATTATTCTATTGGTCATGCAGCAGTACTGTTTCAGATTCAGTTTACTAGATGGCGGTGGGTCTCTTAGCTGAGATTCCGATATGCCGCCAATGTTTGGTAATCACATATGTGAGGAGCTGAGGTCGTGCCTCCTACTTGCTTGAGTAATTGTGGCCTAGTGTGAGTATTGTATAGGGTGGTTTAATCACTTGGTGGTTAACCTGGTTTTCCTTCCTCCGGGGGAGTTTTGGTTACAAGGTTAATTGTAATTCCACGACCTATTGATTGCAATATCCACGTTTTTCTCAGCTACCAGCTTGCCGGATAGAGGTCTAAAAAGTTAGCACCCAGAATCCTTTTTTTTAAGCTAATCGATAAACTAATTATACCGTTAGATATTTCGTCAGGATAGAAACAACTTTTCTCTTTGTCGATTGTTGGTTCGTCCACTGGAAATCCTTAAAATTAATAAAATAAGTCTTAGGTGCTGGCCTTTGCACCCAAACCAAAGTTGCGGTCAAACTTAGAAAATATTAAGTAAAAAAAATTCGTAAGTAAACCGATCGTTAGTTCGTCTTACGAACTAACAGCACCCATAATAAAATCATGACTAATTTGATTATTTAAGCAACTAAAAATAAAAAACTGTTTCGAATATTGGCTCACGTTCAAACGCCAAAGCGCGGTACGCATGCTTCCTGAATTATCCCCGCCGGTACGCGAACCCCCGCTCTTATTTTTTACTACACCTGTGTGTAGTAAAAAATAAGTGAGCCAATATTCGAAACAGTTTTTTATTTTTAGTTGCTTAAATAATCAAATTAGTCATGATTTTATTATGGGTGCTGTTAGTTCGTAAGACGAACTAACGATCGGTTTACTTACGAATTTTTTTTACTTAATATTTTCTAAGTTTGACCGCAACTTTGGTTTGGGTGCAAAGGCCAGCACCTAAGACTTATTTTATTAATTTTAAGGATTTTCAGTGGACGAACCAACAAACGACAAAGAGAAAAGTTGTTTCTATCCTGACGAAATATCTAACGGTATAATTAGTTTATCGATTAGCTTAAAAAAAAGGATTCTGGGTGCTAACTTTTTAGACCTGCCGGATAGGCACTTTTACATTCAAGATGGCCGAGGGTGTCAGCTTATATACACCATACGAATCATTTGTTCACATGGAGGGGGATGATGATAATCAGGCGCTTAAGTTAAAGAGAAGCCTTGAATTGAATGATTCCGAATCATCGGAAATAGATGACATTAATGATATTATTAAAAGAAAGTCAGCCAAGAGGTTGAACGTAGTTGATGTCCGCAATACATTGATCAACGTAAACCCTAATTTACCGACAGATGGTAACTCTACTTCTAAACCTGTAGGATATAGTAGTATTCATAAAGGTCCATACTACGTATGGGTAAAACAGGAAAATTCTAGTGATGCCAAACCTTTCAGTATTTTTAAAATTGGAATGGCTGTTCACGGTCATTTTAATTCGATCGTTCAAGTTAAAAGAGACGGTAGATCAAAAGGTATTATCATCTTCAAAGACAGGGAAGAGGCTAATCGTGCTCTATCCAACAAATGTTTTGTAGATAAAGGTCTATCTACCTTCCGGAATTCAAAAAAACGCGCAAAGGCGTGATCAAAGGCATTCCTGTAGATATCGATTTAGATGACTTAAAAGTGGGCATTCAAAGTGATGTCATCATCAGTAAGATCGCAAGATTGAATAAAAGAATGAAGTTAACACCAGAAAGCGATATAACGTGGGTTCCTACTACGTCTATTTTGATTGATTTTGAAAGTGATGTATTACCCAAAGAAATAGTGATATTTCATGTCATTGCCAAAGTATTTCCATATGTTAGGAAAACTCTACAGTGACTAAATTGTTTCAAGTTTGGCCATATGGCTAAAAACTGCCGTGGTAAAACTAAATGCTCTATATGTGGTGAATTTCAGCACATTGGTTCTCCCTGCATTGGCCTCACTCCAAGATGCTGTAATTGCAAGGAGTCGCATAAATCCATTGACAAAAGTTGTAGAATTTACAAAATGAATACTATAGTCAACGAAAAAAAGGCATTCGAAAATTTATCATATTTTGAAGCAAAATAGTTAGTTCAGGTCAAACACCGTTGAATACTATTGAATCATTTCCCAATTGGAAAAGTAATACTCAACCCAACCCAAGTTAAATAAGACAACTGGAGTGTCTTATACGCAGAAAACCAATTCTACTCCTCCTATTATCAACCATCAGTCTTTGCCTAGTCAGGGGATATCTACAAATTCTAAAATCAATATGGAAAAGAACAATCAAGAAAATGAGAAGAAAGAAAAAGAGAAGAAAGGAAATAAGTCTGCCTTATGTCAGTCTACACAACCAACTGGGAAGCCCAAGGACTATACCAGGATCCCGTTGAATCAGCATGAAAGTGTCACAGAAAAACTGTTGGAGAGATTTGCGAATGTAAATAGTGGTAAAGGTAGAATAAATACTAAAGGTTCATGCAACGCTACTACAAATAAACATAAGTCTAAGGTTAAATAGATCCTATTTAAATTTTATTGTATTTATTACTTTTAGTAATAGGATTTAATTTTATTAAATTTTCAATATGTATAATTTTCATCAAAATTTAAATATCTTACAATGGAATTGTCGTAGCGTCCCTATTAAAAAAATCCATCAAGAAATCGAGGCTGGATTTCTATATAGATATCTAGCTAGATTTCCATGTAGATTTGTATAGATTCTATATGGATTCTACATAGATTTCCAGAATAGGATTCTTGCATGGATTTCCATGATAGAATCCTCCCAAATTCCAGCTCGATTTCTCCGCAGATCCTGGTGGATTTCTCGGAGAATCTAGATGGATTTCTAGGCAAATCTAGATGGATTTCTCGACATGCCTAGATGGATTTCTTAGCAAATCTAGGTGGATTTCTCGGCAGATCCAGGTGGATTTCTCGGCAAATCTAGGTGGATTTCTCGGCAGATCCAGATGGATTTCTCGACAAATCTAGGTGGATTTCTCGGCATGCCTACATGGATTTTTCGACAAATCTAGGTGGATTTCTCGGCAGATCCAGGTGGATTTCTCGGCAAATCTAGATGGATTTCTCGACATGCCTAGATGGATTTTTCGGCAAATCTAGATGGATTTCTCGACGTGCCTAGATGGATTTCTCGGCAAATCTAGACGGATTTCCCTTTAAATCCGGGTAGATTCCTCAATAGTTCTAGGTATATTTTTTCGAAAATTCAGGTTCATTTATTGGCATATTAAGATGAATTTCTAGAGAAATATACGTGGATTAAGGAGAACTTTTTTTTTTAACTCGGGTGGATTCGCTGATAACTGTAGGTGAATTCTTTGAACAAACTTTTGAATTTCGTAACAAATCTAGGTAGATATTTAATATATTTAGATAGATTTTATTACTTCCGGTAAATTGTACGTGAAATACTGACTGTTATATCAACAATAACTTATAATCTTTTACAAAATTGTAGGTACTGAACCTTATAAATACTTTGATAAATACTTTGAGACTACTAAGGGTTCCAAATAGATTTGATGTCAAATCCAGATTCTTAATTTTAATTTTAGGTATAGATTTTCACGAACGCATACAGATTTTACAGAAATCCATCGGCATTTATCAATGAAAATGGAGATGTTCAAAAAATTGATGGAGAATTTAACACTAGATGGTCTTTTTCTTTTATGTCCATTACATAATGAACATGAATAGTAATATGGACAATTTATGAAAAATGTTCAAATACATATTTAGTTTTGGCTAAACTTAATACTTTCAACGATAAGTTAATAGTATTATAAAAAAGTACATAAGATCAAGTAATCATATCTAACTACAATAAATTGTTAATTTAGTAACGCAAAATATAAAATCAAAGTTAATTATGCAAAAACTAAAGAGTAGATAAGCAATGTATGTTCTTGGACACAAAGGAGCCGACAAAGGATGCCGCCAATGTATAAGGATACGTGTATGTTCTGGGACACAAAGGAGCCGCCCGATGAAGGTGTGAAGGTAGTGACACCTTTTAATTAATGGTCAGACCCTATGGTGAGTGTCTAAAAGGGATTTGATGTACCTTTGACACCTTCCGCGTGCCAGTGGGCCCCATGGTGAGTGTTAAGGGGCATTTGATGTTGGTTTGACACCTCGCGCGCGCCGCCAATGTATAAGGATACGTGTATGTTCTGGGACACAAAGGAGCCGCCCGATGAAGGTGTGAAGGTAGTGACACCTTTTAATCGCGATACGGTGAGACCCCATGCTGAGTGTTGCATTTGATGTTCGTTCGACACCTCCCGCATGCCAGTGGGCCCTTCGAGGGGGCCAGTCCCCCGCCTCCTTCGATAGTAGGGCACTTCACCCACCCACCCACCCCCTCCCACAGAGGTTGTTAAGGTAGGATGCTGTAGAAGTCGGTAGGGTGTTTGGTAAACTACATGCTTATGCTGGCTAAGTGTGGACCCTCGGAGAGGGGGTAGCGTCTCTAGCTTGCTAGGCGCGTACGCCGTATAGTGAGGATGCTGTTCTCTCTCTCTCTCTATCCCTCTCTCTCACTCTCCTTCGATAGTAGGGCGCTTATGCTGGCTGAATGTGGACCCTCGGAGAGGGGGTAGCGTCTCTAGCTTGCTAGGCGCGTACGCCGTATAGTGTGGATGCCGTTCTCTCTCTCTCTCGCTCTCCTTCGATAGTAGGGCGCTTAGTAAGCTTATGCTAGCTGAGTGTGGGCCCTCGGAGAGGGGGTTGCGTCTCTAGCTTGCTAGGCGCAGCCACCACCCACCCACCCACCCACCTCTTACCTTTCGTCTGACTACTCCCTCTTCAACCTACAGCGCCGAAACCGCTGCTTTCAGCGCCACCATAGTGCTTAAAAGCCGTGCTCGATGGGAAAAGAGCGCAGTCTTTCGAGACAGCCCGCTTCACTAGCTTTCTTAGCAGTGACAAGCAGTAGTAGTAGTAGTAGTAGTAGTAGTAGTAGTAGTAGTAGTAGTAGTAGTAGTAGTAGTAGTACTAGTAGTAGTAGTAGTATTACTAGTTATCCTACGTGCATTTTCATTACAATGGCTTCTATTTCTTATTTTGAAAATATAGTACGCGATTTATGGAAAGCCTATTAAAACTCAGACGCTAATAAGGATGATTTTATTAGATGGAAAAATATAATAATTACCGCTTTGCATTCTCTTGAAGAATATATGTTACGGCCTAACTTAAGTAGAGCAATACGACAGAGATGTCAAACATGCGCTACTCATTTGAATTCAATCGAAATTAATTTAAATAATTCCATAAAAGTCGGAGGAAATGTTAATTCATTACGAGTCATTCCAAAACAAATTGAAGGGGACGGAGTTATTTGGCGTGAAATAAATTCAGCATTTGAAAAACGTATCATTACTGCATTCATAGCCAATCAAGAACATAGAGATATAAAGTCATTCTTAAAAGCAGCAAATAAATTATTACAACTACAAATACCAAAATATCTTTCAATTCATAATACTCTAAAAATAAATATAGAAATGTCAGCTCAATTTACCCTAATAAAAGATAATGTAGAGGACATTCAAGTAAAGTATTTCAACACCGAAAATGTTTCTATTTATAAAACGGCAGATCTTAAATTATGGTTTATAGCAAATATTGATGATGTTATACTTAAAAATTTAGAAGAATTTCAAAAAAAAGATTCCGGTTGGACATTAAAAACTATCATTGGTATTACTATTAATATAAATAAATTTAATCCTTTCAAACCTGGCTCATATATTCAAATACCAAAACAAATAGCAGATAAAAAATCAATTATCAACGTTCAAAATACAGATAATGAATGTTTTAAATGGGCTGTGCTTGCCTGTCTTCATCCAGCTAGATTTCATAGCGAAAGAGTTCAAAATTATATGCCCTTTGCGAATGAATTGAAATTCGATGATATAAACTTTCCTGTTAAGGTAAAGAATATTCCTAAATTTGAAAAATTAAATAGTATTTCAATAAATGTATACATACTAAAAAACTACGGTTTTAAATTCGAAGTCCATATTACTATCCACCATATTACTATACAGGGTGTCCCATTTTAATTTACCACCCCCTAAAACAGGTTAATAATTTGCTCTGAGAAAAAAATGTTTCAAATAAAATTTGTTGGTTATTTTGGTTATTTCAGCTGCGACCTTGAACATGACCTTCAAGGTCATTTGAAAGTCAAGACCAAATTTTCATATGAAATGTGCATATTTTATGGCGGATTCGGATTCTACTAAAAAAGAAAAACACTTTTTGTATGAATCATTTTTTGAAAAAATCCCAAATTTTTGTTGTAAACGGCTTTAAAAAAGTAGAAAAAATCAGTAGATATCTCTACCTTAAACTGAGGTTAGAATTTGTCCCACAGTTAAGAATGATTTTGATGAATGTTACTAGATTCAATGAGGGACATACTGTAGTGACCTTCACCACGAACTTGCTTAAGAGCCATCAATGTCATTTGAAGGTCATCAAGATTTTTTGAAGGTCAAATTTTTATTTACAGGTAACCATTACATTTTATCCGAGGAATTAGAATATTAGAATTAGAATATTTTTCTCGTAAATGCTTTATTTCTCGCTAAAAGACATTTTTTTGCTTCGTTATCGTTCTATTGGTAAGGCTTGTAAATTCTTACAGCTCCTCAAAGCTTCTCATAATTAGGTTTTCATTGACTATCTGAATTTCAGATTACATAAAAATTAAATTATTAATTTAAGATTAAATATTTCCTAAAAAATCTACCTACAACAGATAATGGCTGACTACACGCCAGTAGAGATAGTCAACATGATCAAGATTCTGGGAGAATGTCACGACAATTACAAGGCTGCAGCGAGGCTGTACGCTGAAAGGTATCCGGACGCTCGTCATCCTACTAAGAGGAATATTAAACTTCTAACGATAAGAGCTCAAGGAGGTAACTTAAGAAGGGAGACGACGGACGGGCCCAAGAGAGCATATTGCGCTTGGGGTTCGTGCTGTAATTGCCGAGGATCCTCATATTTCGACGCGACAAATTCAGCGAATGCATAAAGTACCCAGATCAACAGTTTCCCGTGTATTGCGTCATTTTAGATTTCATCCATACCACTTGCACCTTACACATGCCATTGAGCCTGGTGATCCTGCGAGGCGACTTAGATTCTGTCAATGGGCGGAAACACGAATGCGCATAGATCCATTTTTCTTTGATCGGACTCTCTTTACAGACGAGGCAAAGTTCGACAATATGGAAGGAGTTAATCTTCATAACGCGCATTATTATGCAGAAGAAAATCAACATTGGCAGCGAGATCACCGTACACAAAGACGGTGGTCAATTAATGTTTGGGCGGGCATAGTTGGGGAATACGTTGTCGGTCCAATTTTTTATGACAGTAATTTAAACGGCGAGCTTTATTTAGATATTCTCGAGAACCAAATTCCACCTCTTCTAGAAAACATTCCGCTAGAAATAAGGCGAGACATGTGGTTCCAGCAAGATACCCAAATAGTTGGATTGGAATTGGTAGTCCAATCTGTGAATTCCCTGCGCGATCGCCAGATTTGACCCCATTGGACTTCTTTCTGTGGGGGGCCGTGAAGCAGAGAGTTTACGCGGAAGCCCCGACGACGGCACAAAATATGATGGAGAGAATTGTTGCAGCATTCCATGCGTTAACCCCACAAACATTAATAGATGTCCAAAGTTTTCGGCAGAGAATACAAATGTGCATTCAACAAAATGGGCAATTGATAGAGCACTTGAGACATTGAAATTTCCGTGACTAGCTGAACGAAGGGGTCTTGCCTTAAGTGGTTGGACGTGAAGGTCTTGCTTTAAGTGATCCAAAGGATACCTCTGTCTTTGTTTGAAGCTAGTAACATTCATCTAAAACATCTTATTTCTAGAAAAAATTCTCTTTTCAGTTAAAGGGAGAGCTACCTACCTATTGATGATCAAAAAATGATTCAGACAAAAAGTATTTCTCTTTTTTAGTAGAATCCGAATCCGCCATAATATATGCACATTTCATATGAAAATTTGGTCTTGACTTTCAAATGACCTTGAAGGTCATGTTCAAGGTTGCAGCTGAAATAACCAAAATAACCAACAAATTTTATTTGAAACATTTTTTTCTCAGAGCAAATTATTAACCTGTTTTAGGGGGTGGTAAATTAAAATGGGACACCCTGTATATATAAACTTTAAAACAAGATAAGCATGTAAATCTTTTGTTACTACAAAGCGATTATATTGATGAGAATGAAACAGAAAAATCTAATAGATCAAATAACAGTGATAATTTCAAATTAAAATTCCACTATGTATGGTGTGACATCCGGGTCACTATCTCAGGTACGTCTGAGGTGGACGTAATCTCAGGCGCTCTATTTGGTTTGCGTGCGTACGCTTAAACCGGGACGAGCGATTGGAGAATTAGAGCTTTTCTACTTCGCGTTTCGCGTAAAAAGAGTGAAAAAATTAAACTGGACTACAAGCCTTCCATCAAACACCAGGGTCCAATGGAATCGGGACTTGGATGTGAAAATCCCAAACCTTGCCGGAATTATCACATAAAAAGTATTTTATTTTAGTTTAACGGCGCGACTGTCTTATTGAAAAAGTATCCCAATTCCTGCTGAAATACTTTTTCGAAGACCTATTTTTCACGAGTTTCGATCAGCTACTCTAACAAGAAGAGGAAAAGGAGAGATAGTGAATAAAATTTTGTTTCAACTTACTTTTCTTTTATTTAGTTAACTGGTACTGGAGAAGTCAATCTGGACCTGGCACTTGGTCAATGAGTTGCACTTAAAACCTTGTGTGGAGCGTGGGAGCGTGAGAGGTTTCAAGAAGCTGCGAAATTTTCCTATCATGCTGTTATTTTCCCGATTCATTTATGTAAAATTAGTTATTAAGGTTTTTTTTTTTATAGCAAAAGTTTTGACTTCTAAAAGTGGAAATCTTTTGGGTGAAATCGAGTAACAGGATGCAGGTGGAATTCCGCGGCTCCTTTACTCTTTATCTAAACCTACTCAAAAAACTTTATGATCGTGCGAGGTAAACATCGGAAAGCGCGCGATAAAGGGACGACTATTTTCACGTGTCCTCCAGCTGCTTCAGCTGAAGGCTCTCCTTCGCTAGTTTACCGAATTAAAATTTAAGCTACACAAAAGTACATGAGGAAAAAAAAATTTATTTCTAATAAACGGCCCGACGTTACACCCCCCCACTTAAACGGTTACTTAAGGAGCGCAGCGAGGCAAAGTAATCGCTAATTAAGATGTGATTGTAGAGCATGGTAACCAAGATTTATTAACATTTACTGTCGAGAAAAGAAACTATTGTTAGTTTGGATTGAGGACACTGGATGTTCTTTTGGTACGTTGGCATCTCTTTCTTGAACCTGAACTGGTATGTAATGGGGTATCTGTATTGGCATAGGAACTCTACTTGGTTCTTCCTGGGATTTTTCATTTTCCTTCTGCGTTGAATGGCCTAAGTGGATAAGGAAAGTTGTGAGACTGTTCCATATGGCTCCAAAAAGTTGGTAGGACCACCCATAAATACTATGCAGAGCCATGCCGTTGATAAAGATTTCTATCACCTTTTTAATTATTTGAATAATAAAAAGGATAGCTATCACTCCTGCACTGAATGTTCCAAACGTCATGAATTTACCCCACATTCGGTTCCAAGTGGTATGAACTAAGCGTTCTAAAGTGTTCTCATTGAGCAATTTATTAATTACTCCTTCTTGATCTTTCATCGCATGACCTTTGATTTCTCGAGCAACATCATTGATGACAGCTGATTGTTCGAGAGGATACATGATTCGATTTAGAAGATCCTGCAGATCTTGTTCAGTATAAATACCACTTGTAGCGAGAGTTGGAATATCTTGATATTTCCAGGTCATTTGGGCAAAAGGCTTCAAAATCTCTGGTGTTCTGGCGTCTACAGGACGTGGCATGAATTTATACCAATTTTCGTTGACATAAAAGTGAGTGGACAGCAGAGCGTTACAATCCACTATTGTTCCTTGAGTCTTGAGAATATGTGTTTTGGGTGTCATAAATTTGGTGATATTGTTATGGACTACTTTTAATTCTTCATAACAGTTGGTCCCCGGCGAAATCTTTACGTCTACCGGGATACATTTGACGACGTGAACTACTTCGCCAGCCGTTACCGCCATATATCCAGGTCCTTTCATTAAATTGTATGCGAATTGATCAGGTGAATACGTGGCTATTGCTAAAGCATTTTTTAAAATTTCGCGTTCTTGTCTACAACGCTGTACAACTACATCTCTATACAAACTATTTATTTGATTTTTGATATAACGCTCGACGAATACAAATTTAGAATTAACGTACGCAAATATGTCTAAATTGCTTAATGATAATTTCTTTGCTACGGCAAAGGTCGAGACTCCTCTAGTGGTTTCAAAAATGAATAATTTTGGATGTTCTGTTTGAACTATTTCATATCCACAGATTTGTCTTTTTCCTTTGGCCATTAAGGCGAAGGTAATATCTTCTGTTATCAAGGAATATATACGGTTCTGGTGCTCGTCTATTATTTTGTTAGCTATGCCTTCATATAATATCCCGTAATGATTGAATTTACATATATCCCGTGGTATCTTTTTCCAGAAAGTATTACCTCCTTCCGGGTCTATACAGGTTTCTTCAGTTAATGTGCATTTGATACCTGAGCGTAGTCTTACTTGATCATTATTTAAGTCAACTGGTGCAGTATAGTCTTGCACGGTTATTTTTACTAAACCTTGAACTACAACATTCTCCCAGGTACCATATGCATCAGAATACACACCACCGTTGCAACTACCATCGATTTTTAAACTACCAGCTAGTGTTAAGGGTCGGATTATGGTTTGGTTAACTTTAATATCGCGTAGTACACGTATCTCATCGAAATATAATGTGCCGGTATTATACAAGTCTGAACAGCGTTTTTGGCTGATCTCGACCATATATTCGTGTATTCCATCTTTGACAGCCGAACTATGGGAGTGCATTCCACAATGATAAATGTGACGTTGTAGTTGTATCTTGCATTGTATCACGTGTACTTCCTCGAATTGGTTTAACTGTAATAACTGTATATGGATCTGAGTGCTATTAATTTTTCCGGGAGGTATATCGCATTCTTCTACGCCAAGCAAAGAAACAGTGGTAATGTTTAATGATCTCGCTCCGCAATCGTATCCTATGATGGCTTGGCCTTGATATGCAATGGTAGATAAGATTAATATGTAAAATCCAAATTTATTCATATCCATTTTCTGAAAAATAAATAATGTTAATTCTTATGTTAACTATTAATTGCTGGAACGGAAAACCAATGATTAATTCGGTATATTTATTTATACTTATTATTACTATCATTTTATTACTATTATTTTACTATTATTATTTTACTGGAAATGATATTGTTCATTTTATCTATGATTTATTTATATAAAAAAAAATTTATTTATTTATTTTTTTTTTTTTTTTTTTTTTTTTTTTTTTTTTTTTTTTTTTTTTGTGTTTTCTAGTTTTATGCCTCTCCTCCTTTTTATGAATTATTATTATTATTAATATACGATATTCTAAGCCTATTCGCGTGAACTACTTTGGTTCCTTTTTTCATTTGTATTTTGACATTGTTTTTCGGTAAAATTCCTATTATTTTAAAAGGGCCTGAATAATGATCTTCTAATTTACCGGGTTTTGGACCACTTTTCAAAAATACAAAATCTCCAAGCTTAAAATTTTTCGGATTAAGGTGTCTGTCATAATATTTCTTTGATTTTTCTTTTGATGCTATTAAATTGTCGTATGCCAACTTTTGAATTCCTGTTATTCGGGTGACTAACTCTGTAATGTATCCTTTATAAGTGGGCAATAAATCTCCTTCTTGTAATGGATAACTTGAGGGCAGTCTAGCTAATCTGCCAAAAACGACTTCATATGGAGTGTGTTTGGTACTCTCTTGAACACAAGTATTATAATTCAATATGGCTAAGTCTAACCATTCATCCCAATTGTTATCGCTATTGGTATATTGTTTCAGAAATTCTGCTAAAACATGATGGGAGCGTTCAAGCGAACCATTAGATTGTGGATGAAAAGCTGTGGTCTTTAACTTCTTAATCTTGAAACGTTTAGCTATACGGCTCATCAAATTACTCAAGAAATTTCTTCCTTGATCAGTTAAAACGGATTTTGGACAACCAAATATACAAATGAATTTCTTTATGAATGCATCTGCGATCGTTGTGGATGAAGTGTCGACTAGAGGTACGGCTAGGCAAAACTTACTTAGTTGGTCTTGCATGGTTAAAATGTATTCATTGTTCTTCGGGGTTTTTTTCAAGGGTCCTACAATATCCATTGCTATTTTGTCAAAAGTAGCGGCACAGGTATCGGTGATTACCATAGGTTGTTTGGTCTGTAGGCGAGTTAATTTCTTTAACTGACACTCAAGGCATTGTTGTATTCGTCTTTGAATATCTTCCTTCAAATTCTCCCAATAAAAATTCTGTCGTATTCGATAAAATGTTTTAGAAACACCACGATGTCCTCCGACCGGAGATTGATGACATTCGTAAAATACTATATCACGTTTCTCTAAAGGCACATACTCAAGGCTATTCATACATATTAAAATCGTTATTCCTGTATTTCTGAAGACAGTATCCAATAAATTTACTACTTCTCCCCATTCTAGATTTCTTATCTCTTTACTTTTGGCGATACAAATTTCCGTTAGCTTTAGGCTAACCAACATATCTCTTAATACATTCAAAGTTGTAAGCATATTGTCTCTTAAATGACTCAACGACTCCGGGTGTTCTCCGCATATACAGAGTCCAAAGCGATAGTATTTTTTTCCTTTTCTTTCTTTCACAACTTCTCCTACATTAATAATCTGTTTACTTTCTATCTGATTGTTTTCGATCATCATTTTGGCGCCTTCGTCGCATGGTGCGCCATTACTATCAATAAAATAAACTACGCTGTCAGTACGCATATGGATTGAATCCTTGATCTTAACCAGTTTAGTGTGCCCAGTTGAAGATTCATCAAAGTCACTAAGAATCGATTCATCGTCAGATTGGTTAGAAGCATCGGCATGATCTGGTTCTTCTTCACTTGTCGAAGATAATTGTATCTTCTTTGGTCTGCCTCGAGGTTTTTTTGAATGGCTTTCCGGTGGTTGAAATGATTCGATTGGCGCTGGTTCTGTGTTTCCGGGAATTTGGAGTGGATTTTTGCGAGGCCTTCCTCGGGGTCGTTTCTCAGGACTTATCCTTTCGTTAACAGTCGGTGGGGTAGGTATAGCAGATGGTAAATTATCTAATCTTTGTTTTTGTCCTCGTGTCATTATATTTATTTCCGCTATTTCACGGCTTGTTTGTGGGAGTAAGTTTTTACAAGAGTTTTGATTGTCAATTCTAATATTCCGTATACGAAATGGGATAATCATATTTCCAAGGCGCATTGTTCTGGTGTTGAAATTTAGTGCCGCTTTACTCCTAATGAGATAATCAATTCCTAATAATCCTTCGGAATTTATAGGAAAGTCATTAGGTACTATGCAAAATTTATTTATTATGGAAAAGATTTCTATTTGTATGGTACCAAGTGTTTGATAGGTTTTCCCACTAATGTCTCGTAAGATAATTCGGTCGCTTTCATCTATCTTCTCTGTTTCAGTTACATATTGTTTCTTAATTATACTTTGTTCACATATTGTATTAATTGAGAGTTGTATCCGACATTCGAGATTACGAATGTATGAATCCACTAACAACAAATCATCTTTGACAATGTGTAAATCAATATTTCGCATTGCCCTAAATTCTGTTTCATTGTTTTTGCTATATACTGACTTAAGCGGTGTGACTATTCCTGAGTGTGTTAACTGTAATTTATCAAAATCTATTCTACTTCGTATTTCATATAAAAATTTGGAACCAAGGATTCCATGATACGGCAAATCATATTTATCTTCTACTGCATAAAATTCAAAAGTGCGTCCTAATATAGCCAATTCTGTATAGTGTGTTACTACGATATTATCTGAAAAAAGCCCTTGTAGTAATATTTCTTTATTCAGCTTAATTAATAATCTATTGGGTATAGAACTGATTTTGATTATATTTACACTGGAGATTGTATCGATAAGAAATTCGAATTCTTTATCGATCAGACTATTGGTGATGTTCACTACTAGATTTCCTAATTCAATTTCAGGTAAAAACTCTTGAAGAGTGGGCGCTTTTTCAATAACATTTACATCTGCTGGATTTCTTGAGAGTGCATCTGCTGCGGCATTAGATTTTCCTTTGGTGTAAATTATTTTATACTTAAATTGTGATAACCAAAATCGCCATTTTTGTACTCGCGTGTTTAAATCTGCTGTTTCAAACCAAACTAATGGCTGATGATCGGTAATAATTTGGATAGGCCGGTCATATACATAGGATTTGAAAGCTTTGACACTCTGTATGATCGCTAAGGCTTCCTTTTCATATACTTCATAGTTTAGCTCTGATCCACGCAGAACTCTAGAAAAATATGCAATAGGACGGTCGGATCCGATCGGGCCTTGGGATAATATTCCAGCGATAGCAGTGCCAGAGGCATCGGTACGTATGTTATACCCTTTGGACAAATCAGGGAATTGTAAAAGAGGTGCATTACATAACATCTCTTTCAATTCAATAAACGCCTTTTCGGCTTTCTCATTCCATTCGAACTTTATATCCTTTTGTAATAATTTAGTTAATGGTTTAGCTATCTTGGCAAAGTCTTTGATAAAGCGCCTATAGTACCCAGCTAGTCCTAAGAATTGGCGGACGTTTTTAACGGTTTTTGGTCTTGGGAATTTTTGTACGGCTTCAACCTTCTTGGGATCTACTTCTAGACCATCCTCACTTATAAGGTGCCCTAAGTAGCTGACTTTTCGCATGAGGAATTTACATTTATTAATTTGTAACTTCAGTTTTGCTTCTCTTAACCGTTCGACTAGTAACTTAAACTTCCGATCGTGTTCTTCAATATTGTTAGCATAAATGACTATGTCATCTAGGTAAACAAACAAATCGAGGCCTTGTAGTCCGCGCAATAAAGTATCCATAAGCCGTTGGAAGGTTGCAGGTGCATTCTTTAAACCAAATGGCATGCGGACAAATTCGTAATGACCAAAAGGGGTACTAAACGCTGTTTTATGAGCGTCTTTTGGGTGCATCTTAATTTGATAGAATCCCATTGCGAGATCAAGCACGGAATAAAACTTAGCTCCTCCTACTTGGTCAAATATCTGTGTGATATTTGGAATAGGATAAGAATCTGCTACGGTTTTTTCGTTAAGCCCTCTCATGTCGAGTACCATTCTGCCGTTTGGATCTGTAGCTTTTGGAACTATCCATACAGGTATATTATACGGTGAATTAGATTCTTTAATGATACCAGCTTTCAATAATTTGTCAATATGATAATTAAGCTTATCTTTCATTGCATGTGGGAACTGGTATTGTTTACAATTCACGGGTATGTCATCAACAGTATGTATTTCATGCATTACTAATTCAGTACCTGGTAGTTTGTCTCCAGGCAAGTAAAAAACATCGGCGACTTTATTAACCAAGTCTATTACATATTCTTTTTCTGTGTTATCTAAATGACTCAATTCTAGATGATCTTCTATTTTTTTCTCAACATCGTTTGTTTCTTCTTCGATGTATAACTCAGCTATGTTAAAATCGACATCGTCAAATTCTTCAATGTTAAGGTCTTGAAAGATTTCACTCTGAGATATATTAAACACATGGCGTACTGCGAAACTAGGTACTTCCATAGGGATTAATTCCTGTAATAGTTTATCGAATTCTGCCTGTGTAAGTTTCTTGTCCAATGTTTCTATGATTAATGGCGCTAGGAAATTTTTAACTTCAAAAGTATTATCTTTGAAGTTTATTCTTGCTTTACTGTCTTCAAAAAATACGGCACCTAATATTCCAGCATGAATCATTTCAAAATTATCCTCGACTACATGGAAAATTGTATCCGTATCGAAAAGCTTAATTTCGGTTATTCCCAGAGTTAGTTGCATATTTCTACCTATTCCTTTTAGGTTAATGATGAGTGAATCGTCAATACTATTACCAGGTGGTAATAATCCTTTTTTAATCAAATTACATTCTGATCCTGTGTCTATTAAGAAATATTCTTTCGAGCCAGTGGGTGGATTCTTTACCTCGATTCTTGGAATAACTCGGTCTATTTTTGATTCATCTTTAACATTATACATGCAGCAAATACCAGTATAAACTAAATCTTTGATTTCTTTGAAATTTATTGTTCTATCTGGTAGGATAAACTGTCTGGTTTCGAAATCAAGAATTATTTTGTTGGATGACAGATAACTTGCTCCTATCACTATATCACAGGGAATTGGGAAATCATTCTCAACTATTAAAAATTCAGTTTCCCTTCCATACACATAGAGAGTAATTACTCCCATGGTTTGGAAACTTTCTAGACCAATACCTTTCAATGTGTGTCGCTTAGTCATGTCTACGTATTCTAAATATTGTTGTAATACTTCAATCTTCATAATATTAACTTCTGATCCGCTGTCTAACATTGTATCATATATAGTTCCAAAAAAACTGACACTTATTATGGGTACTTTGGCGGCAAATCGAGGTTGATTTTTTATGGGAATAGTCGAACATCCTCTGATTCTTCGCTGTTGTCTATCCGAGTCATATTCGTCCTCTGTGTCGGAATTACAGAGGACGGCTTGTCGTTTCCCTGGTTCTGACCATCGACCCATTTCTTCCTATAGCAATCAGCCATTATGTGCCCGCGTTTTTTACAAAAAAGGCATTCTATTTTGGATTTATCAAATCTATTAAAAGAAGGTTGACTAGCTAGAAATTGATTATTGTTAAAATTGGGAGTTTTTGTTTTACAGTCTTTTGCAGTATGTCCTCTGTTATTGCAAAGTTGACATACGATTTCGCTATTTACTTGTGTCCTTTCTATATCTCGACAACTTTGAGCACTGTGCCCCAAATTATTGCATAATTGGCATTTTATTTCATGTATAGCCTGTGTCCTAATTCTATTCCTACACTCTTTAGCAGCGTGTCCCATCTTTTTGCAAATTTGGCATTGTAATCTCGATTTACATTCGCGTGCATTATGTCCTTTTTTTCCGCATATTTGACAAGTTAGGTTATCTAACCTAATTTTAGCAAAGCAATTATTTGTATCGTGACCTGTTTTATTACAGAAATTACATAATTTATGTTTGTTCACGAGCGTGTTGCAGTTTAAAGCTTCATGTCCGTGTTCTTCACAAATTTGGCATATTCTTACATTTTTCTTTGGTTGTAGATAATCTGAAGTGTAGTTAATTTTTCCTCTTAGATTTCTTTGTAATTCTAATTCTTTTTCTACTTTGATGGCTTCCTTTAAGGCATTAGTGGCAGTAATCCCTGGTGGGAGATTTATTTTTATTTCTGGCTTTAATCCTCGTTTAAAGCATATAAATGCATTTTCTTCTAAGGCATTTTTCTCATCGATGTTTATAGAATCGGTATTGTCTTGTCTCTTTTTTGCATCTATTATCCTAGTGGTTAATAGGCGAATTCTATTAGCGTACGTTAAGACTTTTTCATTATCTTTCTGATATTCATTTCCTAATTCTCCTAATAATTGATTCATGGTTTGAGGTGGCGCAAAGATATCAGCTAAATGAGATATAAGTTCGTTAATGGTTTTAAAATTGATGCCAACCATTGTTGATCTGGCCTCTCCTTCTAGTTTACCTTTTATTAATTTTACTAGATCTTCTTCGCATTTTGAAGGCAGCATATTTAAAGCTTCCCTACAACCTTCTGTAAATGGTACCCATTGGTTAGGGTTTCCATTGAAGTTGGGTACAACGTTTAAGGCATCTTTCAATTGGATGGTTTGCTTCATGGTCCTTTGAATTTCTTGATCCATTTTAGCCGAGTTTGATTTTATGCCGTGATTTTCGCGTATGGACTTATTTAAAACCTCGTCGCTGATCTCTATAGTGACGTTGTCTAAATCTTCACTAGATCCTAATTGACTATTTGGAGCTGACCTCCCTATTAGCCCTTCCAATTCGTTATTTATTTTTAGACTATCTAATTCTTCGTTAAATTTTTTTAACTTATCTAGGTCAGGGTATACGTTATCGCCTATGTTAGATTTTGGGTTTATGGATCCTTTCTCGTCAGATTTCTCCTGTTGAAATTCGTCGGAATGCCTAAGCCGTC
Source organism: Phymastichus coffea (assembly GCF_024137745.1). Taxonomy (NCBI): domain Eukaryota; kingdom Metazoa; phylum Arthropoda; class Insecta; order Hymenoptera; family Eulophidae; genus Phymastichus; species Phymastichus coffea. Next base: position 10,143,910 of record NW_026706818.1, on the reverse strand, counting down.
CAGAACCAATACCTACCGTCCAAGATGTAGACGGATTTCGGGCTTGGCTACGCGTCAATCGTTTATCACCCGGTTCTTTATTATTCATTAAGAGAGGAAAAAATATTTTATAATTTTATAGGGGAATAGAGAGAGAAAAAAAAAATAACACCAATTTATTATTTTAACTAAAATATATTTTTTAAAAAAGACAAAATAAGTTATAAATTGTTTAAAATTGCTTTTATTTCTTTTTCTTTTAATTTTATTTTCTTTTCTAGCTCTTCTATTTCCTTCGCTCTATCTTCTTCCCTTTTTCTGTTTTCTTCTGTTTTCTTCCTTTCTTCTTTGTGTTGATTTATTTTTTTCAATATTTTTTTATCTGGAGCAAATAGTTTTTTATATAGCCTGTTTGGGTCCCTTTTTCCACAATTTTGTTTATTAATTTGTTCCGGCTCTTTTGCAGGCTCTTGCAGACTCGGTGGGGTTATTACTTTCTTAGGGATAGGCCCTAATTTTTCGAATGTCTGCACGCAAAGCCTGCAGTAATACGGGTCGTTCCCGTGTTTGCAGCTGAATGGTTTGTTGTCGGCTAACAAGGTCTTTATCCGCAGGTCTAAGTCTCTTCTTTCCCTATTTATTTGAAACTGTTTTTTTCTTTCGGCCTCATAAATGTGTTTTGGTAGAGCGTCGGGATGTTTTTGGATCTCCCTCGCTAACCTTCTGCGTTGACACTTAGTCAATTTCTTTCTAATGGGCCGGTTTTCTGCGTTCACTAAAATTGAACAGGCAAAAGAAAGGAAAAAAAAAAAAATTATTAATTATCACGCTTAGTCAAAATACAAACGAAAAACTAACACTATCTTAAGTTTCCTTATTTTTTTCAGGTTTAACTAATAAGATTACTATGTTAAAAATATTTTAAATTAATTAATTAATAATATTATTTTATAATTTTAAATTTTCTAATTTTAAGGTTAACTTCGCGATTTTTGCGGTTAAAACTTTATTCGAAATTGCGGTTTTGGAGATTAATTTATCTTTAATTCCTGATCGCTTCCTAAGTTTTTTTATTTCCTTTTTTAAGGCTGTGTTAGATTCAATAAGGTTGACGCAGAGATGTCCTAAACTAGCTATCTGGTAAATTCTATTCTTATTTTCTAGCTCTAATTCCGTAACACGTGCACTTAAACTACGACCGTTCTGATTTATTTTCGCGATATCGTTACTATGATTATTTACCCGACTTATTACCGCGTCCTGACTTTCTCTAATTGTTGAAATATCTTCTACAACTTGGTCTACCGTTTCTATTAAATCGTACGAAACACCGCTAAATTCTACAAAGGGAGGCATAACAGGAGGCAGAAGAGAAAAGAAGAAAAAAAAAAAAGGTTAGATTTCACTAAAAAATTTTTTATTTTATTTAATACGTGATAATTTTCTCTAATTTTTCGCTTTTGATTTATTTTATTAATTAAATCTTTGCAACTTCTCAATTTTTGCTACCTCGTTATTTTATTTCAAATTTGTTATATTTTTCAAATTCGTTACTTTATTTCGAATTTTTTTATATTTTTATCAAATTCGTTACTTTATTTAAAAAAAAATTTTTTTTTTTTTTTATATTTTTCAAATTCGTTAATTTATTTCGAATTTTTTTATATATTTATAAAATTCGTTATTTTATTTCAAAAAATTTTTTTTTTATATTTTTCAAATTCGTTAATTTGTTTCGAATTTTTTATATATTTATCAAATTCGTTATTTTATTTCAAAAATTTTTTTTTTTTAAATTTTTCAAATTCGTTAATTTGTATTAAATCCGTTACTTTTTCAAATCCGTAATTTTCTATACAAGAAAAAGAAGACAGGAAAGTATGAGGTTGTTAGTACCCTATAAAGCTCTTTTTCTCCAACTTATCCCTCCGGGGCCTCCAAAAATTTTATGTGACATCCGGGTCACTATCTCAGGTACGTCTGAGGTGGACGTAATCTCAGGCGCTCTATTTGGTTTGCGTGCGTACGCTTAAACCGGGACGAGCGATTGGAGAATTAGAGCTTTTCTACTTCGCGTTTCGCGTAAAAAGAGTGAAAAAATTAAACTGGACTACAAGCCTTCCATCAAACACCAGGGTCCAATGGAATCGGGACTTGGATGTGAAAATCCCAAACCTTGCCGGAATTATCACATAAAAAGTATTTTATTTTAGTTTAACGGCGCGACTGTCTTATTGAAAAAGTATCCCAATTCCTGCTGAAATACTTTTTCGAAGACCTATTTTTCACGAGTTTCGATCAGCTACTCTAACAAGAAGAGGAAAAGGAGAGATAGTGAATAAAATTTTGTTTCAACTTACTTTTCTTTTATTTAGTTAACTGGTACTGGAGAAGTCAATCTGGACCTGGCACTTGGTCAATGAGTTGCACTTAAAACCTTGTGTGGAGCGTGGGAGCGTGAGAGGTTTCAAGAAGCTGCGAAATTTTCCTATCATGCTGTTATTTTCCCGATTCATTTATGTAAAATTAGTTATTAAGGTTTTTTTTTTTATAGCAAAAGTTTTGACTTCTAAAAGTGGAAATCTTTTGGGTGAAATCGAGTAACAGGATGCAGGTGGAATTCCGCGGCTCCTTTACTCTTTATCTAAACCTACTCAAAAAACTTTATGATCGTGCGAGGTAAACATCGGAAAGCGCGCGATAAAGGGACGACTATTTTCACGTGTCCTCCAGCTGCTTCAGCTGAAGGCTCTCCTTCGCTAGTTTACCGAGTTAAAATTTAAGCTACACAAAAGTACATGAGGAAAAAAAAATTTATTTCTAATAAACGGCCCGACGTTACAATGGATTAAAAACTTATCTGCTCTTGTTAGAAGTCAAGTAACGAAACATACTGCACAAATTTATCTCTGTGAACGCTGTCTCCACTATTTTAATAATAAAGAAAAATTAAATATTCATGAGACAGATTGTTCAAAATTAAATAAATATAGAGTTAATCTACCTAATTTTTCTCTTCTGAAATTTAATCATTATGATCGAAAAGAAATGGTTCCGTTTATTATCTATGCTGATTTAGAGTGCTTATTGAAACCAGTAAATAACGGACGATCCTTCCAAGATCATGAAGCCTTTAGTGTGGGGCTTTATATAAAATGTAGTTATGATGATTTCAAATCAGTCTTTAAGATGTATAGAAAAAAACTGAAAGAAGAACAATCACCCGCACAATAGATTATCAAACAATTTCAGATTTTGTTAGATGAAATAAATCAAATATATAAGAATGCAATAGAAATGAATCTTTCATGGCGTAATCAAATGGATTTCAAGATAAGCAAAATGTGTCATATTTATAGAAAATATTTTCAACCTGATGAAACAAGAGTTAGAGATCATTGTCATTTGACGGGTCGATTTAGAGGTGCTGCTCACGCATCCTGTAATTTAAATTATAAGAATCCTTATTTTATACCAGTTGTCTTCCATAACCTTACTGGATATGATTCTCATTTTATAATAAAAGAAATAGCTACTAGCTCTGATCTTGAGGGAAATGTGACTGTTTTAGCTGAAAACAAGGAAAGATATATATCTTTCACAAAACACGTGGACGGTAGTACTATAAATTTTCGATTTATTGATTCGTTTCGTTTTATGCCATCATCTCTCAAAAAACTGTCTTCATACTTAACCAAACTAAATATCGTAGAGCATGAATTCAAGATAGATAAATATACAAAAACACAAATAGAATTATTGAAGAGAAAAGGCGTTTTTCCATATGAGTATGTTAACAGTTTTGAAAGATTAAAACAGACTCAATTACCACCTATCGAAGATTTTCATAGTCAATTGATAGATAGCAACATCTCTGAAGCTGACTATGAGCATGCTCAAAAAGTGTGGAATGCATTTGATATCATTGATTTAGGACAGTATTGTGATTTATATTTAAAAACTGACGTATTACTCTTGGCCGATATTTTTGAAAATTTTCGTAAAACGTGTATGGACGCGTATCAACTCGACCCGGCACACTATTATACTACTCGTGGATTAACATGGGATGCTATGTTAAAGTGTACAAAAATTGAGCTAGAACTTTTAACCGATATAGACATGGTTTTATTCATCCAAAAAGACATTCGAGGAGGTATTAGTCAATGCTATAATAGATACTCAAAAGCTAATAATCGATATATGGGCTCAGAATATAATGAAAAAGAACCTAGCAAGACTTTGATGTACTTTGACGTTAACAATTTATATGGATGGGCGATGACGCAATCATTACCATATAAAAATTTTAAGTGGGTCTCTAACATCGATGAGCCTCATTTTTTCAATGTTTCCGATAACAATGAGGTTGGATATATTTTAGAAGTTGATCTAGAGTATCCAAAAGAACTACACGACGAACATAAGGACCTTCCACTTTGTCCTGAACACAACACACCACCTGGATCAAGACAAAAAAAACTTTTAACAACACTGTATGATAAAGAACGGTATGTCATTCATTATAGAGCGCTAAAGCAGGCTATTAAATACGGACTCAAAATAAAACAAATACACAGAGCACTTCAGTTTAATCAAAAGCCTTGGCTTAAAACTTATGTAGATTTGAATACAGAATAAAGAAAACAAGCTAAAAATGAATTTGAAAAGTTATTCTATAAACTCATGATTGATGCAGTATACGGAAAGACTATGGAGGATGAAAGGAAACGAACAGACGTTAAATTAATTAGTACATGGAGTGGTAGATATGGATCAGAAGCACGAATCGCACAACCCAACTTTCATAGTAGTTCAATCTTTAATAAAAATTTAGTAGCAATACAGTTATCATGGACGTCTATTAGTATTAAAAAACCAATATATATTGGACTTTGTGTGCTAGATCTCTCAAAAACATTAGTATATGACTTCCACTATGGCTACATAAAAGAAAGACTACCTCATAAAGCAAAATTACTTTATACTGATACAGATAGCCTCGTATATGAATTTAAAGATGTTGATATATATGAAATAATGAAAGAAGATATCAATAAATTTGATACATCAGATTACTCAGAAAATAATCAGTTTAATATGCTGTTAGTTAATAAAAAGGTTCTCGGTATTATGAAAGATGAATGCAATGGTAATATTATGAGAGAATTCATTGGACTTCGAAGTAAAATGTATAGTATACTAATAGAAAACCATCAAGCAATAAAGAAAGCAAAAGGCGTAAAAACACATACTGTCATAAAAACAATAGATCATGAAGATTTTCGAAACTGTTTATTGGATTTAGAAATTATTAGGCGTGAGCAATGTAATATACGAAGTGTATTACATCAAGTAAGAACAAAAAGAGTGCAGAAAGTAGCACTAAGTCCATATGATGATAAACGATGTATATTCGATAAAAATCCTGATACACTTCCACGGGGTCATTACAAAACTATTGAAACGTCAAAGCTTAAAATCAAAAGTGCGGAACAACGCAGGAAAAGAAAGATCATAGAAATGGAAGAAAATCCTCAAGAAAGTTGTAAGCTTCCTCTAACCTCCGACAGAAGTCGCTCAGAACAGAGTAGTATGAAAGAAAATCCTCAAGAAAGTTGAAAGCTTCTTCCAACCTCCGACAGAAGTCGCTCAGAACAGAGTAGTAATAGTGGGGAGGAAGAAGGCTCAGTTAGGAAAAGACTAATGATAGAATAGTGAGAGAGTGGGGACAACGGTAGAGTGGGGGACAACGGCAAACATGGCGACTGAAGTCTGAGGAGTATGGGCAATGGAATCATATGAGAAATTACTCAAGTGGGGATAAGGCGAAAAGAGAGGGAAATTACGGCGGCTCGAGTTCTCCGAGAGGGGACGCATGGTACAAAACGGAGAAAACACCTCAGTCCGTCGCAGTTCTTCAGCAGTAGGTTGAAGCAACAGCAGTAGTCTCTCTCCCTAGTTCTCCTATTAAACTTCTAGATTTTCTCTTAAAAGTAAGGTTCTTGTATACTAGTAGCTCTCTAACTATATATCCTAGTAGTATTAATTATTGATTGATTTTTTGTTATTGTAGAATGGACTTTTCATCAATTAATAAAATTGCCAAATCGGCATTCTTACCAAGAAAAACGATGGCACAATTAGAAAATAACTGTACTTACATGATAACGAGATTAAGATGGCTTAATACTCGTTATGGATTTAGTGTAGTTATAACAGTAGACGACGAATTCGAAATATTTCTACCTAAGCGAGTAAGCTTAGCATTAGAAAAAGATGAAGATATGCTGAAAAAATTATTCGAGACTATGGAAAGAATGGAGTTGTTTATTTACCATCGAGAAGGCTCGAATTTTAAATTAATTTTAAAAATTAATCTAGCATAATTTTAAATTTTAAATTAATTTTAAAAATTAATCTAGCATAATATGTAAATGTATAAATAGTAAATAAATTTATATTTATAATTTTAATTATCTCTTTAATCCTAATTTAATTATTCCTTCAAATCCTTTTTTTTTTTTGGAGAGGTTGAAGTAATTACTTATGCGTTCTTTCTGCTGAGTTTCGACTTAGTGTAAAGGTCTCATAAGCAATGTTAGTAGTGGAAGCACCTCACAGGTGAGAGCGATGGTTGGGGCTCTCACCATTCCCTAATAAAAAATAAGAAAGAGAGGGGGGGCGATTTCGGCGGCTCGAAAAGCGAAGTAGTGGGGTTATATTCTAAAATATCGATAAGATGTTAATAGGAATACCATTCTCTTCGAAGCATTGGTAAGAAGAAGAAGTAGTAGTAGTAGTAGAAGCTTAGCCATGCCAGCTATAAGAGACAACAGGAGATCTCACTCCTCTTCTAAGCATGTATGGTTTGCAAAGAATGTTAAAATACATCATCTTCCATACGAAGAAGAAGACTCTAGAAAAGGTATTTGGGAGCAAATAGCACGAGATCACGAACATCTCCAAAGACGTATTGCTGAATTGAATAAAGTTATATCACGAGTATTACTCAAGAAACGTATATTGATGATGAATAGAATGCTTGGTCCTATATTAGAAAATCATCACACTATATATATGTTAAATAAAATGGAAATCTAATTTAAAGTAGAGGGAGGCGGTTGTGGCGGCTCGAAAACCAAAGTAGTGGGGAAAGGTTTTAAAAGAGCTGTGAGCCTCGAAGAGCTTCATTCTGCCTCAAGAATCGAGTAGTAGCAGTAGTAGCAGTAGTAGCAGTAGTAGCAGTAGTAGCAGCAGCAGCAGTAACAGTACAAACAGCAGTGAGAGCAGTAGTAGAAGTAGTAGTAGTAGAAGTAGTATTAGAAGAAGAATACGTAACATTCTAGATTTCTTTACCTACAGCAAGATGAATTTTGAAATGTTGAATAACATTGGAATGAAGCTTTTCGATATACTTCCTGAAAAAAGTCATTATGAATTGCATGAAGATGAGAATTATCTAATAACATTCATGAGACAAGATGAATCTCGAATTATTCTTGAACTCGATTGTGAGTTCGAAATTGTTCTACCGGACCGAATGTCAAGAGCGATAATTCATCATTTGGATCTTTTTATTTATCTTTCTGATAGAGTACAAAAATATGCATTATTTATTCAATATTATGGATGTGATCGATTTCAATTTAATATTAAGTAAATGTATTTGTATATCTTATTAGATCTCAATAAAGATTGTATTATATAAATTTATTTTCTGGAGAGGTAAATGAGTCATTAGTGTTTCTATTAAAGCAGGTTTCGACTTGTCTTAATGGACTCACTAGTGTCGAATATAAAAAATGGAAGTACCTCACAGGTAAGAGCGAAGGTTGGGGCTCTTATCCTTAAAATAAAAAAACAATGTAATATTTATAAATGAAAACAATTATTTATTTAAATACAAGCTAGATACATATAAATTTATATTTGTAATTCATTGTTGAATAGTCTCCTTATTTATCCAAGAATTGTGAGTATTATCAAAGCCAAGCCATTTTACATAGACTTCATTACCCCGTCTTCTGAGAATTTTTTCTACAAGATAAATATCAGGATACATAGCTTTCTGTAGTTCTTGCTCATAAAAACCTCCAACAATGGGATTTTCTTGATAATCTAGTAGGTGATATGTTACAGGTTTAGTTCTCGAAATACGATGAATAGTAAAAATTTCTGTAGACCAATTAGGCGTATATCCTTTTTCAAAAACGTGTTTAGACTTGCTTACTCGCACTTTATCTCCTACCTGGAATTTCGGTTTTTTGAAAAGACGTTGATCGTAAGAGAATCGTGTCAAGACCTGCATTTCATTTTCTTTAGTCACGTCTTTAGGCTTCATATTTATGGTACGATGTTTTTGATTATTATAAGATTCTATTAAACTGGGGAGAAAGTCAATCCACTTATAATTTCCTATTAAACTGAATTTTTTCCACATAATATTTTTTAGTGTTCGATTGAAACGTTCACAAATTGATGCTTTAAGATTGCTATAAGTAGAATAAAGGTTTATTTTATATTTTTTCATTAAAGTTTGAAAATTTGTATTGTAGAACTCTTTGCCTCTATCCACTTGGAGATTTTTAGGAAAGCGTCCCTTTTTTAATACAGACTCCATTGCGTTAGTGACATCTGTAGCAGTTTTCTGTTTTACTGGAACTCCCCAAGCATATTTAGAGAATGTATCTATAATAGTTAATAGATAGCGAAAACCTTTATTCTCTCTAGAATAGTTTTGCATCTCAACAAGATCAGCTTGCCACGTCTCATCTATTCCGCGTATATCGACTTTTCGACGAGGATAGTTTCGACGTGCTGGTTTGTGTAACTCATCCACCACTCTTTGATGTTTCATTTTAAAGTTTTTTTTTTAAATTTCAAACGGTCCAATAGTTTTTAAAATGTCTAACGGTCCAATAGTTTTTTCTTTCTCTTTCTCTTTCTCTTTATGATTACTCATATTATCTTTTCCTAACTGAGTAATAATTAGTTGATGCTTTACTAATTCTAATCTTATTGTATTCAATGATTTTGAGAGATCATTTATCATACTCGTAAGCGTAGTAACGTTAGCTACAATAGTTTTTTGCAACGTTCGTAAGTTTACAGCATCGTTACTCTCCTGAGGATCGGCTATATAACAAATTCTTTTGTCATTCGCGTCGTATTGTCCGTCTTTAGTGATATTATACCCTATACCAGGAGGACCTTGATTACCCTCCTTTTTTTTCAATGTACAACCAAATACATCAACACTCATTTTATTACTGAGGAATATTTAGAATTGTCTTAATATATATAGCCAGCTTCACGTAATTCTTCAATGATTGAATGAATTTCATTAATATGACTAGGATTACCAGCGGTTTGTTCGGCGATAAGCAATCTCAATCGATCAACGAGCTCGTTTGGATCATCCCAATATACATAATCAAATAATGTTCCTTTTCTTGCTATTTTATAGTTAGGAAAAAGACCTCTTCCATCAATAGTCAATTTTCGCAACTTAGCACTACCACTTAAAGATAAATTTGGACCAATATACTTTTTAAATTTATTTACACGCTTATTGCGATATTCTCCATTTGTTTCATATCTCTTACGATGAGCGTTAGTGATTTCAAGAATTTTTATATAATTTTCAATATCTGATGAACTGATTAATTTAGAATTAGGTTCTTTACGAAAGAGAAGTTCCATTAATCCAGGCGTCTTGCTGAATGCTTTATCATTCACAGTCACATTATCGTTTTGGAAGGAAATTGGAGAATTGCCTATTACATATGTATTTTCATGCAAGCGAACGCCAAATGTCTTGTCTAAATTACTTTTCTGTGCAATAGTCGAATATAGTTTCCTACAATTGAGTCATCCAGTTTATTTTGTTTTGAACTAACATTGTCTAAATTTATTGCAGTTCTATCAAGTGTTGATTCACTAGTCTTACTAAATTCGTCTTCCTCACCATCATCAGTAATAGACATAGCGAATTCAAATGTAGAATCAAGCGGATGTAATGTTGAATTTACGTCATTAACAGTACTATTGAAATATCGAGATTTATAGCGAGTGTCAGCTGTTGTTTTTGACTTGAAAACTTTATCGAACGTAATTTTCTTCTCCTTGTTCGTTTCCTGTTCAGTATTATCGTTAGTTTTATCAATAGCTACCTCCACAATTTTCTTCAATGGATCAACCATAGGTTTGAAAGTTTCATTCAATGTATTTTCTAAATCAGCTTTGTCACGTTTTATTAGTTGATACTTACGTCTGATGGCATCACGAGCCTCAGATAATTGCTCGAGCATCTTCTTTTCTTTTTCAAAATTAGCCATATTGACGCTTGCAATTTCTAAAGTTAAATAATCTTCATTCGTTCACTCCGTTATATTTATAGCAAAAGAATCGAATCCTTTTCTATACCGTCCATGATTGATTGGTCTATCTCTATCAATAACTATAAATCCATGATTATCGTCTCTCCAACAATTGCTTTAAACTTCTCAAAAGTCATATCTGAGTTAACATGATCGTTATAAATATGTTTAATATTCACGTCATCTTGTCGAAACAAAACTAGTAAATTCACATTATCTCGAATGAGATGCTTCGGTATGCGAGCGTATGATTGACAGAGATAGAAACTATCTACCTTTTTATGTCTTCCCATACAGAAGAATGCTCTCACGTTGTCCTGCTTTTCAGTGGCTATATCGTCAAAAATCATGATGGAATTTGGATTAGCTTTATCCGGTGAAACAACTGCCTCATGCTCGCTGAATGCATAATACTGTATACCATCAATCGGATCCAATAAATCTTTTAAAAACTTATACTTTGGTTGATTGAGGGACTTTGAATAAACATAAATGTTTTCAAATCTAAGTCCATTAGGATGTGTGATTAGTGTTAGCAAACAGTTAGTTTTCCCACAGTTACTAGGACCACAGAAAACTGCTCGTATACTGTCAGGCAGTAGTTCACCATATCTTTTTTCTCGTTTTTCCGTCACAACCACATTATCAAAATTTATGACTTGCAACTTAAGTGGTTGCTCTTTGAAGTCCATATTGTTTTCTAATCACCGATCGAAGGACGAATGAGACTACTAACTATAAAAAGACTGTTTATATATTTTTAGTTTCATTAAGACTTTGTCTTCTGATGAGGTATGATCATTTGTTACAAAAGAAAGACTGGTGGTGCTGGCTTAGTGAATAAGATCATTAATAACTTACCATTCGAAGCTCATTTGCCTGGTTATCAGTATTGCGGACCGGCAACTAAATTGAAAAAACGACTTGCTTGTGGTGATCCTGGAAAAAATCCGCTAGACGCGGCTTGTAAAGATCACGATATTGCTTATTCTCAAAATCGAGAGAACATTGAGGCGAGAAACGAAGCCGACAAAATTCTAGCTAAACAATCCTGGGATAGAGTGCAAGCGAAAGATAGTAGTTTTGGTGAGAAAGTTGCTGCATTTGCTGTAGCCAACATAATGAAAGTTAAAAGTAAACTTGGTATGGGTGTTAAAATTTTAAAACGAGGAAAGAAACGAGGTAAGGGATTAAAAAATCGCCAACAACAACGACAGCGACGAAAGACACATGTAAAAAGTAAAAATCTATCAATTGCATTGAAAAAAATTATTAACGCTGCCTCAAGAAGTGTTGTACCTAGTAATAAATCACTCTTTGTCGTTCGTTCGGCTATAAAAGGCGCTAAAGAAGCTGTGAAGAAGGCTGGAGGAAGAAGAAAAATAAATATTCCTCGTATTCTACCAATTTCTAGTAAAGTGGGTGGAGCTCTTCCTTTTTTAATTCCATTATTTGCCGCTTTGAGCGCCACTGGAGCTTTAGCTGGAGGAGCTGCTTCAATAGCAAACGCCGTTAACAGTGCTAAGGCCGCTCAAAATGAATTGAAAGAAGCTCATAGACACAATAAAACTATGGAAGCTATTGCTATTGTTAAAGGACTTTATTTGAAACCACATCGTAAAGGTTATGGTCTTCATCTGAAACCATATTCAAGTGGAAAAGGTTTAAAAAAAAAAGCTCGAAATAACTTTACCTAATCGAGCACTGACAGATCATGATATAAGAAAATATGCTAAAATACTAAAAATTGCAAATTTTCGAGGTGTTTTTATGCGTGATGCTGTACCGACCGATGGGCCTCGATATCAAGAGACAGCTATTGTAAATTTGGATAATAAACGGGGGCCAGGTACTCATTGGGTAGAATATAAAAAGAAAGGCGATGAGGTTATGTATTTTGATAGTTTTGGTAATCTACAGCCGCCTATAGATCTATTGTTTTATCTCAAAGTTAATAGAATCATGTATAATTATATTAGATATCAAGATTTTAATACATATAATTGCGGCCATCTTTGTCTCAAATTTCTTTTCAACAAACTATAGAAAAGACGACTAGTATATAAAATACTCATGCAAAGAATGACTGTCATTTGATATGAATCTGTCATGGAGAATACACTAACATTGAGTCTCTCGGGAACATCATCCGTACTCGAATCATATTATCTTCCACCGATCGAATTGATAGCAAACAAAAAATACGTTCTTGGTCTAGTCGAGCTATTGACATTTAATTCAGTACCAAACATTGACGTTGGTTGTAATAAATTTTACATTGAAGGTCAAGAAGCTATCACTTTACCGACTGGTAGCTACGAAATAGAAGATATTGAAAGCTTTCTCATAGACGAATTAGCACCTAAAGGTATATCGTTTAGCCTAAAACCAAATAATAATACTTTACGTAGTGTCATTCGGTGCAGTCAAAATATACATTTTGAACCAGAAGATTCTATTGGATCAATTTTAGGCTTCACTAAACGCACGCTCGTTGAAAACGAAACACATAGTTCTGACTTACCCGTCACTATACTCAAAGTCAATGCTTTACGTGTAGAGTGTAATATTACTACAGGCTCTTACATAAACGATCGCAAAGTACATACTATACATGAATTTTTCCCAGCAGTCCCACCTGGATATAAGATTATAGAAGTTCCCTCTCACGTCATTTACCTTCCAGTCGCTGTGAGGAGCATTGATCATTTTCAAATTCGTATAGTTGATCAAGACGGAAACCTAGTTAACTTTCGAGGAGAAGTCATCACAGTGCGACTGCATATAAAGACCATATCTTAGTAATGGGTATCATTTACAATATAAAGAGCGGCCGAGGCTATATTAAAAGACAAAAATGTCGAACAGCAATCAGTCAACAGCGAGCTATCAGACTGTTCACACCTCAGAACATTCAATTCCTGAAAAGCTTGAGACTAGAAGTCGTCGAAAATCGTGGAAGAAAATATTGTGCATATTAGTGTGTTGTATAAAACAACAACAACAATATGGAGGGAATTCTAGACATTCATTCAGCTGTCGCTTTCGATGAGTCTATAGCTCATTATGAAGTTCATGCGCATCAGCCTTATTCATTATCATATTTCAATAATAGCGATGAAATTCATACTATATAGCAACTCAACATCAAGATTTATCTCTGCTTCCATCGCGCAGTATGATTCATATTTGTGGTAGGTTAACCAAGCCGGACGGTACTACACCAGTGGAGAACAGTTTATTAGTCAACAACGCCCTCTGTCATTTGTTCGAGGAAATACGATATGAAATATAGTAAATGCTATTGAAATTGATAAAGTGAAAAATGTAGGCTTAACAACTCTCATGAAAAATTGGCTTTCACTCAATCCATGTCAGAGCTCTATCGCTGAAAATTCCGGATGGAATGGTGATAACAATGAAGTTTTAATATGTAACGCTCAAGGTTTTTTTGATGTGACTATACCTCTTAGTATGTTGATGGGCTTTGCTGAAGATTATCGGAAAATTGTAGTCAATGTCAAGCATGAACTTATTCTCACAAGATCAAGAGATGATTTGGATGCTATTTTGTCTGCTCCAATTGGGAATCCTGCTACTTCAGAAAAAACAAAAATTACTTTAACTAAGGTTGAATGGCTGATGCCATATGTGTTGGTTGCAGACAAAGAAAAAATCAAATTACTCAATCAGATCGGACGAGATCGTGCAATTACAATGAGTTATCGTACTTGGGAACTTGGGTAAATGTATGAGTATCCAAAATTACCACGTACATCAAAGCATGTTTGGAGTGTTAAGACTTCCAATCAATTGGAAAAGCCTCGCTTTGTTATTTTAGCTTTTCAAACTAAACGTAAAAGTTCAGCGAGTGTTAATTCTAGTAATTTTGATCATTGTAATATTAGTAATGTGAAGCTATTCCTCAATTCACAATGCTATCCGTATGGAAATCTCAATTTGAATATCAATCAAAATCAGTATGCTGTTCTCTACGATATGTATACTAATTTTCAAAACGCTTATTATGGTAAAGAAAACTAGCCGTTACTCAATAAAAAAGATTTCATTAATAAAGTGCCGCTAATAGTTATAGACTGCTCCAAACAAAATGAAACATTAAAAAGCGCGCCAGTCGATGTTCGCCTAGAATTTGAAACTCGGACTGATTTTCCTGAAGATACTGCAGCCTACTGCTTAATATTACACGATCGTATTGTACAATATAACCCGATTAGTGGTGATGTTAAAAAATTAGTTTGAAATTAACAAGACATTATGTAATCAATGAATACAATGCTTTTCAATAAAAAAGAAAATAAATTATATATATATTGTTGGAATTTAATAAAAACTACCTATAACCATATTATATAGTGTCTATGACGCCCTATACTTTCGATTGGTGAGGTATGGTGACTATGGCGCCCTCTACTTTCGAATAGTGAGGTATAGGCTTTATATAGAACAAACACGTGCCGCTACTCTCATAACGGTTTTGGGAACTAGTAGAGTTCACATTAACTTCAGCATCTTTTCAAATGGATTTCGTAATAGATTTTCAAGGCTTTCAATGTTTAAACGAGACTTTTGTTTGTAAAGAACTCGCATATCTACCATTAGATATAGATACTGTTCCAACTGTGTTTTTCTTCGAACCACCATATCATTGGTTTCAACTTCCTATCAAGTATCGAAAAGTGAATCATTTCTTAGAAACGTGTCATCATGGTTTATTATGGAGATCCGGTCTTATTCCATATAAAAACTTAGCACGTGTACTAAACAATCAATTAAATAATTCTAGAAATATTTATGTAAAAGGATTAACAAAGAAACAATGGTTACAAAAAATTTTACCTGAAAAGTAAGTATTTTTATTTATTTATTTTTTTGTTAGAAATTGAGATCATTATTAATTAAAAATTTTTTTCCTTTTTTAGAAAAATTTTAGAACTTGAAAGCGAGATGAGATGTCCGCCAATGAGCGCATTACCTTACCCATTAGAAACAATATGTACATATCATTATAATAAACCAGCTAACTTTGTATGTGCCGTTACAAATGCACAAAGATTGCTTTCATGGATAAAAGCTAGACTGAAGCAATCTGAAATGGAAGGTATTGATGAAGTGGACAATATTACATATAAAAATTCAATTCAATATTTCAATATAGCGATGTCAACTACTGAAAATAAAGATTATAGACAGACTGTATTATATTCAATGTATAGTTGAATGAACAATAAATTAATAATTAAACGAAAATTCTATAAGTTTTATTAATTAATATTCGAATAAAATAATAATCGAGGTTGAAAGGTTCCCGAAATCTAATGAAAATACTATAGCGCTTGCTTAGAGAAAGAGAGAGAGAGCAGAATATAGCTTACCAAGCTATATGCTACCCTCTCTCCAAGGGCCCAAATACCCTACTATTAAAGGAGAGCGAGAGAGAGAGAGAGAGAGCAGCATCTACACTATACAGTGTATGCGTCTAGCAAGCTAGAGACGCTATCCCCCTCTTCAAGGGCTATATGGCGCACGCTCCTAGCAAGCAGCTAGAGACGCTACCCCCACTCCAAGGGCTATACGGTGTACGCTGCTAGCAAGCAGCTAGAGATGCTACCCCCTCTCCTAGGACATGCATCTAGTCAGCATGTTTACCGTTGAAGGAGAGTGAGAGAGGAAGGGAGAGAGAGAGAGAGAGATTTTTTTTTTAAATTTAAATCAATTTATTTATTTTATTACATTACATTAAATTTAATTAAATTACAAAAATTTTTTAATTTTTAATTATTTTTCCTACCACATGGTTTGGTAGGTCGTGTTGGTTTCCTGTTAAAACAAGAAAATACACTAGGGTCCTCGATTATTTTAATACATTTTACCTTAGGTACCACTTTCTGCTTGCTCGTGGTAGGTAAAATTATGCTGTTGCTGCTGCTGCTGCTGCTGCTGCTGGTAGCGATGACTGCCGGTGGAAGGGCATTTTCAATGCTACTCATGGGGCATCTCGATGGTTCATTTCGATCCACAGCATCAGTAGCAACATTCATCTAAAAAGTAATATTTATTTTAAAAAAAATTTAGTTATTAAATAAAAAAATGTATTTATCTATAATAAACGCTGCTAACGGAACAGCGTTTACACATCTATTTTTAGCTGCTTTTACGGCTGTCGTTTCGTTCGCAGCCCTCGCAGCCTTTTCGGCTGCAGACTTTGCAGCCCTCGCCGTCTTCTCAGCCGCAGCTTTAGCAGCCCTTTCAGTCATTTCAGCTGCATATTTTGCAGCCTTTGCTTTTCTTTCAGCCGCGGCCCTTTCGAGCTCAGCGGCCCTCTCGCTTGCGGCCCTTTCAGTTGCAGATTTTTCGGCTGCAGCTCTTTCGGCTGCAGCTCTTTCGGCCGCAGCTCTTTCGACCGCAGCACTTTCAGCCGCAGCTCTCTCGACTGCAGCCCTTTCTATTCTCTGAACATCGCTCTGTAACTAAGAAAACAATATATATATACTTATTTAAAAATACTTATTTAAATATAATTATTTATATACATACCTTTATGACTACTGTTAATATCTGTTGAATATGTCGCCTATGCGACGGCTCCGTCACGATTATATTTAGCTGAAAAGCAAAAATAAAAAGATTAAAAATAAATATATTTAATATTATATAAAAAATACTTACCACTCTTAAAATGGCAATCATTAAGCAATAAAATATGCTAGTTGGTAAACTAGCTAGCAGGATCGGAGGAGTCTGAAAAAATAAAAAATTTATTATAAAAACTGTCTTAAATAATTAATAGAATATATAGATAAAAATACTTACATTAACCATGAAAATAATCATGGCATTTATTGTACTTATTATTTGTACACTATCCATTTTAATTTTTTATAAAAAGCAAAGAATAGTTACTAAAAATATTAAATGCTTCGTCGATGTATACTTCCTGAGCACTACCAAACGATTGACTCCGGAAAAGATTTTCGGAAAAATCAGGATGATTCCTACTCTCGAAAAGAAACTCTAGTCAAATTGATAAAAATCTTTAAAGGAAGAAGAACATTGATTTCGCTTTAGACGCTCAGTATATTGGAGGATGTTAACGCAACTAAACAAGGCTAACTCAAAAACCTTATCTCTAAGGCAAAAAAAAGCAATAAAATGACTAACAGACAATTCATCATTAAGATTACTCTATCTCCAATCACCTGCTGCGTACATACTTTCGAACGCATCTTCATTGAAAAAGAAACATCGAATGCGTTTTAACCCTCAGCATGAGGTAAAGCGTTATTGGAGAAAGTACAAGCTGGTGTGGGTGGTCGAAAGTTTCCTAAATTATATGTGTGGCCCTGAAAAAGGATAGTGCACGCTGCTAGAACGCATCTTCATTTAAAAAAGGAACATCAGTTATGCTTTAGACTCTTAGCAACGACTTCTACAGCAACCTACCTTAACAACCTCTGTAGGTGGGTGGGAGAGTGGGTGAATAGGGGGGGGGGGCACTGTCGAAGGGCCTACTAGCTTCTGTCTCAGGACATACGCATATACCTTATGCATTGGCGGCGCTTCTTCAATGCATAAGCTACATCGATTACCTTTTAGGTACTCAGCGGGAGGTGTCAAAGGTACATCAAATGCCTTTTAGACACTCAGCATGGGATCTCACTCTGTCGAAGGGGCCCCATAGCGCCCTACTATCGAAGAAGAGCGAGAGAGAGGGATAGAGAGAGAGAGAGAGAGAGAGAGAGAGAACAGCATCCTCACTATACGGCGTACGCGCCTAGCAAGCTAGAGACGCTACCCCCTCTCCGAGGGTCCACACTCACCCAGCATAAGCATATAGTTTACCAAACACCCTACCGACTTCTACAGCATCCTACCTTAACAACCTCTGTGGGTGGGGGGTGGGTGGGTGGGTGAAGTGCCCTACTATCGAAGGAGGCGGGGGACTGGCCCCCTCGAAGGGTCCACTGGCATGCGGGAGGTGTCGAACGAACATCAAATGCAACACTCAGCATGGGGTCTCACCTTATCGCGATTAAAAGGTGTCACTACCTTCACACCTTCATCGGGCGGCTCCTTTGTGTCCCAGAACATACACGTATCCTTATACATTGGCGGCGCGCGCGAGGTGTCAAACCAACATCAAATGCCCCTTAACACTCAGCATGGGGCCCACTGGCACGCGGAAGGTGTCAAAGGTACATCAAATCCCTTTTAGACACTCACCATGGGGTCTGACCATTAATTAAAAGATGTCACTACCTTCACACCTTCATCGGGCGCCTCCTTTGTGTCCCAGAACATACATTGCTTATCTACTCTAAAGGTATATTTATTTAAATAATATAAAGTAGAAGTAGAAAAATATATACATGACATTGGTAAGTCACTCTATTTCCAATACATATTCGTAACACTTGATATAAATTTACCGCATTCAATTTCCATGTAAACACACGTTTTATCAATATTTTTTGTCAATATTATATCAATATTTTGTTGTATTTCTGTAACTTGCTTTATGTTGCGTAACTCATCACTGACTAGATTATCATCACCTATCACTTCGACCTTTTTAAATGTAACGTACTCTTTTCCATCCGCCATATTTACAAGAAATTGTTGAATTTCTATATAATCTCCATTTTATAAACTAGCAAATGAATTGTTTGATCTGTATAATATTTTTTCATATGACTTAAATGGACACCCGTTTTTAACAATTTTTTTATAAGCTCTGACTGTTTCTATTGGAAGTCCGTGCTGCCTTAGAACGTTTTCATTTGTTTCCGTCCTTCCGAAATATCTATACGCAAACTTAACACTTTTTTCAGTATAATTATCATCTAAATATCTTATAAAGTCCATACATAATGAATCGTCTTTCATTTCTACGCGTTTTTCTAGTTTTTTTACACATTCTTCAAATGAAAGATAACGACACACTTGGCTTAAGACACCGTTAGCTGCATAAATAGTTTTCTTAATTTTTCCATTACCTGATTCAAATACGTATCCGCTATGTGTATACAATGGGCCCCAGTCAGCAACACTCTGTACTAAGTGTAGTAACTGATGTACGTTGTAAGTCATTGCATCAACTGTATACAAAATTTCTACATCAAATACAAATCGTTTTAGAAGTAAATCTGCTCTATGTAATTCTGTTACAGTTATTTCAGTTTGTAATAGTATATAATAGGCTTCAACTAACAACGACCAGTGATTCATATACACTTCAAACGCTGGGATTTCTAGAGATATAAATTTTAGTATCGGTATACTATAAAAAAGAATCCAATTACACCACTCTACTGCTTTCCAGTACGCTCGATCACTCAAAGAACGTGACAATCGTGTTAATTGAGTTGGCACTTTGATATTTTTCAACAATTGATCAATGGCTTTTTTTTTATTCGGAGGAATAGAATAGGGCTTATTTGGAGATGACCAATAGTTAGTAAATTGACTGCCTACACCTCGATCAACGCAGTGAAGTGAACATGGAACTAATCCATCAATGATATCGTAATAATTTAAAAGGAGCAGGGGAGTAACCGCTTTTATACCAAACATCGGAATATTTGATTCAACTAATCTTTGCATTAAATTAAATGTAATTTCTGCCGTTCGTCTTTCGGGAACTTCATCCAGTATAGGATACTTGATAGTATACCCAGTGTTGTGGCGAACTCGCAAACCTGGATGCAAACACCAGTTGCACCCATAATAGCCGTTAAACTGAACGGTACCTTGCATAGGCGCTCGTGCAACAGCATCTACGCAACAACATAATGCATACAAATATAATTTTCTTGGTGAATTTTTTAACTGACACGTTATTCCATTTTCGGAAAGTTCATTCATATGGTCGACAAAAGGACGTAGAAAATAGGTCATTTTTGGTTTGTCACGCCCAAACCAAAGCGCGCAAATAATAGTTTTCATTGAACGAACATTTTGCGGAATTTCATTCACTACAATTTGTATAGGCCATATCGAATATTTGGAACTTTTGAAAGTAGGACTTCCATCGCTATTAAATGTAACAGTGCAATAATTCTCCTTACGATCGGCCGGCAATGATGCCACAAATTGCTTATATTTTTGCCCATCATAAAAATCTCGAAATATAGTATTATATTCTTTGTTTCGCCGGGAAACAACATTAATATAGTAGTCTTCATTCGCTTCTATCAGACTTCTTACATCCTTCACCACATCGAAAGTGACAAAATAATCACTATATGTAGGATCTTTCAAGTTTATATTATCATCGCACGTCTCACAAAATATTATTTGCTGCCCCTTACCAAACGTACCTAGGTAACCTTTACACACAGGGCACACAGCGTGATACTCTCTACCTCCTTCTGGATTGAACAGCTTATTTACTTGATAAGAATTCTCAGGAAAAATTTTTTGATTGAGAAACATATTTTGCATCTTGAACATATCGACAACTCCCGTCGTAGGAATATGATATTTGTTGCAAAATTTCATCATAGCTAGTATCATCTCTATTTTGGTAACAGTTATCTGCGAATTTAGACACTCATTACATTCTTCATCATTTATCATTTCTTCTAAATCATGTAGCCTATTATTAACAATTTCATTGTCATCGGTTGACAAATCATTAAAATCTTCTTCGTCACTGCTATCGTCAATATAGTCTCCATTGTCGAGTGGAAGCGGATCTATATCCTAAATTAAATAAATTAATCAACATTAGTTTTCTATGTAAACAATATTTGTATGAATAATTGAGAATAAAAAATATGTGTGTGAGTGTGTGTGTGCATGTGTGTATGTGTGTGTGTGTGTGTGTGTGTGTGTCCGCGTGTTTTTTCACAAAAAAACTTCATTAATTTTGCATGAAATTTATCTAAGGAATCCGAATCTAAAATCACATTCTCGCTATCGTCTCTCATTTTTTTGTAAAACATAAGAAAGACACAAAATAACACTATTTTTCTATGATTTTAGCACTTTGCGAACGAAAAAAGTGTTTCACAAGCTTTTCTTGATGTAGGCAAATTTATTTACTTATTTCTGATAGCATGGAAGAATAAAAAAATGTAGTATGAAAAAATGCAAGATTTAGAAGTGTGTACCTATTTAAAAATTTCGGCAAAATGGTACCTAATTGAAGAAGTTTTTTTTTGGAAAATGCATATATATTAGCAATAAGAGGTGAAGACAGCGGATCAAAATTATTGTTTATTTTTTTTAATAGTTCCATTTTATTACTGCAACTACACACTACCTCTGACTTCTTTTCTAACTTTTCAACTCAGATGTGAATTTTTCGCAGCGTTTACAGAGTTGCCTGTTGTCTTAAAAAATCTATCGAAAAAATCTATATGGAAATGCACATTGCTTTCCACCTATAAATCCACATGGTTTTCCAGGTGAGTTCCCATAGATCTGCATGGAATCCAGGTGGAATTTCAGACATCGAAAAATCCACATGGAAATCCATATAGATTCCAAAAAATCCTCGATCTAGGTTTTCTCGAAATCCATGTCGTAAAATAGGCTGAATTATCTATCAATATTTTTAAAGAATTTCAGTTATAACTAATCAACAAAATGCTATTAAACATTTAAAGACGATGTTTCGCTAATTATTTTGTTGGCATCATCAGGCCTGAAATTTATTAATTATATTACAAATTGTAACAGGCGGCCGTTTAACCTGTGACCTATTAATTGTATTATTTCGGTCAAACGACGCACAGTGATGCAGAACAGCAAAAAAAGTGTCAAAATATTTGAATGGGTTGGATTTGACATAAAATCAACTTGCAATACACTTTTTCAATGTATTTTGAACCAAGGAATCCAAATCCGTTTCCCGCGACAACCTACGATTATTCCTTCATGACTAAAAACATGCATTTATACCGAGTGATTAGCCAAAAAATAAGTTTTTCATGAATAAAATTTCATTATAAGATTTTATTTAATGTGTCACATATGTTTTCCATGTATTTTTCAACGAGGAATCCAAATCCGTTGTCTCCGGTACGATAATCCAACGTTAACATGACGAAAATTGCCATTTTCCACGAATTTCCACGAAAATCGTACTTTCAGCTGACGTCAAATGTCGCATCACTAATAATTTGCACGTGGCACATGATTTCCATGTATTTTTCAACGAGGAATCCAAATCCGTTGTCTCCGGCACGATATTCCTACGTTCACATAAAGAAAAATGCGTAACCATGCAGCATGGATTTTTTATATATTTATTAACGAAAATATTTCTATTCTATCTTTTGTTATCGTCTTATTTTATGAATATTTATTGCTATTTAATGTAACTAATCCAGGAAAAGTTAGGTACCTAACTGATGAGGCATTTATTGCAAAATAGGTGATTTTAATAGATTAATTATATGTTACCTTATGCCAGATGTACGATTATTGAGTCAGGTTTATGGACAACATATTATTTCGAGTACTGATTTTATTTGCGTAAACAATCCATTTTACTTGTACAGTTTCGAATGTTAATGACATTTGTGTTATATGCAGATATGCATATATATATATATATATATATATATATATATATATACATATATATTACTCTTAATTCGTCGGTATGTTACAATGTTTTCAGTCAACATCACTATTATCTGATTCAGTCTCTTCTTGGGTAGTGTCAACAAGTAATAGTCTTTTCATTTCTTCCGACAATTTTGATCTTTTTGTCTTTGGTAATGTTTTGAGAGATGTTATTAGTGGATCGGAATTTAGAAAAAGTCTCTGATACATATCTTTATTTGTTTCGATTCTGAAAAAATTATTATTTTAATTGACAATCTTATAATTCTTTATGTACTGATTGATTTTACATTTTTTAAATTACAAAGATTAGTTTGTCACATATAATAATAATAATAATAATAATAATCTACATTTGAATACGGAATATTATTGACGATTTTTTACAAAAGCAAATTTTTATCCAAAGAGATTTTAATGTTGATAATTATCTTACTTTACATTTTAACAAAGAAATATTAATAAATACCTAGAGCATTTTTTTGTAAATTTTTCTCTAAATCTCTTAACGTTTTTATTATTACTCTCTAAAGCTTCTTCTGAAAAATATCCGATCGGTAGAATAAGTCTATCCATAATTTTCCAACCATGTAATAAGATAACGTGTACAGAGGGGGGCATGTAGTAGAAGTTATACAATGTAACATACATTTTAACTGTGTCTTCACAATAGTTTTGAAATTCCTCAGTATTTATTTTATATCCAGACGATATCACTACAAGAATAACATGGAACCTTTGAAGTAGATCTTCATCAAATCCTACAACACCAAATTTTTTATAGATATAAAATATAATAACAGAGATCTGATAATAAAATCCACAATCCATGATTCAGTGATTACAATTACCAGTTAAATTGGAAACTATCTTAAAGTTCTTGAAGAATTTTCTAGCGGTGTTACCATCGTTTGTGTTACCAGCACCTTGTAAAACAATATCGACTAATATACCCAGCTCGTCTCGAAGACTACATTGAATTAATTTTTTGCGTTGCTCAACTTCTTCTACATTCGTTTTAGAAATCTATAAAAATGAAAAATATTAATGATACATTTCTATGATACGACACTTTACATGAGTGTTTTATAATTTTTACAATATAAAATAAATATCCACATTCAAAAATTTTAAATTAATCAATGAAAACAGTTGAATATATACTCTGGACTGATTTTATTTGAAGGAATTTTGAACATAATTGGTATAGAGTTTAATTTTATTTATTTTTTTTTAATTTACTACTCACTCTCCACGTTGCATTTTCTCCCAAAACTAAACGGTAACTTATATGAAGCACTAATTCCATAAATCTAATATGCGCATGTAGTATGGAAAACCCATAACTCAATGATTCCGGATCAACTTCCATGTTTATCAATGTTTCAATGTCGTTTAAATGAGATATTGTTGTTTTGCATATAAAGCACGTTTGGCTAGATGTATTATTAAGAGCACCACAAACCTAAGTCGGTTAAATATTTATTAATATTATATTTATAATGTCGAAGACTGAAAGAAACTAAGAAAAATTAATACCTTCCCATCAATCATTGTTAGTTCCATTTGAAAGCCTACATTACATCCATTAATACGAAGATCTTTTAAGTTATCAATTTCTTTTTTAAGTTTTGATTCTTCCTTTTGAATTAATAGAGTAGTTTCTTTTTCAAAATAAATATTGATTGCTCGGCAAAATCTAGTTGACGAAGGTCGGGGATTTTCCCAATAAACGATATTGTTTTTTCTGTCTACTAATTGAAGTGGAACCATACACGAACAGAAAATTGCAGTATTTGCGCCTTCATTTTGAAATAACTCTTGCTTATATGTTTTTATATTTGTTCCATCAAATCCATATTTACAAATTAAAATCAATCTTGGGGAATTATTTAACTCTTCATTAAAATTTAATTTTAGAAATTCAAATAACCGTTCAACTGTGTGATAAAGAAGCTCTTGTAACGGCACTGTACAGTCTTGCTTTGTTACTACGTAGTTTTGTGGATAAGTTTTTACTTTTTCTGCTAAAACCTAAAATACTCATTTTTAACAAAAAATTTTCAAACCAAATTTTATGAACTCAAGCATACTAATAATTTAACTAACCTTGCGGTATGAAGGGTATAAATCATGACCGTGTTCAATAGAATTATTTCTAAGTTCTTGATAAGTCGATTGTGTGAAGTTTAAATCGACTAATAAGCGAACCGCAATCAATGGTTTCATTTGTGAACAGTTTGAATATTTCTGTTCCTTTTGTAGTATATTATTTGCATAATCTTCCTGACACAATTTATCGAAGATTTTTAAGGCACTATGATTTCCTTCATTTTTAAATTTTCTTTTCGCCAAATCAAAACACTCATTAGCAGTAATGCTTTCAGATAAATTATGGATCATCCTAAATTGCGTTCTGCTAGACGAATTTTCGTACGATACAGAAGGTCTTCCTGGTTTGTAATTTTGAAAAGAAAATCATAAAATAACATAAAATCATTTTTTATTTTGATTTTTATGCAAGTATACAAAAATGATGATCTACTCAAAAAAAGATTTCAATTCTAAATTCGGAAGTTCAAAGCTAAATACGCTGTGAATAATTTAAATAATTGTATTTAAAAATAGAATTAATAATCGTGAAATCGAGTAAAAATAAAAATGAAAAAAAAAACTTTTATACGACCTTAATGAGGTATCACGATTTAGAGAAAATTTGATAAAGCATTAATGCATCGTAAATTAATATATCGTCAATAAACAGGAAATCTCTAGTTAATTACTCATAAAAACTAGTTTGCCATGTTTGGTAACGTTATTTTAAAGTCAAAATCAATGAGAAAATTTCTCAACAAATAAAGTGAATATGAATCTTCGGGCTTATAAATACGCCTCGCGCATGCGCAACTTTTTAAATACGCCTCGCGCATGCGCAACTTTTTAAAATCGGAAAAATTTTCTACTAATCTTATTTGAATCTTATAGAATTATAATATCATAATCGACTTTGATATAATTAAGAATATTCGAAATCAAACCATTTAAGATATATTTAAATATACTGATAAGGGTTTGAATTTCAAAATAAAATTAAAAAAAAAGATTAAGCACTAATATTACTTATGAAAATTTTGGTTACCTGAATTGTTTTTATTTACATTTTCTATTTTCAATGAACCAAAATCGAATATCACAGTTTCGTCTAACCAACTCTTATACTGTTCTTGAAACTTGTCTGTTGTTTTATTATTTTTTGGTAGTGATTTGTAATAAACATTAAAATTATTATAATAACAAGTTCTTAGAGTCTCTCTTGTAACCGTTACAAAAGATGAATCATTCGGATCCATTTTCCACTTTGTTAATAATGATTGTAAAACATTTTACTTTGTTGATTTGTGTGCTGTTGATAATTCGTCATGCAACTTGAATATTTCAAGGCGCTTAATTTTTTTAACATTCATTTTGCATTCCAATAAGAAAACAATTAATACAGTGGTTATTATCCATTTAGATTCAGCAAAAATGTTGATAGACGTGAAGAAGCTCGAATAAATGACAATATTGTCGGTTGAATTTTTAAGATGTAAATTGAGAAAAAAACGAAGTATTTAAAATGATTTAACAAGACTCATTTTTTAATAATTCCTTCACCCTCATATTTATATGAAAATTCTAGTAATTCGAGAGAAATTCGATAGTTTCAGAAAAACTTATAAAAAATACAAAAGTGGAATTAAAAAACATTTATTCGTTTTTTAAATTCATTCAAAAATTGAATTCATTTAAGAAAAACAATAATTTTTTCCGACCTTTCAAAAATAAAAGTCTATCAAATACACCACGAAAATACTAAAATTAGACAAAAAGCTTTATAAAACGTTGCAAAATTATATTTTAAATTTCACTTATCCTATCGTAAGTCGTTGATACTTATTACCGTATTCGCCCATGTATAAGACGCACCAAAAACACGATTTTGCGCCGTTAAAAATCGGGCTGCGTCTTCTCTCTGGGTGCGTCTTATCTATAAATAGTTATTGTTTTTTCAAAAATCACAGATATCACTTATAAGACGCATAAGACACGCTGACAATGTACGAGTGTTAGTGTTATGTTTGCTTAAATGTGTGTTTTATAAATAATTTAATAATTTAATTGTAATAATAATTATGTTCTAGAAATTAGTTATATAAACATAAATCCTGAAGTATTTTATTCATTGTTAGTTCTAAATAAAATTGATTTTAACGAAGATAAAATTGAAATATATTTTATTGAATTTTTCTTATTGTTCCTGACTATTTTAACGGTTCTTTGATAACTTGGGGTGCGTGTTATCTACGGCTGCTTATTATTTTCAGTTTTTGACCTTTGAAAAACTGGGGTGCGTCTTATACATGGGCGAATACAGTATATCGAATTCACTGCGAGCTCAAAGATAAAACTGACTTTTTAGATTTTTTATTGAATGTTAAAATTAACAGTTTCTGTACGTCAAAGAATTAGTTCAAAATTCATCAGTGACTTTGGATAATTAATACTATCGATTCACAGCATCATAAACCAATGCAGATATTAAAATTTTTCTATAATGATAAAAAACTAAAATTAGATTATATCATAAAGTATATGAATTATCATATGAATAACTATATTGTTATTCGCACGATACACCTGATTTTCATAAAATTTTGTATAATGCATAGTCATAAATACCAATAAACTTCGATGATCATATAGGGTAGAGGAGAAAACTTCTTATGGGCAGAAATATTCAAAACACGTGCTGCATAATCACGTACCTGACTCAACATCAGTTGCAATTTTCGTCATGTTAACGTTGGATTATCGTACCGGAGACAACGGATTTGGATTCCTCGTTGAAAAATACATGGAAATCATGTGCCACGTGCAAATTATTAGTGATGCGAAATTTGACGTCAGCTGAAAGTACGATTTTCGTGGAAATTCGTGGAAAATGGCAATTTTCGTTATGTTAACGTTGGAATATCGTACCGGAGACAACGGATTTAGATTCCTCGTTGAAAAATACATGGAAAACATATGTGACACATTAAATAAAATCTTATAATGAAATTTTATTCATGAAAAACTTATTTTTTGGCTAATCACTCGGTATAAATGCATGTTTTTAGTCATGAAGGAATAATCGTAGGTTGTCGCGGGAAACGGATTTGGATTCCTTGGTTCAAAATACATTGAAAAAGTGTATTGCAAGTTGATTTTATGTCAAATCCAACCCATTCAAATATTTTGACACTTTTTTTGCTGTTCTGCATCACTGTGCGACGCCTTGTTAGCTACGTGCCGTAAGCACGTTAACCTACCTTGTCCGGGAGTGCGCCTGCGCAGAGTTCCCTCGCCAATCCGAGTTGGGTTCCCCAACTCGCCACATGGCGGCGCTGTCGCTCTTGCTTAGCAGCGCTCCTACGGCCGCTGCTGGAAACTCGGCTTGCAATTCGCTTCTATCGGTATCCGCGCGATCCGTGCTATGCTACCGGCTTATTCGAATCGAATGTCAACAATAACATACACTCCGGACAAAGGAAAGAGAAAACAATATCTCGGTTAAGAACAACTATTGATCGCTTTATTCAAATTAACCAAATACACGGGGGATTTGCCGAGAGACTCACGCACGCTAATTCAGGTGACAATATACACGGGGAGAGAGGGAGAAGAACTCCGCGATGGTCGCGGACTAAACACTCGCACGCTGTAAATACTTTCCTCGCGCACGCTGCGCGGGATCGCACCTAACGACAATGGATATAATGACGTGCACCTACCGCGGAGTTGTTGTGGATACGGTGGCCAACCGTATCCAATTACGCTTGATGCTGTCGCTGCCTACGAGCCGGTTTTCCCGCTGTCGCCGTTGAGAGATTCGCTGCTGTCGTTGTTGCTGCTGAGGCAACTCCAACCGCTGTTACAGCCGCGCACATTTTTCAGTGCGCGCACCACTCGCTCACCTATCGCCAATTGTTTGCTGAACCCTCGGCTCTCGCTCGCAAAACAACAAACACAATGTCTGCTCCACGCTCACAAACTTGGATGCTACCGGACTGAGTGACACAGTCATACTGACTACCGAACTCTCCCCTCCCGGTCATTGCCCCTACGCGCCCTCTCTCTCTCTCGAACCGATCGCGGCTATTCCGCTCAGCCGCTTATTAACCTACGCGAGTCGAACGATTTTCGGTAATCGTTGCAAAATACAGAAATCAAACTTAATCTATGAAAATACAAATAAATATAAAAATTTATTAAATATTTATTTTCAACAATAGTAATTCTGAATCTTAACATCGATTTCCTATAATCCACCTGAGTTAACAAAAATTGATATGTGTTAACCCGTTAACGTCCACAGGACACATTTTTTAAGTTTGAGTTTGAATTGTTACCTCGCAATGAATTCGAACTCAAATAACTTAAAACTAACCGTACCCTAGGTTTTCGAGGGTGCTCTTTCGAATGGTGATGATCAGAAGTCGAAAAAAAGATTTCTAACCTCTAAAAAATCAAAATTAAAAAAAAAACGTGATTTTGAAAAAAAAAATTTTTTTTTAAACTGATTTTCTGGAGCCTATACATTTTTGTATCGGTCTAAAACCGGTTAGAAAGGTGTCCTCGATATCTGATCTAAATGTTAGGATGATGACATTTATTTGAATAATTTTTCATCTAAGCAAAATGGCGGCCGAAATAAAAAAATTTTGTTCTAAACTTGATAAATTTTTTTCTCAGAAAGTATAGGTGTTAGCAAAAAATTAATAAGAATAAAATTATCTTAAAATCGGCTAAGAAATACTCTTAAATTTGTTCAAAACGTTTTGAAACAATTTTTGATTTTTGAAAAATTCAAAAAAATGAAATTTCAAAAAAGTTGAAAAAACATTTTGAAAAAATTCAAGAGCATTCCCTGATTAATTCTAAGATATTTTTGTTCTAATAAATTTTTAGTTAAACTGCATAGTTTTGAAGAAAAAATGTGTGAAATTGTAAAAAAACTTATTTGTATATTCAAAATAATGAGCAACAAATAAATAAAAAGGCCGAACCAACGGGATTTTCGGTTCTCTAATTGTTATGCCTGTTAGCCGGCGATGGTACATCACCGTTGTCCATCTCTTACCACGGGGAGGTCGACAATAGAAAGAGACATTTTCTTTTTTTTTGTTTTTTGCCTTGTTTTTTTACTTTTTTTTTTATTTTTTTTTGTTTCTCGCCTTATTCAAATTTTTTTTATACTTAAATGTTTTGGATAAAATCTGATAACTAGATTTAATTGAAACTTATAAAATTATTTATGAAAATGAAGGAAACATGTAGAACAAAAATATTTTTGGCAATCAACGCAAAATTGTTGTGTTCTTTTAGAACATTTTGTGAAGTTGAAACATTTCTTTTTTGCCATGACTTTTTCGTGTGTGTGAGATTGTCGATTATTGGTTTCATTCAAGTATTTTGATGCTACAGCTAGTGCAATGTCTTTTATGGTTACAACTTTTTTACCACACACCAAATTCTTGAGTATGGCGGCATTTGTAATTGATCCTTGAATAATTCTCATTAAAACTACCCAAGTCCACTTTTTCGACCTAATACACGGCAACAGACTGCTACAGTAATAATCATGTTGGTCTACTCCACCCATAAAATTGTTGTACAAATTGAAAGCATAAGGACAAGATATTTCAACTTTACCATGTTCATCTTTAGAATATCGTTTTGCTGAAGACAATGGAGTAATGCCAGCAGCCGTCGAGAGCAATGAGACAATTTTAGAGTCCATGACTGATATGTAGTTGACACCACTATTTTTGTCATGTTTCACAAAATATGTTCCTCTCTTTGATTTATTATTAAGATCAATAGTGACTCCGCTTACTCTATTTGCTCTCACAGTACCTGTAGCTCGAAGACCAATTTTTCGTAGATGAACGAAAAGATCTGGTGAACTGAAAAAGTTATCGAAATAAATGTGATAACGACTGGTCTTTCTTGGTGACACAGTTGTTAGGAGCCTCTGGAGCATTTGTAGAACAACGTGGCTACCCAAAGCACAATTTCTTAAATTCTCTAACTGCTTCGAAGGGAGATGGTTTGATCCTTTCCCACAATATATATCAAAATCAAAAATAAATCCTTCTTTATTGCAAATAGCCCACAGTTTCAAACCAAAACGTACAGGTTTACCTTTCATAAACTGCTTCAAGACTGTCCTACCATAAAATTTGATCATACATTCATCAATTGATAAAGCTGTGGAAAAAATCGCAAATTGTTGGCAGTTTTTTAGAAAAATATCTAAAGGAACACGTATACGCCAAGCTCTATCATTTGCATTTTTGTCTTCATTTTTTGATAGCTTTATTTCTGTTTTTATTTTTTCAAATTTTTGACGACTCATGGCTAATTTTACTAATTCGCAGACTAGAAAAGGATTATTTGACCAGTAATCTCTCTGACTTTTTCTTGAATTAAAGATCGATAAAATAATAATTCCTAAAAATGTGTTCAAGTCTTGTAGAGTAAGATCACCACCATTGCATACTGTTGCTTCTACTATAAATGCCTTTAATTCATCAGAAAAAAATAATTCAAACAAATCAGTCAGAGAATAATCGAGGATCTTTTTACGATCAGATTCTGAAAGAAAAACTTCACTTGTTAACTTTTCCCCATAAACTTTTTCGCCATCCATCCACTCATAAACATGGTTTGGTTCTAACTTCTTTTGATTTTCCGAGTAGCTATCAAGAACTTGATTGTATAAAGTAGTAGGTATAAGATTTTCAAGGAATGGGCATACATCAATGTGATCATTTTCATTTTCTGAATTTGAATCAGACTTAGAATCTTGAGAATCTTCTAAACTGGGAATCATAATAACATCAAAATTCTCGTCATTTTCTTCGGTTTCAATATCATATTGTTGATCAGAATTTTTTGATCGTTTTTTGGGTGGCATTTTTTCGACTTCACAATAAAATAATTCTACTATTATCTTATAAGAATATGTAATAATGCAATAAAAAATTATTATTTAAGTTATCTAAACATCTAAAAATTGTTTCCGAACTCAATGAAGAAATAAAAAAAATTTTTAGAGCTTTAGTAATCATCAAACTACTTAGTGTAAAGATAACATATTTTTACATTTTATACAAAGATTCTTTTATACAAGGTGTCAAATAAGTAACGGAACAAGGCTGTAGCTTTTTAGGTACAGATTATTAGACCAAGGTCAAGGTCATTCCTTTAGTAACTTTCAACGTGGAATCCGATGGTGACCTTGGATTTGACCTTGAGATTGAACTTCAAGGTTATTTCAAGGTCAACTTTGTTTTTTTAAATGGGAATCCCTATTTTTGACAAAGGCAATCGAAAGAGCGGAAAATTTTACGTCCAAAACGGTATTTTAAAATTTTTTTTCATGGCCTTGAGAAGGTCGATTTAAGGTCAAATGCTTGAAAAACTGCCTAAAAGCGTTTTTTTAATTTTTAAGATATCGAAAAATGACCTCTACAAAATTTGTTCAGAACAGAGTGGGCCACCCAATGCACCAAAAACCTTTGACCTTTAACCTCATTTTGAAGGTCATTTCAAGGTCGAAGTGTTTTTTGTAATGGAAACCCCTCTTTTTGACCCCGGATTAGCACATAGCGCGAAATCCGACGTTTGGATAAGGTATTATGTTGAGTTTCGATTGATCCACGACGTTCATCGCTAAGGTCATGTGAAATTTAGATCCAATATTATTCGCGAAACATTTACAAAATGTTTCGGGCTATATTTATTAAATTCTACTGAGAGCATGTTACAGTGACCTTATCTTTGACCTTTGATTGTTTGAATAATAAAGTAACGGGTTATCCAAACCGAAAGTCAAGTTGTTTTAAATGAGGAGCAAGCAGAGACATAGGTACAGTTTTTTTGCCGAATAAGTTTTTTCCACTCACTGCGTTTTGAATGTTTCTTTCTGATTTCGCGCTATATGCGAATCCGGGGTCAAAAATAGGGGTTTCCATTACAAAAAACACTTTGACCTTGAAATGACCTTCAAAATGAGGTTAAAGGTCAAAAGTTTTTGGTGCATTGGGTGGCCCACTCTGTTCTGAACAAATTTTGTAGAGGTCATTTTTCGATATCTTAAAAATTAAAAAAACGCTTTTAGGCAGTTTTTCAAGCATTTGACCTTAAATCGACCTTCTCAAGGCCATGAAAAAAAATTTTAAAATACCGTTTTGGACGTAATATTTTCTGCTCTTTCGATTGCCGTTGTCAAAAATAGGGGTTCCCATTTAAAAAAACAAAGTTGACCTTGAAATAACCTTGAAGGTCAATCTCAAGGTCAAATCCAAGGTCACCATCGGATTCCGCGTTGAAAGTTACTAAAGGAATGACCTTGACCTTGGTCTAATAATCTGTACCTAAAAAGCTACAGCCTTGTTCCGTTACTTATTTGACACCTTGTATATTTTCTAAAAGTAGTATAATATTATGTGAAGCTGGCAATACGTTGACAGTTAATTATCAAAATAATAATTTAAAAAACTGATTTGAAATGCACGAAGATTAAATTGTATCCAACTATAGAAATAAGAAGTGCTTTTTTACAAATTCACGTAATTTTTTCTTCAAAACTATGCAGTTTAACTAAAAATTTATTAGAACAAAAATATCTTAGAATTAATCAGGGAATGCTCTTGAATTTTTTCAAAATGTTTTTTCAACTTTTTTGAAATTTCATTTTTTTGAATTTTTCAAAAATCAAAAATTGTTTCAAAACGTTTTGAAAAAATTTAAGAGTATTTCTTAGCCGATTTTAAGATATTTTTATTCTTATAAATTTTTTGCTAACACCTATACTTTCTGAGAAAAAAATTTATCAAGTTTAGAACAAAATTTTTTTATTTCGACCGCCCAAAACAACCAAGTGAAATATCTTGGAATGCACTTGGACAATCGACTAAATTGGAGAGGACATATTTGGACAAAAAGAAAACAGCTCAATTTGAAACTGAGAAAAATTTACTGGTTGATTGGAAGAAGGTCTCAACTAACCATTGAAAATAAATTGCTGATATACAAGGCCATTCTTAAGCCAGTTTGGACGTATGGTATTCAACTTTGGGGGACGACATCAAACTCTAATATTGAAATCCTAGAAAGATTTCAATCCAAGACCCTGCGGATGATAGTAGATGCACCGTGGTTTATACCCAATGAGATTATCAGAAAGGACCTTAAAATGCCAACAGTAAGAGATGAAATAACAACATATTTTGGTGCATACAAAAGCAGGTTACAAACCCACCCAAATCAACTCGCAAACTGTATTCTACAAGAAAATATCCGCAACACTCGCCTTAAAAAATATAAGCAACTGAACTAGCTTATAGATTAAACTAACCAATTAATTCAAGGTCGAGTCTTTCAATGGAAAGGTCACCTATATGTATAAATTTAGTTAATGATGAAAGTTTGTAAAAATTAAAAAATTTACCGAATGTTATGTAAAACAGATTGTAAATTAAAATGGAGTAAGAAAAAAAAAAAAAAAAAAAAATTTCGGCCGCCATTTTGCTTAGATGAAAAATTATTCAAATAAATGTCATCATCCTAACATTTAGTTCAGATATCGAGGACACCTTTCTAACTGGTTTTAGACCGATACAAAAATGTATAATCTCCAGAAAATCAGTTTAAAAAAAAATTTTTTTTTTCAAAATCACGTTTTTTTTTTAATTTTTTTTTTTAGAGGTTAGAAATCTTTTTTTCGACTTCTGATCATCACCATTCGAAAGAGCACCCTCGAAAACATAGGGTACGGTTAGTTTTAAGTTATTTGAGTTCGAATTCATTGCGAGGTAACAATTCAAACTCAAACTTAAAAAATGTGTCCTGTTAACGGGTTAAGATGAGCTCAGACACAGATATTTGTGTGTATGCGCGCGCGCGCGTGCGTGTGTTTGTGTGTATGTGTGTGTATTTGTGAATGACGCGAAAGAACATTTCATTTTCTAACCTAACTGACTCATATAATTTGATAATATGGATTTTAGAAAATCCAGGTGGATTTAGAAAAAAAGGAGGCATGGATGTTTTTAAATTACAGATTTCATATAATCATTTTAATTGTTATCCGAGAGAGCATTATCAAAAACTTCAAGGAGTTAAAAGTTGTTGAGTAGCACGTATATTTTTGTGGAATGTTAATATTTCTTGAAAACTCACATACAGTTCTACATTGGATGCAGTTACAAAAGTTATCGGGCTTTAAAAATGTTTGATCCACAATGTTGAAAAATAAAGAATGACCCAAAATTTTACACGGCGGATAACTTTTGTAAATAAATCCAATGCCAGATTATACGTGAGTTTTCAAGAAATAATTACATTCCACATAAATATTCATGCTGCTCAACAACTTGTAATTTTTTAAAGTTATTAATTATTCTTTCCCTTTTAATAATCAAAATAAATATATGAAATCTATAATTTGAAAAGACATAGGTGATAATGAAATTGCGCAGGATTCATGCCTTCTTTTTTCTGATTCCACTTTGATTTTCTCAAATCCATGAAGATTTTCATAAAGTCAGGTGGATTATAGAAAATTCAGCCGATTCTAAGACATGGATTTCGAGAAAAATTAGATCGAAGAATTCTTTAAACTCACATGGATTTCCACCTGGATTTTTCGATACCTGGAATCCCACATGGAAATCAATGCAAATCAATAGAAACCCACCTGGAAATTAATATAGACTTATAGGTGGAAATCTATGTTATTAAGGGTGTTTAATAGAATTGTTAATATATCGTATCATTACTTGAATTGAACTCGAGTTTTCTTTGTCGCAAACCCAAAAATATCAATTAAGGAGACCAGATAGGATTTAACATGCAAAATTGGGTGTGATCTTTACTTGCACATTAAAATAGCCCTAATAAAGATGTCGGAATGAATCTTTTTTTATCTTAAAGAACTCTCTACAAGCTTTAGTTTTCTGCCTTATAAACTCCAAAATCCTAATTAGTAGACCCGGCAAGTCCTCTCAACCGTAAATCATTTTTCAATAAAAAATTAGGATTATTTAGTTTAGATAGTCTTCTAATTAGGATTTTGGAGTCTACAAGGCAGAAAACTAAAGATTCTAGAGAGTACTTCAAGATAAAAAAGATTCATTCCAGTATCTTTATTAGGACTATTTTAATACACAAGTAAAGATCACACTCAATTTTGTCCGTTAAACCCTGTCTGGTCTCCTTAAGGGGACCAGAGGGGGTCTCGCAGTAAAAATTTAAGACTTTGTTTATTGCCGTATAGAAATCATTCTATTAAAGATATAGATGTGGGAATTATTTCATCTTAAATTACTCTTAATAAGCGTTGATTTTTTTTGTTATAAGTTCCGATATATCCATTTTACACCTAATATAGACACAACAAACACCAAGCTCTATTTTTCAAAAAATTAGGCTTTACCACGCTTTTCTGAATGCCAGAGTGGACAAAAATCGTT
Organism: Phymastichus coffea; assembly: GCF_024137745.1. Taxonomy (NCBI): domain Eukaryota; kingdom Metazoa; phylum Arthropoda; class Insecta; order Hymenoptera; family Eulophidae; genus Phymastichus; species Phymastichus coffea. The sequence goes on along the minus strand of NW_026706818.1, from coordinate 10,107,390 downwards.
TTTGAGAGCTCATTTTTTTTGTCATCAATCGGACTACAGAATGAGCGGAGCGCATTTCTATAAAAAGTTGATAATTCCTATTTTTTTGAGATAAATTTCAAAAAAACAAATTTAAAAAAAAAATAAAATTTCATATATTGGTCTAAAAAAATAGGAAGAATCGGCTTTTTTAGAAAAGTGCTCCGCTCATTCTGTAGTCCAATTCATGACGAAAAAAAGAGCTCTCACAAAACGATTTTTGTCCACTCTGGTATTCAGAAAAGCGTGTCAAAGCCAAATTTTTTGAAAAATAGAGCTTTGTGTTTACTGTGTCCATATTAGGTGTACAATCGATATTTTTAAAGAATATTAAAGGTTATTAAGAGTACTTAAAACGAAAAAATTCCCACATCCATATCTTTAGTAGAATGATATCTATACGGCAATAAACAAAGTCTTAAATTTTTCCTGTAAGACCCGCTCTGGTCCCCTTAAGGGACCTAGAAAGCCCTTCTAACTGTGAAATCTTATTTTTTGAAAAATCTTTGAGCGTCGTACGATTACGAACGATAGAATGAACAAAAATCATTTTGGGATAGCACATTTCCTTTGACTCTGACAAATTGGGAAATAATTATTTAAAGAATTTTTGTTAATGTAAATGGATAAATAATTTGAAAAATTGACTTTTTCAAAAAAGGCTTTTCTCATTTTCAAATAACAATTCAAACGAAGAAAATGAGCACTTAAAAAATGTTTTATATTGACTTCATTTTCTTTTTTCAAAAAAATAAAGTCCTTTAGTTAACTCATTAACGACCAAAGACGTCATTTTTTGGACATGTTTTTGATCGCAAAACAGATGTATAAAACGAAACAATAAATTGATCCAAGATATTGTCCCTTATGTCTTCGGATGTGCTGAATCTGAATCCGAGCTCATAATTCAAAAATTTTGCTAGCAAAATTAATTATAACAGGGTTTTTTTAAAAAAAAATAGGGAAAGATTCAACAATTCTTTTTTTCACCAATTTTTTTCAACAATTTTGTTCAACAATTTTGTGCACCTATGGTTGAAGAGCGATTTTGATGTTGACGCGATTTATGCTAGAAAAAAATTGGTGAAAAAAAGAATTGTTGAATCTTTCCCTATTCTTTTTTATAAAAACCCTGTTATAATTAATTTTCTAAGCCAAATTTTTGAATTCTGAGCTCGGACTCGGATTCAGCACATCCGAAGACATAAGGGACAATATCTTGGATTAATTTATTATTTCGTTTTATATATATATGTTTTGCGATCAAAAACATGTCCAAAAAATGACGTCTTTGGTCGTTATTGGTTTAAAGGAAATTTTTGGGGTTCTTTTGATTGAGATTTATGAATTTGCGACAAACCAAATATCCAAAACATATAATTTATTCATAAAGCATTTTTGTATTAATTAATAAAACCATGGAATAATATTAAAAAGTCTGAAAAAAGAGACAGATAATCTACATTGGAAATACAATAATATGAAAAATTCGATTTTTTTATTGGCCTTTCTTTTAGGAAATTTTTAACTTCTTGCTAATTTTTTTGCATTATTACATGTCTTCATTTCATTTTAGGGTGTCTGAAATATTACTTGCATAAGTCCGGAAAATCTGGAGAACAAATGAAACTAATCGTTAATAAGAAAAATGCTTTCTTAACTGGCGAAATTAACGACTGCATCAAAAAGGTCAAAAGTGGTTTAACATAGATAATGCCGTTATTTTATTATATATTGAGTATATTGATTTTTATTTTTAATGACGTTGATATGCTAAAGTAATATTCCTTAATAATTCATACGAGTCAGTATAATAAGTATTTATTTAACCTAATGTAACTCAATTAAAGTATTTATTTATTTACATAAATAGGTAAAACGTATTATGTAATAATAACTAATACTAATTTGCAACTAGAAAAAATTGAGATACGTATAATTTTATAGTATTGTATTTTATTGTATTCGTGATCAGCAACCCAAGAACTTGTGTACATTTTTTCGGTTGAATGCGGTCACATAAAATTATTTTTTTCGCCCTTTATGTTAGAATGTCTTGAAAATCTGACGTATAGGGTAAATTCTAAGGTCACAAGATCCCATTTGTAGGTGAGAAATTTGTCGATCTATGCTATCTACTACGATACTATCGCGCTAAAAAACCTTGTTCTACTTATGTGATATAATAAATATAATATTATTAAAAAAATTAATATTTTTATCATTATTAAATGTAATTATTAAGATTCATAACCTCTGCTAATGAAAATCATAAAATATACATATATACTGTAGGAAATCTACCCGACAGAATCTTACTAGAAAGTAACTAAAAAATCAAAAAATTATGTCGGAAAATCCAGCTGGATCTGTCGAGAAATCCATCTAGATTTGTGGAGAAATCCATCTAGGCATGTCGAGAAATCCATCTAGATTTGCCGAAAAATCCATGTAGGCATGCCGAGAAATCCACCTAGATTTGTCGAGAAATCCATCTAGGCATGTCGAGAAATCCATCTAGATTTGCCGAGAAATCCATGTAGGCATGCCGAGAAATTCACCTAGATTTGTCGAGAAATCCATCTAGGCATGCCGAGAAATCCATCTAGATTTGTGGAGAAATCCATCTAGGCATGTCGAGAAATCCATCTAGATTTGCCGAAAAATCCATGTAGGCATGCCGAGAAATCCATCTAGATTTGTCGAGAAATCCATCTAGGCATGTCGAGAAATCCATCTAGATTTGCCGAAAAATCCATTTAGGTATGCCGAGAAATCCACCTAGATTTGTGGAGAAATCCATCTAGGCATGTCGAGAAATCCATCTAGATTTGCCGAAAAATCCATGTAGGCATGCCGAGAAATTCACCTAGATTTGTCGAGAAATCCATCTAGGCATGCCGAGAAATCCATCTAGATTTGTGGAGAAATCCATCTAGGCATGTCGAGAAATCCATCTAGATTTGCCGAAAAATCCATGTAGGCATGCCGAGAAATCCATCTAGATTTGTCGAGAAATCCATCTAGGCATGTCGAGAAATCCATCTAGATTTGCCGAAAAATCCATTTAGGTATGCCGAGAAATCCACCTAGATTTGTGGAGAAATCCATCTAGGCATGTCGAGAAATCCATCTAGATTTGCCGAAAAATCCATGTAGGCATGCCGAGAAATCCACCTAGATTTGTCGAGAAATCCATCTAGGCATGTCGAGAAATCCATCTAGATTTGCCGAGAAATCCATGTAGGCATGCCGAGAAAATCACCTAGATTTGTCCAGAAATCCATCTAGGCATGTCGAGAAATCCATCTGGATCTGCCGAGAAATTCATCTAGATTTGCCTAGAAATCCATCTAGGCATGTCGAGAAATCCATCTAGATTGGCCGAGAAATCCACCTCGATCTGCGGAGAAACCGTGCTGGAATTTGGGAGGATTCTATCATGGAAATCCATGCAAGAATCCTATTTTGGAAATCTATGTAGAATCCATATAGAATCTATACAAATCTACATGGAAATCTAGCTAGATATCTATATAGAAATCCAGCCTCGATTTCTTGATGGATTTTTTTAATAGGGGTTACTAAAAAGTTATGTTTACATAATGTTGCTTTTAAATATGATATTATCATTTTGGTCGAAACTTGGCTAAATAAAAAAAAATCTTTTAATCTTAAAGGATTTAACGTGATAAGATTTGATAGATTATCAGGAGAAAGTGGTGGCCTAGCTATCTGCCTAAAAAAGAACTTAATTTTTGAAGTATGCAATGTTGGTTATTCAGGAAATATTCTTGAAACAGGCTCAGTAAATTGTGAAACTAGAATCAGGTAACGTGCTAATTACATCTTGCTATAGACCTCAAAGGGTTAACGACTCTAATAATAATGTGAATCACGATGAATAGATTGACTTCTTGAATTCAAACTTAAACTTTGATGCAAAATATTTTCTAATTGCTGGAGATTTGAATGCTCATCATCCCCTTTGGGGCAGCAATACTGATTGTCCTAATGGAAATATTATTGTTGATAATCTAGATTTTGATAAGGTTATGATATTAAATGACGAATGTCCCACTCATTTCACCTTGAATTATTCTGGCTATTTAGAGTCTTGTATTGAGTCAACTTTTTTCTCCCCAGAATTATTCGCTAAGTGCAATTGGCAAGTTCTTGATAGTGATCATTATCCAATTTCGATTGAATTTAACATGAAACCTCTTTACATACACAGGGTTAATTATAGATATAATTTGAAAAAACTGAACTGGGATATCCTTTTAAATAAGCTCACAAATAATCAATCGTATTTTAATAGTATTGCATTTAGCAACCAAGACGTAATCTCTAGATACAACATTTTTATTGAATTTTTGAACAAGGTAATTCTTGATGCCCTTCCACAAAAATATAAACGTCATAATGATTCAAAAGTGTCTCTTAATGTTAATAATGGTAAAAATAAATCCAAATGTATTTGATGGAATGATTCTTACAATAAGGTAGTCAGATGTAGAAAAGCAGCTCTTAAATCTATCAAATATAGTTTTACTATGCAAAGGTTTATTGAAGTTAAAAGGTTAAATGCTTCTAGTACTAAAACTTTAAGAGTTGAAAAGCAAAAATCATTCATTTCATTTTGTGAAAGTGTTAATCCTAAAACAAAATTCCAAGACTTCTGGAGAACAACGACAATTTATAATAATAGTTTTAAAGAGCCTTGTGATATTTCTGGTAATTCGAAAACTGAACAAAATATGTATAGTTCTATCGAGGAATCAAGTTTGCCAAAGAATTCGAAAACTGAACAAAATATGTATAGTTCTATCGAGGAATTAAGTTCGTCAAAGAAAATTAGTACTAATGCTTTAAATAATCTAGAAAATCTTAATGATTTAGATAATAAATGTGAGGAATTTGACCTTTTAAACAGCCCGTTCTCATTTGATGAACTACAATGTGTTCTGAACAATGTCAAGGCTAAATCTACCCTAGGCTTAGACAAAATTAGCTATGAGATCATTACACAGGCCGACAAAAAATTTTACCAAGAACCCGAGTATAGTTTTCCGAAGGTTTTTTGCGCGCTGAATCCGAATCCGAGGTCAGAATGACTCTGGTGGCTCCGGTTTTCGAGATATCCTAACCTTAAAGTGCAAAAAACGCGATTTTTGCCTATATTTGAGGTTATGTAGCAAAGAAAAGAAATTTTTTTTCAAAAAACTGTATACATCAAATTAAAATATGAGTTTTCTTCTTTCAAATGCCGTTGAGTATGCTCGGATATCTTTTTTTTTCACGAAGTTACACAAATTTGAAAATTTCAAATTTTATGAATTTAAAAAGCACCACACCATTCAGCCCAAGCTATCTAACAAGTAACCATATTAAAGAGCCACTCACCAATTTAAACCAAACTTGGAAATATGACAAAACACTAAAAAAGATGGCAGATTCAAGATGGTGGATGAAAATCATAGAATTAGCATATTTTTGGTTGGAAATTAGTACTCGGGGGTTTTCGAGGTCGCTGAGTTCGAATATACTACCAAAATTTCGTTTTTTCAAATCCAAGATGGCGAACGCCAGATAGCGAATTCAAAATGGTGGAGGATATTTTTTTGAAATCAATATTTCGCTCGAAAAATAGTAACTTGAAGGGTTTCCAAAATCCCCGAGAATGAGTTTTTTTTATCGAAAAGCAGTTAATTAAACTTGCTCTACCCAGGGTTATATGGGTGAGCCTGTTTAGGGGTTGGCAGGGGTGGTTTCTACCCGTAAGAGAGCATTTTGTAAATAGAAGCACGATGCTCACAATATTTTTTAGTGTTTTGTCATATTTCCAAGTTTGGTTTAAATTGGTGAGTGGCTCTTTAATATGGTTACTTGTTAGATAGCTTGGGCTGAATGGTGTGGTGCTTTTTAAATTCATAAAATTTGAAATTTTCAAATTTGTGTAACTTCGTGAAAAAAAAGATATCCGAGCATACTCAACGGCATTTGAAAGAAAAAAACTCATACTTTAATTTGATGTATACAGTTTTTTGAAAAAAAATTTCTTTTCTTTGCTACATAACCTCAAATATAGGCAAAAATCGCGTTTTTTGCACCTTAAGGTTAGGATATCTCGAAAACCGGAGCCACCAGAGTAATTCTGACCTCGGATTCGGATTTAGCGCGCAAAAAACCTTCGGAAAACTATACTCGGGTTCTTGGTAAAATATTTTTGTCAAATTCTGTCGGCCTGTGTTATTAATCTTCCAGAATTTTATCAAAGAGTTTTATTGGATATATATAATGATATTTATGAGGGTCAAAATTTTCCACAAGACTGGAGTGACTATTTAGTTATTTTTATTCCTAAAGGAAACTCTTGCAAAGTTAGACCCATATCGTTGGCCTCGAATATTTTGAATTATGGAAAAACTTGTTAAAGAAAGACTCCAATGGTGGACAGAAAAATTTGATATTTTATCCCCGTCTCAATTTGGTTTTAGGAAGAACAAATCATGCATTGATAATTTAAGCATTCTAACGAGCGATATTCAAAGGAATTTTTTCACCAAAAATTCGGTTTCTGTCCTCTTCTTAGATATCAAAGGTGCTTACAATGATGTTATTCCTGACATTTTAATTGACGATCTTATTGAATTGAAGTTACCTAAAAAAAATGATTAGCTTTATTAAAAATGTTATTTTTGAACGCAAAGTCACGTTTTGTACATTCACAAAAATCATTGAAAAAATTATCAATAAGGGTCTTCCACAAGGGGGTGTGCTTAGCCCACTTCTGTATGCGATTTATATGAGAATGATTTACCGAACTGTATGCGATATTTGATCTATTCTAGAATTTTCGGACGATATAGTCATTTATAATAATAACAAAATTAGCCATATTGAGCAGTTATCTACACTAGAAATTGGGTATAACAAAATTTCAACTTTGCTAAAATCCAGAGGATTAGAATTTTCGCCGGAAAAATGTGTACTCGTGACTTTCGACAACTCAATGAAGCGTATTGATAAGTCTGCCATTATCATTATAGATAATCACTGAATTACTCTCTCTGAAGAAGTTAAGTTCTTAGGATTAACGTCAGATTGTCGCCTTAATTGGAATAGTCACACACCAAGAAATTAGCTAATAGCTGTTTATTCAAACTGGAAGTTCTCAGCTTTTTACGATCTACCTGGTGGGGCGCTGACCCGAGGTCTTTGTTGTTGTTGTACATAGCGTTAATTAGATCTAAGATTGAATATGGAGGTTTTATTATATCACCATGGAATGACAAATATATTTTAAGATTGCAAAAAATCCAGAATTCGGCCATAAGAATTGCGATGGGCTACAGAACCAGCACTCCAATCAATGTTTTGGTTGCTGAATCCAAAATCCCGTATTTACAATGCAGATTTAAGCTGAACTGTTTTAAATATATTCTTAAATGTATGGCCTATAATCAGTATCAAATTACAAATAATCTAGATGAGTTTATTCAGTTAAATGACTATTTTATTTCTGCGAATAATTTTTCTAGCTCCCTTATGGCTGAATGTTATGAAAAAGTTTGGTTTCTCAAAGATTCTTTGATCAGTTTAAATAAGCATATCAAATATCTCAAAGATTTTAACTATCTCCTGTACTTGCCTTCAATTCTGTTAGATAAGGGTAAGAAAATTAATAGCTGTAAATCTCCTAACGATCAGTTTAACACTTTATTTCCTGAAAACTCTGATTGTACATTTGTGTTTACTGACGGATCCGAAATTATAGAAAACAGTAAGACATGTGTCGGCTTTGCTGCTTGGAGCAAATGTCAAGACCTATGCTTTGAATATGGAATTTTGGATTCAGCATCAATTTTTACAGCTGAATGTACAGCTCTCGTACTGTCGCAAAGCAATAGTTTCCATTAACAGGATTAGATCTAACCACATCTCCCTAAACTTGAGTCTATTTAGAAAGAACATTGTATTAAGTAGCTTGTGTCAATGTGGTCAGTCTGATGATTCCATTAAACACATTTTTTGGGAATGTGCCTTATATAATAAACAAAGAACTGTTCTTCTTAAAAAAATTAGACGTATACACAAATACGGGCCCTTCTCCATAATATCTTTATTATCAGAAAAAAATCTTGATTTGATTCGATGTATTGCGCCATTTATTGTTAGTATTAAATGTAACATAAGATAAGTTAAGATATATCCTCTGTACAATATAGTATAAGTTGAACTTCACGTCTTCTTTAAGGCTTACCTTCATGTAACATGGCAATGTATATTTCATATAAGCCAATAAAATCACCATTCTATTCTATTCTCCGATATGCCAAAACGCATGCGTTGACCAAGGAGATAGTTTGAAATTCATAGTTTGAAATTCAAGTAGTAAGAGTAGTTTACAGTTAAGGTTGATAAATTTAATTCTATTGGGTAGATAGATTTGTGAACAGTGTAGGATTGTATAAAGAAAAGAGTGAGGATTGGAAGGGGATATTTGTTTAGTGATTCGGGGTTTATTTTAAATTGAGAGTTTGCATTTGTTGAGAAATTCGGTTAAAAAGAAACATGGGGGATGAGTAGGGAGTTTTAGTATATTGATGGTTGTAGTTATTGAAGAAGTTTTAGTTTTTTGTGAATATTTGTTTAGTTTTTTTATTAGTGTTTCTCTCTGAGATAAATACGTAGAGCAAGACCAAACAATATGGTTAAAGTCTTGTATTGCAGATCCACATTGACTTGAGGGAGAATTTATAAAGTTCATTCTGTATAGACTAGCTGCTAGAGAATAGTGGTTGTTTCTGAGTCTGTTAATAGAGGTGATATGTTTTCTATGAAGGTAAATTTTGTAGAACCATGGTTTAGATTGTGTGGATGAGTAGTAATCATGAAATTAGTGAGATCCTTTGCAGGAGATTTGATCTAGTACAATGGATTGAAAAGATACTTTGTGAGAGTGTTGAATATTTTCAAGAAAATTAGTCTATGGGAGCAGATTTATTGTGTTAACGCCTTTTGTGATTGCTGATTTAGCGAGTTGATCTACTGTTTCGTTATGTGATTTGAGAGTAGGAGGGAATCCATAGTGAGTGAGTGTTCCATTGTAGGATTTTTATATGATTGAGATCCATTACACAGGCCTGCAAAATAGAGAGTCGTCACTGTTATTTTACAACTTACGGTCATTTCCGAAGTAATTTTTGGCGTAAAATAAGAATCCGTCGTCAGAATTGCTTCATCACGTCAGGTTTTTGAGTAATCGTCCCCTAAAGGTCGAAAAAACACGTTTTTTGGACATATTCAAGGCTTGATTACATTGTGAGTTTATATTCTTTTCAAAAACGGTTGACGGCATCTTAAAGAAGCACTCTTACCCTTCAAAACCCATTTTTCAAATTTAAGATATCATTTTTTTTCATCAAGATATCATCAATTGAAGTTTGCCATTTTTGAGGTTTCACCATGAGCTTAAAAGTTCGGCCAATTTTCTTGGAAGAATACGATATATTTCTTAGTTTTTTTTTTATAATGATTCTAGAATCATTATCCAAAAAATATAAGAAATATATCGTATTCTTCCAGGACATTATTGGCCGAATTTTTAAGCTCATGGTGAAACCTCAAAAATGGCAAATTTCCATTGATGATATCTTGATGAAAAAAAATGATATCTTAAATTTGAAAAATGGGTTTTGAAGGGTAAGAGTGCTTCTTTATGATGCCGTCAACCGTTTTTGAAAAGAATATAAACTCACGATGTAATCAAGCCTTGAATATGGCCAAAAAACGTGTTTTTTCGACCTTTAGGGGACGATTACTCAAAAACCTGACGTGATGGAGAAATTCTGATGACGGATTCGAATTCTACGCCAAAAATTACTTCGGAAATGACCCTCAGTTGCAAAAGAACAAAACCTTGCAGGCCTGTGTTATTATTGTTATTGAGAGTGATTTTGTTGTTTTATAAATGTGATTATAGTGTTTGAGGGGGTAAGATTGAGAAAATTTTATGGTGGGAGTTGGGAAGAATTAGGAGGAGATGTTTGTGTTAGATTTGTAAATTGCATGACTTTGGGATATGTCAAGAGATTGATAAGAATGTTGGCACATTCTTCGTGTGAAATTAGTATGTTGTTAAATAAGTATCCGTTAACATGTTGAATGATGTGTAATTGATCAATGTTGTGTTCGTCTGTTTCGATTGGTTCATCTTGTTGTGAGAAGTCATGAGTGATACCAGTTATTTTAGGATTTAAATTGTAGTTACCACAAGGATTTATTAGTGTTTCTAGATGATCTTGAGATAGAAGTGCTTTCTGGATTTTTTGAGGTTATTTGAGAGTATGAGAATGTATATTTATTTATATTGTGAAAAGATGAAGGTGAGAAGGAGTAAATAGGATAATTTGAAAGAGTTGATTGGGAGTTATTAAGATTTTTTTGAGATATTTCTTCGTAGGTGAGAGAGCTGTGTAAATCAGGTTAATTAGACAAATGAGATTTAGATTTTTCTATTTCTTTGTATTCTGTTTTAATTTCTTGCATAGATTTATTTTTTCTTATGGAGATAGAAAGTATTTTTTATTTAAAAGATCTGGTGGGACATATTTTATCGGTGGGAAGATGATTTTGATGACAGTTGAGGCAGGGGGGGTTCTTTTTTTGTCATTGTCTTGGCAGATATCGGAGGGATGATTGTTTCCAAAATATAGGATTATTTAATTTGCAGATAGCTTTAGTGAGACCATATCAATAGCAATTCGTGCAGAGCCTTATGTTAGGAATATATGTTAAGTTTAACTCTGAATAAATAGATGAAGTGTGGAAGTGTACGTCCTTTGAAGGAAATTTGGACGGTTTCGGTAGGAAGGTATGGAGGGTTTTTTTCATCTAATGTTTTTCTATTGAATCTACGTATTTTTATGGGGTGAGTGCCTTTGAAATGAATAGGGTTATATATATTTTAAAGAATCTCTTCTTTAGATAAATTTATGGGGATTCCGTTGAGTATGCCGTTTTTGGAAACGAAGGAATGGGGGACTATTGCTTCTAAATTATTGTTTTTTAAGATTTCAATATCATTTTTTAGGATTTTATTTGCAATTTTCCTTTGGTGGGTAATGATGATAAATCTATTTTTTCCTGAATATTTAATTTCATCGAAGGCATTGTCTGGAAAGAGGGGGATGAGTTTACAGGCTAGTTGGACAGATTTTATGGTTGTGTCATTGTGTTGTGGTGATTGGAGGATGATTTTATATGGGGGAAGAATGTGGCTAGTGTATTCAGAGATTTTCGGTAATTCTATTCTGTGAGATAAATTGAGTTGGGAGGGAGGGTTATTGGGCGAGTTGTCTATGTGTGGGAGTTTGTGTCTGTTTATGTTATCTGGGAGTCAATAGGTAGGTGTGCGGGGTCATTTTTTGTGTTTTTGTTCTTCTGTTGTGTTTGAGGAGGAGGACGGTTGGATGAGTGATATTTCGGTGTCATCAATTAGTGGTTGAGTATGTGAATTCAAAGGGGAGTACAAATTTATGTCAGGGGGTTCCATATCGTTAGGATTGTCTATGGTGGGACTGCGTTAGAGCAAGTCCCGAAGGGCAAGCCCCTTGAACACCTCAGATTATAGGTTAGCTCAGAGATATTTGAAGTATAGTTTATTTAGAAAGTATAGAAATGTTTACGAGATGTTAGTTGAGAAGAAAATGTCTGTTAGTAGTACGCTGTCACATTTATTTTACCAATAGATTTTTGTTTAAATTAATGTATTGAAATTAAATGAGAAGATGTGATGATTTCATCATTTTCATATCTTAACTCCCACCTTTTCATGAGGATCTGTAGCTGCTCGTTAGTCACATCTGGTCCAGGTGCTAACGGTAAGAGTAGGTCATATCCCATCATGCAAGCGCAATCCTCCGATGCTTTTCTGTAGTCCTCGCAATTTCCGTAGCATATCTGGCCTAGGACTCGGGCTTGATTCGTAGGATTACCTGCTCTGGATGGTCACTCCATTTTTACCGCTTCACTATTCAACCACATGACGATTCCATGTCGATACATTTCAGGTAAAATTACATTATCGCATGGTTCCGGGCTGTTGAATAAATTCAAGGGATCACTTATGACTCCTTCTTCAGTGATCACAAATCCGTGACCTTCTCCATAGACCTCCTCCAACTTCTTCAAAATTTTACTCGTTAACTTGTAGCACCATGGATACAAGACTAGTTGACACGATGCTGTCTTACTGACCACTAAGTCCCTTTTATTCTTCTTTACCTTCAAACCGGGAGCTTAATCACTAATCTAGCCATAAAATTCTAATTTTACTTCTTTCCTACTCCTAGAGACTACTTAATTTATTCGAGCACCAGGTGTCAAATTTAGCGTATTCTTTGTCCACTGTTTTTGGAGGAGCCTTGACAAGAAATTGCAGTATAAATTCACTCTAATAATAATTTATTTACTTATTTCTATTTTGTTATATAAAGATGCCCGAAAAAAAAATGTATTCACTAAAGGTTTAACAAATAGCTACTGTTTTCTGAATATAACTCGTCTACTTGCCTACTCCACACCTAAACTAATTCACTACCTCCTTGGTGGAACCGACACCTTTCGTCATCATTTTCTAATGACCTGCGATGTTCTGCAAAGGGACATTCCAAAATGTGCACCAACACGTCCTTATACTGTTTCCTTAAGTGTAACGCCGTACAGTAACGACAATCACGTACTGCTGATAACGGTACTTGACACACTGCACAATATCCAAATGTGAGTCGGTTCTCTGTATTAAGACTACCATACTCTATCTTAATTGTAAGCTTTTTACGGAGGCTTATTTCTAACGTCTTATTTAATTTTGACATCGTTTCTTTTATTTTATCCATTGTGTTAGATTGTATTATCTCACGGTTCATGTTCCTTGTATTGTTAGTGTCTACTTAGGTAGAAGTTTGATTTACGAGCGAGTTGAGAGGGTAAGGAGGAGGGATAGCTCATCGTTGATATTCGGACCGATAGTCAGAACTTCGACCAAGATAGTTTGAAGGTTTTCTGCCATATTTCTCTGATTCTGTAAAAATTGCTTTGCATCTTTTGATACGTGCACGGCTTCTACGGAAGCCTTCTCAATCGAGTCCGTTTCGAGGTTGATCTTAATGATCGTATGGTAGATGTCTTACATTATCTAGCATGCCTTGCAATTTGCTGAACTCCTTCATCTATTTCTCGATTGCCTTTGTTAACTGGACTGTAACCGAAATCTAAACCAAAAGATAAAATCTAAATAAATTTCTCATGATTTCTAGGATTATAATGAGTAAGAATGTTGACTCGTTATGTCTCTCTCTCCCTATTAGTTAATTACCTTTCTATGTATTAATATTATTATGTTGCATTTGAGATTATGCCTTATAGAATAACATTTACAGCAGTATGCAGATCAATTAATTATTGTTTACGATTACTAGCGCAAGGTATGTGACAGTAGGAAGAGAGAGAGAGGCACATATGCGACGGAGTGCTAACGCACGTGAGTTAAACTACGAGAGACATACATGTGCACGAGACGCGGGCTTGTTACTGTGCACGCTGATTGGTTGACGCAAACGCGCGCGTGGAGAGTTAGTGGGACCCGCGAGTTGAGTAACTTAGCGGAGAGCTTCGAAAGAGAACGGATGGGGACAGGACAAAGAGCTCGATACCTCAGGATTTTCAGCGACAACGTATTGACAACAATCGCAGAGAAAAGGAGAAGATTCCCTATCGTGTGTGAATCCTGTGCACGTTGTGATTGTATAGAGTGCAGTGCACAGGTCGTAGAGGAAGAGTTGCAACTAGCGAGGATGTATTCAGCGGAGTCGACGTTTCCGATATAGTTGTGACTAGCGAGGACGCAATATTTGTAAGTACCCGCTCGATAGCTATCTCTCTCTTGCTTGGCACGACATATGCTGTCTCTCCCTCTCTCGCGTATCGTTGTTATCTCTGTACGTATATTGCGCATCTGTGAGTTGACTCTCTATCCTTTTACCTAGTTCCTCTGTGTCCATTCTATTCGCGCTACGTCGTAATTCGCGCCTTTTCAGCTAAAGCGATGTAACCACGCCGTCTGAGCCGCACAGCGAACGACGCAGATGCATTCCTGACGACGCACCTAGTGTGCATGAAATATATACTTATATCTCTTATGTCAACGTGGTAAACCGGGCTAATTTATATATAGGATATAAATAGAAAAATTAAAAAGAATAGAGATTGACCTCACAATAATTTTAGGAAATAGTATCATGATTAAGTCTTAGATCGTCATTTACTTCCTCGCTAAAAATTACTAAAGACATTCACAATTCTTGTTTTTCACAAGAATTCTGCAGGTTTTCCTGTGAACGTAGTTTTGACCATCATTTGACTCAGTTGAGGTTATTTTGACTTTATGTTTAACTTTTAAACGTACTAGAATCACACAGCGCGCTACGCGCGCATCAAATTGATTTACTTTTTGCGTGATATAAATTATAACATATTTTTATAGAATAAATATTGTAATTATCATTTCTGTTCGAAAATTGATTAAATAATTACGTGAATGTGTATAAGTTTGTTAACAGTCAGCTATGATTTTCTATAAGTAAAGCTCTTTATAAACATAATTTTTAACTATGAAACTATTTTGTCGATGGCTCCCAAGAAAAATTTTAAGGGTATCCCATGATCGTACTCTAGACATTGCTACATATAACTGCCCATGATTAAAAACGTCTCTACGAAGATCAATTGCAATATTGTCAAATGTTTATCCTTGAGCTTTATTAATCGTCATTGCAAATGCTGATTTAACTGGAAATTGACGTCTTTTAAATGAAAATGGGTACTCATTAGTACAAAACAATGAGATGCGATTTAAAAATACTATATTATTAGATTTATCTCCTGTTAAAACTTGGCATTTCAATAAATGATGCGAAAAATCTAATATTCGTAAAGGTGTACCATTGCATAAACCTTCATGAATACTAATATTTCGAATAAGCATAACAATACAGTTTTTTCTTAATCGTAATTCATAGGGAGGTAAACTGGAAGGATTTAAAGAATTTAAATATTCAGGTAAAAGTACTTCATCAAATTCCCCATTATCACAATTATCAGTACTATCGATTGCAGTATAAACATGTTCCGTAGTGATATCTAGTAAATTAGTAATTAATTTATTCATCTCATCAACGTCGGCGTTTCTGGCAGATAAAATAGCACATTTACTCATTTCATCAAATTTCTTTTCTCTAATTAGTTTACCAAATACAGTTTCAACAACATCATCATTAATATTAAGAATGCAATGATCAGGTAACGTCAAATTATCGTGTTGGTCATTCAATGTTCCGTTACCAACTAATAATAAAAATTTTGCAAAATCGACTTCATGAGGTAAAATTCTCATATTCGTTGTAAGATTATATTTGATGAAATGTCTCCATAATTCACTGTATTTTATAGAAAGATTCAATGTTTCACTTCGTGTTCCGTGAAGTCTAATTGGTAAAAGTTGTCGAAAATCACCACCCAAAACCATAACTTTACCACCGAATGGTAAATCATTGTTCATAATGCTCTTAAGCGTTCTGTTAACTATTTCCAATGCAAATCTTGGAGCCATGGGGGCTTCATCCCAAATGAAAACTTTTGTTTCTTTTAATAAAAGACCTTCTTTAGATTGCGCTTTAATACTTGAAGATGAATCACTATACATAGGAACTGGAAGGCCAAATGTTTTATGCACTGTTTTTCCTTTTGAAAGTAAAATTGCAGCAATCCCTGTAAAAGCCATTGAAGTAACTTTAATATTTCTGGAACATAATAAATTATAAATAGTCGTATAGATAAAAGTTTTCCCCGATCCTCCTGGACCATCAATATATAAACAATTATGCTTGCTCACCTGGTCATTAGCATCAGTAGCTAAATCCAAAATAACATCAACAATTTCTTTTTGTTGTTCATTCAATAAATCATATTGTTGTTTTCCAATGTCTGCAAAATTTGTTTGTGATACTTGATCGCTATTTTCAAGTGATAAATGACTAATAATTGTTTGATTCATAGAAGGAAAATCAGACAAACTTTTACCTTCATGATTTAACATATTATGTATGTCAGCGTATGCCAGTTGATGACTTACATCAGTATTGTTTGTTCTTGAAAAATCTTCGGATAATGCATCTTTAAATTCATCCCATAATTTTTCAGGATGTATTGGTTGGCAATGTATTAAAATGCGAACAAATAATTGTCTAAGTCTTCGTGGCATCATCCATAACGTGGCTTCTTGTAGAGCTTTAGCCCATTCTTGGTCATCTTCTATTAGTCCCAGTTCAAGACATGCTGCTGTGAATGAAGGTTGTAGTATGCCATTAACTGTCTTTAATGAATCGAAGCTTGTGGCTCCTCTTACATGTAATAATAGTAATCGCAAGTGGAATAACTCTATTTGTATAGGACTGACCGAAAACATACGTCCGAAATAGTTGAAATGCATTTTACGTGTTACCCATTTAGTCACTTTAATGCCATTGATTTTTTCTTTTTTATATGTAAAAAAATTTGGAATATCACTGTACAAATATTGTCGTGCATTTTCATTTTCAATATTTAACTTGAAAAAATCAAGTAGTTTACTACTTACTTCATTGAGATTTCTTACAGAATTGTCTGCATCATTAGAAATGATTACGCAATGTTGATTTGGTAAATGAACAGGTAATCGTTCTATAGTATGACTTTTATCTTGTAAGGTTTTACTCAGAATTCGATAACATGCCTCAACAGGTCCAACATAGCGAGTTTCTATAAAATTAGAAACTTCATCGTGGTTGATAACATTTCTAGATGAATTTTCAGTTCCAATAGTTACAGTAGCTGCGTCATGCCCTTTATAAATATATTTATATAAATATTTCACAGCTCGAACACTTGAAACAATTTCCACATTTATATGACAATCAAACATTTTTAATAAGTTACGACAATGTGGTACAACCCATCGATTATCAATAATATGACCATTAGGTAGTTCATGTGAAACACCATCATCTTTTCTTTGATAATGAGGATATCCGTTTTCATCCATAGTGGTTTCATCTTGAAATTGTTTTGGAACTTTTTGGAACATTTGTTATTTACCATACACCAATTACCGCATGGACCATGAGTCATATTTTTTACAACAATGTTATATAAATCGGGATCGGTTTCTTTATTCGGCAGTTCAGCGGATATAAATTTGTTAACCGTATCAGGTGTAGTTATTTTGTAAACATATTTCAAAGTAATCAACAAATGCATATGAGGTAGCCCACGCTTTTGAAATTCTACAACATATACATAAGATGCTACTTCCCCAAAAAAATTTTTTTTTGTAACAATGTCAAGTAATCGATTTTTTTTTAAATGAAATACTCGAGCAACAATATCTGGTCTATCACATGCCTGTTGACCTTGAAGAAGGTTTTCTTGAATTTCTTGCCACCTTGGGTTACAAGTTATCGTAAGAAAAATATCTGGTTTTCCAGTTTTACCAACCAAAGCCATTGCATCTTGATAACTTTGTTGCATGTGACGTGGTGAACCCAAGAAAGTTGATGGTATAACAAATAACAGTTTTTCCTATTTGGCCACCGATATCATTTGCAGAATTTTGCAAATAATCATGTAATCCTTGGTATGTATCTGCTTTTAATTCTCTTTGATGATCTTTACACCATTGAATTCTATCCTTTTCAATTTTAACATAAGAATCTACAATCCATTGTTGAAACAATCGACGACCTAATAAAATAGCATTAAATTCATCTGGTCTTATAGCTATTTTATATCTAATATAGGCCATTCGTGTTACTCGTCTACTTGGGTCATTATCATTTACCTTGATACGTTGTAAATTTTTATGCCATCCTTGCGATCCATAAGGATGAAACAATGGGTATATCCATGGCTCCACGTTCGGATCCATAGTGCTAACATTATGCAATACTTTTGTATTTTTATTTCTAATAGTAACATACGACTCTGGAATTTCACCATCGGCTGTTGTTGAAAATATATCAGCAACCTCGTTTGTTCGTTGAAAATTAAATCGTCGTCGATCAGTTCCTGATTTCAAGGTAAATAATAATTGCAATTTAAGTTCTTCTTCGTCATTCATTCGTGATCTCTGATCGTTTATTTCTTGTTTCATCATTGCGTATGACTGTGCAAAGAGATTGTTTTCTCGTATTATTCTGTCTAACGTTAAAAGTGTTTCTTGTCTAAGATGAGGGTTTTGTGACAATCGAACATTAAGGGCTTCTTCTTGATCAACGAAGAAAAGCTGACCATAAGCAGGGTTTTCATTTACGCAAGGGTATAATGCTGTATTGATTTGATAATATATCTGTCCATGAATTTTAAAACAATATGGCCCTGGACGGCGCTGTTGAAAGTTGACTAAATTGGCATTAAAAGAAGCAAACGAAAGCGAATTATTATAATAACGAATATTATCAAAAAAATCATTCGAATTTGCATGAGTTCCATCAAATAAAGACAATAATTCTTGAGGAAAGTCAGAGGTAGTGTCTAAAGTTACTGCTCCATGCGAACAACAATCATTGAAAGATAAACCTTTTTTATCAACTTTTTCTAATTTGAAATGTTTCGCTTTACAATGCTTACACAAAACATCCATTTTTCCTAAATAATCTTGTCCAATTGTAGCATTTCTACGTTCATCATTTAAAAGATTACGTGCAACTTGACGTCTAATTCGCTGGCATTCGGCATTTCTTAAACGTCTTTGAGCTTGATAATCTTGCTGTTCCTCTGGAGTACGTTTTGTTTTTGGTTTCCCCATTTGAAATCGGAATTTACTAATTTTTCTAATTTTTCTAATTTCTCTCGTTTTTCTAATTTTTCTAGCTTTTCTGATTTTCCTAGTTTTTCTAGTTTTTTTATTTTCGTTGTTTGCTTTTTTTTATTTTCTTTGTCTTTACTTCTTTAATTTATTCGATTCAGTTTCGTTTTTCTCTAACTAATTCTTTATTTCATTTCTCTTTGTATCTTAAAATTTCAATAAAAAATATAGTATAATTTATCTCTGGTTGTTTTTCTTTCAATAATATACGGTGTTCAAAATTTTATGTAAAAACTAATATTTACATTTTCAACATTGTAATTTTCTTCTGTAAATCCTTTTCTTAGTAAATAAATTGAATGTTTGTTGAATAATAAGTTGTGAATAAAGGTAATAAAAGTAGGTTCAAAAAAGGCACTCAGTAGCGATGAAGGTAGATGTAATTGATATAAATTAGCAATTTATTGACTATTTTTCATTATCAATTTAAATTTAAATTACATGTATTTTTATTATATATCTTATTTGTCAAATTATACATCATAAATTAAATTATATCTCACTATATCAACGTATTATTACCCTTGAGGAACCTGAAATAAAAAAAATATTCATGAGTATATGAAAAATATTCTTTAAATTCATATTAGATACATTTATTCATCGAATATAATAATATATTTAAATATTTTTAAAAGGCTATGAAGATTCGGGTAAGAATATACCAACAAAGTAGCCATAAAATCAAAAGAATAAGTAAATAATTGAACAACAGATATAACAATAGAAATAACATATATAAGAAATTCTAAAGCAAGTCCTGATGCTTTACATCAAATGAAATCTTAAAAGAATATTCTATTATTATTACATTGTTTCAAGTAGAAATAATATGATAATCTGTATATAGTATAATCTGTATCTGTATATGTATTTAGTATTTATATGTTTTGTATATAATTTTGTATATAATTTGTCCATATTTATGCACCATTAAGGTTATAATTTCTTTTAAATCTATATTCTTATTATCAATATTAATGTTACTCACCTAAGATAATATTTTATTGCTATTGAAAACAATAATATGCCATTTTGACGAAGAATTAATTAAAATCGATGACGATATTATTTGGTTTATAAAAGCAACAATTGCACAGTAGTACTTGATGACAAAAACGTGGTCGCTGTAATAACCGTTGAGTTGCTAATGATGTTGTTTATTGTTGGAATCTTTATTAAAGTTAGGGAGAATAAGTAAAACAAAAGCTTATATTAAAAGGAAACTTTTTAGCAATCAAAGCAGTAAATGGGTATCAGCTCGTCAATGCACGGTGGCTGGACACGGAATGAGATAGGGCGACTTGTCGCGCCACTTCAGTCTCTCCCACCAACTGACCTTAGTTGCGAAGTAGAAACGAATGAATGTTCGCATATCGCCAACATCTATATATATGTATGACAATATGCGCGTGCCCGAATTTAAGTATTGGCTTATTTTATTCAAAAGTAGAATGAAGGACAAAAGTTTTGTTATTAAAATTTTTATAGAAATAAAATAATACAGAAATAGGAACATTTTCTTTTGTTGAAATTACATTCCATAGTAATTACATAATGATTAGCTGACAGGAAAAAAGGTTTCTATACATTATTTACATTACTTATATGTTAGGATACATTATTTTTCACATTGTGAATTTTACCGACCTACTTTTACAGATTACATGTGATATGAGATTAATTTTAAAGTTATGATTTAATCTTAAAAGTATTAATAAATACGAAACTATTCAATACTTTCTATCAACATAATATTAACTCGATAACTATAGTATTTAATACTCAACAATTAAAAAAAATTCAGTCAACTTTTATCGAACTAAACTAAGCCTACTCAGTCAATATTCATGATGATAGAAATCCAGTCTGCATTTTGATAAAAAATAATGTTATGCTTTGGTGAAAAACTATTTTTTTAAATAAATATCTTAAAAACTATTTATAATGCTATCGAAAACTTAGAGTCGGTATTTTAAATAAACATATTAAGTATAATAAAAATACATAATTCAGATAATCTTAAGTTTTTTAAACGTTAGAACAAATATGATAAACATTAATATATCATAAAAATATGAAGTTTTGAAAGTTTTACTTTAAATTAAATCAAAAAAAGGTAAATAGCATAGCGAAAAAAATCTTAGAGGATTGACTTCCGTTTTGGGAACTGTCTTGCATTACAACATTGCTCTGGTGTTAAGCGTGGTTGATCAAAATTTGGTACGATATCAGACATGTTATTACATGATATTGTGGTTAGCTGACCTGTAAACAGAAAATAAAAGTGTGCGTTCAAAAAATATAAAATTAATTATTTATAAAAATAATGAAAAAACAATTAGTACATACCAGTTTCATTTACTTTTCCAGTAACGGTTACAAAAACACCAACAGGAAGTTCTTGTGTTGGGTTATAATTAGTCACTTCCAAATTTATTTTTATTTTTCCATTAGTGATAGCAGAACTACCATAACTGGAATTTGGCCCATAATGATTTTTTATCAGACGAAATTTTTGTTTTAAATTTCCAAATATCGCTGTAAATTTTTTACAATTGTTTAGAAATTTTATTATGAATAATAAATTAAATTTTCAATAATAGCCTAACAATTATAAAAATCATGCATTCAAAACGTATAAAAATAAAAATCAATTAGGTAAAACATATTTCACTATTGAAACTAACTTAATTATTGATTCCTTTATAAAAATAATAGAAAAAAGCTCAAAAGAAAAGACAAGTGTCAGTAAAGTAAAAGAAATTAATTTCTGAATAAAAAAATTAGACACTCACTGATCAATGCATTGTTGTGTTCAGTAATTGTATCGAAATTAACCTCTATGGGACGTACACTGGAAGTCACTTTCTCCTGTAAATTATGGAATCCCAAATACTCTATCTCAGTGCTCGGCTGGATAATGATTTCAAATGGTACATATCCATCGCTCACTTTTTTGGCATACTTCTCCCCCTGCACTTTTGTTAAACCTCCTATGATGTGGACAACCTGCAAAAAGAATATGTTTCATGCAATTTAAAAATAAAGATTAATGTTTAATTATTATTACTTATTCTATTAATGTTTAGTTTGATTGATTGATTTTGTTATTAATACTTACTTTATTAATTTGAATTTCAGGCTCGTACTTGACAATTATCTCTTTCTGCCAAACGCAGCATGACACCTTTCTTTCCCCATTGCTTAATACAAATTTAAAGAGCCTGAATTGGTTTTGCTTGCCTACATCTCTTGGAGCTGAAATCTCCTCGACAAAACCAATGATTTCACTGTAAACATTGAAAAAATCCAATCAAATAAATTCTAGAAATTTCAAGAGAAATATTAAAATACAATTCATACATACGTAGTCTTATCTTTGTCAATGAGTTCTTCATATCCTGCATTATCAGTTAATACGTATTTCTGAAATTGATCCTCTCCCTCATGGTTATTGTTGACATTATTTTCGTCCATGTTAATTGCATTTAAGTTGTTCTCGTTCATGTTTGCATGCATGCAAAAACGTTGTCGATGTGTCGAAATCAAAACTGGAATATTGATTTGAATTAATATTTAAATTATTTTTTTATTTCATATATTTTTTAACCTATATGTTGATTACTTTTATATTAATTTAGTACTGTTTTTTGATAATATACTACAATTTTTCTAATTAAACCTTTAGATAATATTAACTAAATTTTTTTTGTCAAATCCAGTTCAAGTCAAAAAAGCTAATCAGTAATTAAAGTGAAACGGAAACCCACGTGGTGAAACAAAAATCCACGTGGTGTGTCATACAGACATTAGTAAGGAAATAATTTATTAAAATCTTAATTCGCAATAAATACACAATACAATTAACTTGATTAATCGTTATTTAAAATTACTACATTTAATAATACATTTATTTTTGATTTAATGATTGTTTCGTTATTCAACATAACCTTTTATTGTGCTGTATATAATAAATTAAAAAGCATGCTAATAAATTTCTTTTTTCATAAATAGATATACTTATTCATTGATTTAAATGTTAACAATTCAAATATTTAATGAAGTAAAGCTCAATCAATTAGAAGGTACCGCGATTAAAATGGATTATTAAACACTTACCAATCAATCGATGTCAGGAACAAATTGTGAAATGAACTGCACACTGCACACTGGACACTACACAGCCACAAAGTCAAAAAAACGCGACATCTAACGTCTAATTTTTTTGTCACATATCGACGACCACTGACCAGATTACTTGTCAACCCTTCTCTCTCTCTTTCCTTCTCGCTTTCTCTCTCCTTCTCTCTTTTTTTCTCCCTCCCGTTTATACAGATAATATCTCAGCCAATCAGAATACGAATAAGCTGGCTTCACTTTTGCTCGGGTCTCTTTTTTATAAGGGGATAGTTTTCCCCTCTTTCGAATGCGATATCAAAAATAGGGGCTCTTGTTTAAAAAAATTTAAATTTTATGACGGGAGACAGTAATTTAGTTTTTTTTTATAATAATTAACTAGTATTAAGAATAGCATGAGAACTTTCATGATATAGATATAATATAAAAAAAGCAAGATTGAGAGTCGCTACTAAGATTTCCCATGAGGAAAGCACATCTGGAATAAGGTGATTATATAAAACCTGATAGTGGTCTAAGCCTGTGTACCCGACCTTACAATCGCTGCCTTATCCTACTTTGTCCCATTCGCATGCGTTGACAAGAGCCTATGATCATCACGTATATGTCTTGAAGCACAATCACGCTGACAAGAGGAAGAGCCATAAATATACAATCTATCTTTTTTTCCCACCAAATTTTCTCTTTGTAGAACTTTAAAATTTAACACTGAACCAGAATAAAATAAAATTATCCAAGTTACACAATTTAATCTTTTATATTAGATTTGTAACGGGATGCATTAGCTAGTACAAAAGGAATTTATTAAAGCACACACTCCCACGATGCAGAACTAACCGCCGCTCCGTTAAACACGTATGAGTATTCGCCTTTACGTTTGATACTTTCGTTTCAATGTCTTCTTTCCAACAGAGTTGAACTAACCATAAGTCATCTGACTTGTGACACTCAATCTATCTTAGATGTGAGTGACCTAATGCTAATTCCAACTAATCCCCTAGATGAAATCGGTTTAAAATTTAACAGGTGATAGATCCGTTAAACTAATAGGAATCGAAATAACGTAATGCGGTGAATAAAATTAATATCGTTTATCTCTAATAAACTACAGTTTTTGGCAGGCCGAAAGACTAACGTATGCGAATAAGATTTACAATGTTTAATAATAATACGGGTAGAAAGAGAGAGAATTCAAAATTCTGCTGCGAAATGTAACCTTCAGCGCGAATACAAAAATAACAGTCGCGATAGACAAAATAACTGTTGGTGATCCTGCGGGACCAGCTGCTCTGCCTCGCTCACTAATCTGCTGTTTCTCTAACAAAAGCTGCTGCTCGCTTGCTGCTGTATTTTGCTGCTACCGTGATGCTACTTGTGTGTACGTATCCAAAAAATCAAGAAAACTTTTGATGGAAATTCAGCAAAACACAGAGAAATCTATTTGTCGGTACTCTAATACACAACAGCTGAGGCTTAACTGAAATTTTGAACTCTCGCGCGCCCCTTCTCTCTCTTAGACGTTCGCTCTAGCATCGCGAGTGCTACCGAATCGCGAACGTATCTATTGATCGAATCGACTACCGTTGCAGATTATAAATAATTATGGCTCTCTCCATTCTCTTATCAAGTCTCTATTTTTAAGCTCAGAATAAATAGACGATCGTATAAAACAGCGTTTCAGACTACAAAAATATGTAATTAATTTTAGAGAAAAAAAAATCTAAATAATGTACAATAATGCGCACTTTTCAATCATAGATATATAGAATTTATATTACACAATGCAACAATAAATAACAATAGTCGAAATTTTACTACACATTATACTAACAATAACTAGTTTCATAATAAATCAGATTATAAAGTTTACAAATTTTATAAGGTAATTTATAATTAATAATAATTAATAATAATTAATTATAAAATCTCTGTATCTTTACGTAATTTCAGTTTATTACTGATTTCGTAGTATTAAGTGACAATGTAAAATTACAATTAAGTACGTCGACTAACAGTTGTTTGCGATAATTAGTTATAAACGATAGCGTCACTTTTGCTCTCAAAAATGACACTCTAAGAGCCATCTCTGGAGAAAAGGGCCCAAGTTTAGAAAGGGCCGCTCTCTCTCTCTCTCTAAAACTCTCGCCCATAGAGCAATAAAAAAATTCTAGATATGATAAGAAAATTTTTCCACCAATACAAAACTGGGTTGTCATAGCCTCATGAACCTAAAGATTTCCACTTAGCCCCCCCCCCCCCCCGGTATAAAAAGCTCTGCGCAAGCCCGTACAACGAAGAGTTTGTTCGGAAGTTCAAGAGTTTATGAGTCCAATAGCTTAGTAGTAAGAAGAAGCAGTAGAGAGGAACAGCCAGCCCGAAAGAAACGAGATCAGAGAGAAACGGAGAATCAAAGTCATAGAGAGCAGAGAGCAAGAGTAACATTACGATTGGATCTAACATTTGAATTAAAAAAATAAGTAGGTAAACTAGAGAGGCCAAAGATCAGAGGGGCCTCAGATGAGAGGGGGCCTCAAATCAAGGGGGCCTCATATCAGTGATCTGAAGTGCATGATCTATCAGATCAGCACTCCTATTGTTAGGTCATGCACCAAAGTCCCCGTCCCTCCCCCTATCCGCCCAATATGAAATGCGTTTTAAATATTAAAATTTATTTATGTTTATTTGAATTTAATTAATTTATGCAATTTATTTACGTGTATACAGTGTTATGCAGATTTAGCTCAGTGAAGAAAATGAGCAGACACCACAGGGAATCGATCTCGGATCCTATAGATCGATAGACCGTAACCTCTAACAATTGAGCCACGGCAGCTTTTAACTCTTGATAGTTCTTATTGCGTATATTAGCTACACAGCCAGAAAGAGACTAAAACAGCGTTCCCGCGCCCCCCCTCTCAAGTTCATTCGTATGTATGTGCACATTTTAAGAACACGCGTTATCATTATAGATATACATATATATATATATATATGTAAATTAAAATAATTTGCTTTCTTCACCTTTCCCGTCATAGGGTTAGTTTCGTGCTCGTGAGAGTTTACGCCGGCTCCCTTTACCGGAATTGAGCCTGCAATAAATCGCAGGGATGCAGCGTTGACGTAACAAAGCTGCGATCATAACTGTCCCCTTTGCATGGCATCCCTTGTGTTCTTTCGAAATCTTTCGCATCGCTTTGTGGGACAGAGGGGTAAAGGTGATCGTGAAGGCAGCTAGTTGGTATTGCAGTTTTTTAATTGTGTCATAAATAGTGCAGTACATTGGTTGACCATGGCGTTTTCGGTGAGCTCACTGAGTTGCGGGTAAGTACCGGCGAGACGCTGAGAGAGTCTAAGATTTTAATAGAATTGAGTTTTCTTTGTTGTCGATGTCGTCGACACGCTAGGCTCCGGTTTCGCTGAAGCCCGAACGTTCTGTGAAAGGCAAAAAGTGAATATTGCTTTTATTTACATCGTGCAATTAGCGCTAGTAATTTGAAGTTGAGTTTCGAGTTCGAGGCGACGGAGCGCGGCTAGAGTTTCGGCTAATGTGTTAGAAAATATGGTATGAAAGTATGTGACGAGTAAACAAAGTACGACATTGACATCATTACTTTTAACTTTGGTAAATTCGAAGAGAAATAAGTTTAAGTTAAACGAATCTATGAGTGGCAAGTAGGACTTTGTGTTGCGCGCTGGCACAAAGTCACCGCTGCGGGCAAACACAGCGCTCGACGATGACAAGACGTGGCAGGATTACTCCGAAAACGACAGCGGCGCGGGAAAACTAAGAGGACGGTATATCAACGGCCGATAGGCAGATCCGGTTACGGCGTTAAAAAGTTGGTCGGTTGTGTACACAAGAAAGACTGACGGCGGAGTAATTTCTTGATTGCATGAGGTGCAATTGTTTTATAAGGCCCGAGCTGAAAGACGCTACGCAAATTTGAAGACGAATTCCAGCGACAATTTTGCCCGTGACGTTCGCGCGTATTACGTCGCCGTACGCAAGGCGAGGGCAAGCCATTGGGCCAGTATCTTACGGCTTTCCTTTATATCGCGGGTAGGTTAAAACCGGGACTCTCAGAGTGGCGACAGCTGGAATTGATTAAATTAAACTTATATCCGAAACTGCAGAAGTACATTAGATAAAAAAGGTCAAAACGTTGGCGAAGCTACACGCTTGGGGGGAGAAGTTCGAACGTCAGCGCGACATTGATGATTTGTATCGGCAACCTTCAACTCCGCAGGAATCTTTAATGCCGGAGGTTGCGTACCAGGGAAACGCGGCGAATGAGAGGGCGAAATCTGACGCCAAAAACGCAAATTTCGCGGCAAAGGAATATATTGTCTCTGTCCAATCCACGAGTGAGAAGGGCCATTTGCAAATGGTAACCAAAGTCTGAGCGAAAGGAGTCCGTGGCGGCAAGACTTGGCGAGCTCATCGGAAATGTTACCGAAGGAAATGGTAGCCGCGTTATTGAACTCAGCACGATGCGTCGTCTGAGGGCACGAGTACAGTAGCGAATAATGCATCTGGACGTAGAGCGTTCCAGGGTGTATGCTATAAATGCGGGGGTGCGGGCAACGTAAAGCCGAGTGCACGAGCCCGCAGGATGTGCGGACTTCGCGGGGAAGTACGGGCTCGTAAATAGCCGCTGGAGCAAATAGTAGCGTGAGTCCCAGCCAACCTGCGAGGCACGGCGAAAGCAAAGGCCCAGTTCGCTGCTATAAATGCAAGCGGCTCGGTCACTACGCAAATAGGTGTATGCGGGAAGCGAAGGTGTCGCGAAGGTGCCAAGGTTGTGAAACAGAAAGTGAAACCTTGGAAATATGTCCGGAATACCTGGGATGGATTAAGGCAATGAGAAACTTCAACGCGGGTTCCGTGCGCCCGACGGGTCCCGCGTAGCGTCGCATGTCAGGGCACTTCACCCGGATGAGATCGCGTTTATCAGACTGTTCGAGAGCGGGCTCGCGGAATACCGCATATAGATTGAAACGCGACGAGTGGAGCGGTTATGTGACACGAGCGCGAGTGACGCGCGGCCAACTGCTCCAAGTTATCGCGAACGTACAGGACGCCAAACGTATAATTTAAGGAAAGAATTAGACTGGGTCGAATTCAATGAACATTGATTGAGATTGCGCGAGGGTGACTCGAAACGTGAAGGCGAGAGTCAGACTGCGCAAACGTTGGAAAAGAACCGGGAAAGTATTCAAGGAAGTCCGGTGGTTAGACGTGGATCGATCGGGAAGGATTCGACGAGAACATCAGTAGCGGATAGAAATATTGGAAACTTGAGCGAGACTAGGAAAACCACGCGGTTTTTGAGCAGATCAGAGAGGGGTGCAGAATACACATCACATGCCCCAAAGCAGGCTCATACCGCGAGACTAGGGCAGCACGACACGAGCAAAAACGAGCACTGGCATTGGGGGCAGGAGCAGGCCAAAGCGTTTGGAAAACTTAAAAAAGTGCTAACGGAGGCGCCGGTACTGGCGTAGCCGACTTCTCTTCCAAGTGATGGAAGATGGCCAGACAGGTTCATCTAAATAAAGAAAAAAGTGAGCTAAATGCACCGATTTCCTATAGGATCCTAAGTCTGCTACACATAGCGTGTAAACGGTAGAAGTGCTAATAAAACAGAGACTGACGGATGCGATAGCAGCAGGTGAAGGACTGTCGGATAACCAACACGGAAGGAATCACTTGTGGGACAGATTAATTGTGTATGAGACGAACGATGGAACTGTGATTAGACGAATCACTGCAGGCGTCGGTGCAGGGATCTATTCTGAGTCTGGAATTCTGGAATATACTGCATGAAAGATTACTGAGACTGAACTACCGAGACTGTTTATCTACGTCGATGACGTGGCAGCAGTGATAACAGCACGCACCCTGGAGTTGGCACAAATGTTATCTAACCGCACAATTCTACGAATCAACAGATTAATGACTAGACATGGACTGAGTCTGGCCATAGCTAAAAGGGAACTGATCCTTCTGACGGGAAGCAAGATTAACACTGTTATTCCAATGTCGATTGCTGATTTTCAGACAGAGACTAGAGGGACTGTATAACAGCTAAGACATCAGAGCCAGCCTGTACGTTTAAACCTGGTTCACCCTGACAGAACAGCCGACCTATCGTAGCAGGGAGAAGTATTATTACTTTTATCTATTTTCCAGCGGAGAGCAGTGTTAGCATTACTTCCTGTTGGTGAACTCGTATCGTATTCTCATTATCGTTATGTCTTTCGTCTCGTCCCATTCATTCGATCTTTATATGCCTTTGCACTCACTTGTTTTCGTCATTTACTCGACTTCTCCTTCTGCCTGTTTCCCTCGTAAAATAGCCTTGACGTAAGTCGCAGTTGTTTCCCAGTTCCGCAGTTGGTTCGGAAAGCCATTTCCCATAAGGATTCTGCGGGGTCCTTTATGATTTTCTTTATCTATGTACAGGGATGATCGGGTAAGAGTAAGGTTAATTGTAATAACCCAATAACTCGATAACCCAAATAACCCAATAATCCGATAACCCCAATAATTCAATAACCCCAATATCCCAAAAAAATTGTAGGGTCAAACAACAGTGACCTTGAGCTTAAACTTCAGGTTAATTTTCAAAGTCGACTTCATGTATTCAAAGCCTTCATGAGAAGTGTCATTTTCCATTTTGTGGGATAACATGTTATTTCTATTCTTTTTTCTGGTGTGATTCCAGACAAACCTACAAAGTTTCAACTAAATTGTTTAATAACACTTTTTTAGTATTGTTTATGACAATAGTGATTCGCGAACCATCCTTCTCAGGATAGTTCAAGTGTAATTTTCTTAGTGACTTAAAAGGAGGGAATATGCCGGATTATTCGAGAAACGAAATTGTTGATATTCTGTTGTCTCTCGCGGCATGTCAAGGCCGATATCGTGCTGCGGCAAGGTATTACCGCCAAAATTACCCAGGGAGGCTTCACTACCCGAACCACGTGAGAATCCGAATCATCGAGCAAAAAGAGAGATGTCGACCCCGAATACGCAGAAATCGTCGTCACATTATGATGCCGAACAACGATGATCCACGAATTCTCGTCGTTTTGGCAATGGTTGATTTGGATCATCATATCTCGTTGCGTGAAATTGCTGTATTCCTTAACCTCCAGTGCATCGGCTATATCTCAGCTCCATATAACATGATTGAGTAGGTTGTAAACATTAATACTCGTCTGTTCCATTGTCTTGGTTCGTTTGCGTTAGTCATCAGGTGGCTGAAAGCAGAGGTTCTCTCTACCGTTTTCTTAGCTGTCTCTTGTATGTGTGACCAGAACGTAAGTTTTTATTTACAGTCACACCAGGTTCATAACCGTCCCTCTAGTCTCTGTCTGAAAATCAGCAATCGACATTGGAATAACAGTGTTAATCTTGCTTCCCGTCAGAAGGATCAGTTCCCTTTTAGCTATGGCCAGACTCAGTCCATGTCTAGTCATTAATCTGTTGATTCGTAGAATTGTGCGGTTAGATAACATTTGTGCCAACTCCAGGGTGCGTGCTGTTATCACTGCTGCCACGTCATCGACGTAGATAAACAGTCTCGGTAGTTCAGTCTCAGTAATCTTTCATGCAGTATATTCCAGAATTCCAGACTCAGAATAGATCCCTGCACCGACGCCTGCAGTGATTCGTCTAATCACAGTTCCATCGTTCGTCTCATACACAATTAATCTGTCCCACAAGTGATTCCTTCCGTGTTGGTTATCCGACAGTCCTTCACCTGCTGCTATCGCATCCGTCAGTCTCTGTTTTATTAGCACTTCTACCGTTTACACGCTATGTGTAGCAGACTTAGGATCCTATAGGAAATCGGTGCATTTAGCTCACTTTTTTCTTTATTTAGATGAACCTGTCTGGCCATCTTCCATCACTTGGAAGAGAAGTCGGCTACGCCAGTACCGGCGCCTCCGTTAGCACTTTTTTAAGTTTTCCAAACGCTTTGGCCTGCTCCTGCCCCCAATGCCAGTGCTCGTTTTTGCGCGTGAGCTTCGTAAGCGGCGCCTTCATTTCGCTCTCATGCTCGATAAATTGGGCATATCACCCACACATACAGAGGAAGCGTCGTAGTTGTTTGACATTTCTCGGCTGAGAAAACTTAACCACCGGCTGGATCTGGTCTGCATCAAGTTGCAGCCCCTGACTATGCAGATGGTATCTCAGAAATGTCACCTCCGAGCATCCGAATTCGTACTTTCTTATGTTTACTTCGAGTCCCGCATCAACCAATTTGCGCATCGCCCGCACGAGCCACGCTAGATGGTCGCCTAAAGTCTCCGTTACGACTATAACGTCATCAAGATACTTAAACACGAACGGCTCGAACTGAGGACCGAAAAGCGCATCCATCAGACGCATAAACGTTGCCGGCGCATTCATTAACCCGAAGATCATGTAATTACATTCAAACAGACCCATCCCTGGAACTGCGAATGCCGTACTTTTACTTTCTTACTTTCTTCGCTCGACGGTACCTCCAAGTATGCGTTCTTCAAATCGATCTTCGAAATAAATCGCGCCCCTCGCAGTCAACCGAGAATCGCGTCGATACTTGGTATTGGGTATACATCCGCTTTTGTCACCTAATTTACCGGTCTTAAATTTATGCACATGCGATTCGTGCCATGCTGCTTCTTTACGATCACCGCCGCGCTGCTCTAATCACTTTATGATTTAAGAATCAACCCGGACTTTAACCATTTTTCGTTTCGCGGCGCATGAATTCCATCACCTGTGGCAAATATCGCCTCAAGGGGGTTTTCACTGGCCGCCCACCCTGCACGTCTATCTCATATTAGGTCAAGTGCGTGCGTGCCGGCGATTTCTTCGGCACTAACTGCCGCACCAATTGCTTTACCAGTTCGCGCTGCGAAGGTCGCGGCTCAGAAAGCCGAGCAACCTCGGCTCCAACATGAGCCCGCGCGAATCCCGAGTCGTTCGGAAACTCAACTTTCTCGCGTTTCCATTACGCGAACTAGTGCCAAGGACCATTCCTTATACGCTAACGTCTTTCCGCGTGCTCCGTACCGATGCCAAACCCTTGGATGATGTCTATCCCGACTATCATGTCATACCGCATCGGCACGTCTACAACTCGCGTTATCACTTCACACGCCACTCCATCGATTTCAACTCTAAGACGAAGCCTCCCCACGATTCTCGTTTTCGCCCCTGCGAAACCAAACACCGCCACATCACACGGCTCAATGCGGTCCGCGAACTTGTGGTGCACGCGCAACCCTACAATGGTCAACATCGCTCCTGAATCGTACAGTGTACTGTACGATCTGCCTGCGATGTGCGCAACCAAAAGTGCACGATTCTCCACCACGTTCACCCTCGGTTCGCCCAAGCACACGCACACGCATAAATACGAGACCTTCTCGCTGTCCTCCGGCTTTTTGTCCTCGACCCTAGTATGCGTCTTTCCCGCCGATTCCTCGCGCATCATTTCGTACCCCGAGCCACTTGTTGCCCCCAATAACGACGTTCTAACCGTAACCTTGCCGCTCAGCATCATGAACTCGCTTGACGAGGTGATGGATCGCGACAACGTCTCGTTTACACCGCCAAAGTCGTCCGACCCTTGTCTCGTGTCGTGCTGCCCTAGTTTCGCGGTATGAGCCTGCTTTGGGGCATGTGATGTGTATGCTGCACCCCTCTCTGATCTGCTCAAAAACCGCGTGGTTTTCCTAGTCTCGCTCAGATTTCCAATATTTCTATCCGCTACTGATGTTCTCGTCGAATCCTTCCCGATCGATCCACGTCTAACCACCGGACTTCCTTGAATACTTTCCCGGTTCTTTTCCAACGTTTGCGTAGTCTGACTCTCGCCTTCACGTTTCGAGTCACCCTCGCGCAATCTCAACCAATGTTCATTGAATCCGACCCAGTCTAATTCTTTCCTTAAATTATACGTTTGGCGTCCTGTACGTTCGCGATAACTTGGAGCAGTTGGCCGCGCGTCACTCGCGCTCGTGTCACATAACCGCTCCACTCGTCGCGTTTCAATCTATATGCGGTATTCCGCGAGCCCGCTCTCGAACAGTCTGTTAAACGCGATCTCATCCGGGTGAAGTGCCCTGACATGCGACGCTACGCGGGACCCGTCGGGCGCACGGAACCCGCGTTGAAGTTTCTCATTGCCTTAATCCATCCCAGGTATTCCGGACATATTTCCAAGGTTTCACTTTCTGCTTCATAACCTTGGCACCTTCGCGACATCTTCGCTTCCCGCATACACCTATTTACGTAGTGACCGAGCCGCTTGCATTTATAGCAGCGAACTGGGCCTTTGCTTTCGCCGTGCCTCGCAGCTTGGCTGGGACTCACGCTACTATTTGCCCCAGCGGCTATTTACGAGCCCGTACTTCCCCGCGAAGTCGCACATCCTGCAGGCTCGTGCACTCGGCTTTACGTTGCCCGCACCCCCGCATTTATAGCATACACCCTGGAACGCTCTACGTCCAGATGCATTATTCGCTACTGTACTCGTGCCCTCAGACGACGCATCGTGCTGAATTCAATAACGCGGCTACCATTTCCTTCGGTAACATTTCCGATGAGCTCGCCAAGTCTTGTCACCACGGACTCCTTTCGCTCAGACTTTGGTTACCATTTGCAAATGGCCCTTCTCTCGTATATTCCTTTGCCGCGAAATTTGTGTTTTTGGCGTCAGATTTCGCAGTTTCATTCGCCGCGTTTCCCTGGTACGCAACCTCCGGCATTAAAGATTCCTGCGGAGTTGAAGGTTGCCGATACAAATCATCAATGTCGCGCTGACGTTCGAACTTCTCTTTATTAAAAATTCTTCTTTATTAAAAATTTGTACAACTCTTTTTCCTAACCTAGACATATCTCATATAAATCTTGAATAAAATTTATATATATTGTAACGGGGTGCGAATTCCGTTCTATTTTCTTTGTTTCGCCCGATGCGCAGTCGTACTATTTCAGCACGGTGAAATTGAAATAATCAAGTTTTGCTAACCGGAGAGCAGGAGGGGACAGGAGTCAGTCAACCAAATTGCTACTAATGACAACGATACGTCAACGTTTAAATCATACACGGTTTAGTTTATTTATCAAGTAATTTACAACACGTTTGGCCATTTACGCTTGTACGGCGTGCGCGAGAATCTTACACATCGGCATTTCGTTTATAATTTCTCACTCGCGATATTCGTTTTCATGCACGCTACCGATTTTCTCACAATCGCCGGTGTAAGGGGAGAGCAATTAAGCGCGGTCGTTTAACAAAAATCGCGATGCAAAGCTGGCCAGCTTATCTTATGTGAGTAGACACGTTGTCAAGGGGAGCAGCTTAGTATCGCCTCTGGTTTCTCAGGTTGCTGTCTCTATCACGATAAAGTATTTATATTGTCGGGTGGATGGATTTCACGACCTCGTGGTTGGCCTATGATGGCGCTATCACCACTCACTCCGACCGATAACAACAACGGCAATTATCTATGGACTCGCTTCCGCACTCTTTTAATTGTTCGTGTCTGCGTCTGGCTCCTCTGCGCTTTTTAATGCTCGGATGGCTAATTCTCTACTGGTTCTTTTTACCTTCGCGAGCGTTCCGTCCGTATCGGACCGAGTTCCCGTTTTCCGCTTTCCCCTGCCAGTAGGTGCTGCCCTCGTAGGCAGCCGTGTGATCGAGACGGTAGCGCAAACAAGACGTTTACCGTCACAATATATTGCACAAAATTTGTATAAACTGATAATTTTTTTTAATCAAAATCATTTTGATTGTTATTTTACAGTAGTTGACTGGTTGATTTATAATTAAAGTGTTTTATGCTTGTGCTGATGGTCAAGCGTAATCGCTATACATCTAATATAAAGTATTACAAAAATTTTCCGCAAACCCAGAAATGATGGGACTGAGGATGTTAAAGCACTGACTAATTTCTGTTATATAATGGTCAATCGCAATGTTTTTTACGAATTATAATCAGCTATATCAGATCAATGTACTATTTTCGAATATACCATACATATGCATTTATGAATCAGTTGTAGAAATGTTTTTGACATTTGGACTTTATTAGTTCATTCGACAGATTGAGTATTTAAAAATAGTACAATGATTACACATAATTCCTTGTAACTGCAAGCAAAATTGCAAGTGGTTATTATATAAGTATATAAGAGAAATCAGTCAGTGGATTAACGATTTCAGTTCAATCATTTCTAGGCTGGCGGATAATTTTTGTAATACACTATACTGTGTGTATAGCGATTAGGCTTGAACATCGGCATGAGCGTACAGCACTGAATTCGTAAATTGTTGTAAGGAAAGGCGGAGGAAACCAAACGCACACACGAGTTACAAAAGATGTTTATTGCTGCTTTCTTCTAAGCGGTCGCAGAAGGAGAGAGCTCCTTGCTTATACAGAAACGGCGGCTCGTTGGCCTAGTCTTGAATGCACAGTACACACACAACGCACGCGCATGCGCATACATAGGAAATGCTGAGCAAGTTGATTTTAACACTCCCTCTCTTGCTTTGCATTGCATATGTCCAAGTACAAAGAATTTTTTTTATAAAAAACACAAATAAAGCTTTAAATACAAACAAAAAAAAACTTCTAAATACAAAAAAATTTAAATACAAACGAAAAACTTCTAAATACAAAAATTATAAATACAAACGAAAAACTTCTAAATACAAAAATAGGAACTGACTTTTTCTTATAATTAACTTAATTCTTTCTTCTAAATGAAATTCTTCTAAATTCATCTACCTCGATCATCAACGTCTCTCATTCAGCATTATTAGTAACAGCTACCTCTGAAAAATTCAAAAGGAATTTTTATACATATATATCAGTTGTAATGGTTCAGCAATATATTTCTGTATTTTCTAAAGGGCTGAAGAGAAAGTGGCTTAGTAAATATATCAGCAACATTATCATGTGTAGATACCCCTCTAATACTGACTTTACCTTCTAAAACACACTGCTTCACGAAATCTCCATGAGTATCAGACAATTTTCTTTTAACACCAGTTCTTTCCCTTTCAACCAGATGTTTCTTAATCTCTTCTAAAGTATCATCAAAATCTTTAAGTTTATGGCTACCCTCCTTTTGGGTACAATCTCTGGCAGACTGATTATCACAGTAAAGAGTAACTGGATACATGGTGTAGCCTAATATATCTCTTAATGCCTTATCCAACGAAATGATGTCTTTGCATACCTCACTCATCGCCAAATACTCTGACCCACAGGTTGAAGAAGTTACCAAAGTTTGTTTATGACTTCTCCATGCAACAGTGTCTTTATATAATGAAATGACCATGCCACTAGTGGAAGTGGAATCTGGCCAGTCTTTAAAACTTGAATCAGAGTAGGCTTCCAAAGTGTCACCATCACTTCTAAATGTAAGTCCTAACTCAGCTGTTCCCTTTAAGTACCTAAGTACTCTTTTGACGTCTAACCAATCTTCCTCGGAGGGATTAGATTGCTTACGCGAGAGGAAATTTACTGCAAAGGAGATATCCGGTCGTGAAGCATTTGCCAGGTAAGAAATACATCCAATGACCTCTCTATATGGAACATCTAATTTTCTCATAGTCTTATCTTGAACTTGATTGATTTTCTTGCTTCTAGCTTGTCGAGTGACCATAGGTGTTTCGTGTGGATTACAATCAGTCATTCCAAACCTTTCTAACACCTTGTAAACATACTCTGTTTGATTGATTTTCAATATTTTGCTACCTCTATCTCTCTTTATGGTCATACCTAAGAATTGTTTTGGTTCGCCCAAATTTTTCATTTGGAAGACGCCGCTCAAATGATCTATTATTTCTTTTAATTTCTTTGAACAATTGCTCGCCGTAATAATGTCATCCACATACAAGACTAGAAAAACAATAATCCCTTTATATCTATAAGTAAACAAGCAGGGCTCATTAATATCCTTTTGCAAACCCAGTTTTAATACTTCTTCTGTGAACCGTTCATTCCACTTCTTGGGACTTATTTTTAAACCATACAGTGCTTTATGTAATCTACAAACTTTAGTCTTTCTAGTGAATTCATCTACTTCTAAACCCTCTGGTATTTCCATATAGATTTCTTCATCTTCATCTAAAGTACCGTTTAAGAAAGCTGTTTTTACGTCTAACTGGCGGACTTCTAAATCCAGCTTGTTTATAACAGCTAGAGCTGCTCTTATAACCGGCAGTCTAGAAACTGGTGCATATGTTTCTCTGAGCTCATAATTATTTTTATCCATAAATCCTCTAATAACGAGCCTACCTTTTCTGTTCAATATATGTAATTTATCTAATTTCTTCTTAAATACCCATCTAGAATCGATAACGTTTGCTCGTTTACCATTCTTCAAGACTGTTGGCCTGTCCACCAAACTCCAAACTTTGTTTATTTCCATTGATTTCAACTCTTCTTTAACTGCTATAAGCCATTCACCTTTGTCTTCCATACTCATTGCTTCTTTAAAACTAATGGGATCATGATTTACAACAGCTAAAAGAGCAAATGCTGACTCATCTTTATCTCCTGAGCCAATGCCTACTATTTTACTTAAAAACGCAAAGCTGGTATTTACTACCATTCGAGCATCAGGAATTCCTTTATCCATGGCCTTATAGTCTTTGGCAGTTTTTACATTTCTTTTCGGTTGCTTTCTCACGGGCTCTACACCTATAGTTTGTTCCGTAGATCGGGTCTTCTTATTCTCTTTAGATTCAGGTATGACTGAACTGTCAACTCCCATGTTTTGGTTTAATGTCTGTTGTAGGTTTTTAAAGTTGTTTTCTTCGACTTCTAATATTTCTAAATTATCTCCATATAAATGCACTGTATTTTCTTTTACATCTTCTAATTCACTATCCTTTTCAAAAATTCTTTTGTTCTCAATATTTTTGTATGTAAGTTTTTCTTTGATTTTAACATGTTTTGAGTGAACAAATTTGCCCGAGCTGGGGTGCCAAAGTATATAACCATTTGAAAACATAGATGTCTGACCTACCAGCACACCTTTAATAGCTTTGGCTGAGAATTTTGTTTCAAGGGCGTGTTTCGCAGCATAAGCAATACTTCCAAACCTTCTAATTTTATCTATGTGGCATTTGCTTTCAGGATTTATTAACTTCAAAGGGATCTTGAAATCAATTGATTTATTAGGAGTTCTATTATACAAGTTTATAGATACATCCACAGCAAACGGCCACATACTCTTAGGCAGATCAGAATCAATCATTAATGACCTGGTTTTCTCAATAAGGGTTCTATTAAATCTTTCTGCGGTACCATTATGTGGTGGAGTGTGTGGGCTAGAAAAATTTGGTTCTATGCCCTCCCTTTTCATTACTTCTAGAAACTTCCCTCCTGTGAATTCAGTACCATTATCAGCTCGGATAAAACTGACCTTTTCATTTCTACCAAGCAGATTTCGTGCTCTAATCAGGAAAACCTCTAAACAATCACCTGACTCAGACTTGTGTTTTACCGAATAGGCCAATGCAAATTTGGTGCAGTCATCCACAAAAACTATTATATATCGACATTGATCTGGGAATGAAATTGGTTTGATTGGACCAATGGTATCGGCATGAATCATAAAAAGTGGTTTGGTAGCTCTGGTTCTTGTTTCTTTAAACGGTAGTTTCGTCAATTTTGCAAGGATACAGGTCTCACAGTTCATTATATTTTCGTCGAATTTTATTCCTTTCAAATTTACATCTAATTTCTGTAATTCTTTGAGATAAGCTAACGAAGGGTGACCTAATCTAACATGCCATAACATACCTTTGTTAAATTTTTCAGTGTGTAATTTTTCTAATTCAAATGACGTGAATAGGTTTTCTATTTTATCTGCATCTTCTAAACTATCTATGTCCACCAATTTGCAATTTAAATGTTTGAGTGACGGATTATTGTTAAGTGTTGAACTAGAATTGATTTCCTCCACAATGCACTCCCTCTCAAGTTCAGCATCTATATTTTTATTTTGGTTATTTTCGTCTAACACGTTAGATGATTT
Source organism: Phymastichus coffea (assembly GCF_024137745.1). Lineage (NCBI taxonomy): Eukaryota > Metazoa > Arthropoda > Insecta > Hymenoptera > Eulophidae > Phymastichus > Phymastichus coffea. The sequence goes on along the minus strand of NW_026706818.1, from coordinate 10,068,199 downwards.
AACAGGAGTTTCCTCAGGGGCTTCATCAAGAGTGATCATTCTCGCGTTACATCTATAACTATGATATTTTTCCTCTAGAACATCAACGGGACTCTTAATACTTAGTGAAATTATCCAATTTGGTTTATTATAAACGCCTGACAAATACACATGATTTGTTTCTTTGTCAAAAACCTTCAAAATTCGATCATCTAAATATATACTAAAGCCTGCATCAACAAACTTTCTAAGCGACATTAGATTTTCACTAATATTTTCCGCAGCTAGAACGTTTGGCAGTACAACAATTTTACCCTGACTATCAAGTTTTTCTAGAACAAGGTCTCCTTTTCCATCTATTTTAATATCAGCAGTACTATTTTTATTTGCACTTCTAATAACCGCCCCAGGACATTCCTTAAAGTTGGATAGAATAAAGCCTTTATTTATTATATGTTCTGTTGCACCGGAATCAGCCAGGAAACTTATATTATGAGTTGAGGTATGAGTATTACTCTTACCTTGAATCGCTGCATGTGCTGCTGCAGTTTTGGCGTTATTCTGATGCTGATTGTGCGGGGTGTATGGTCTAGCGTTGGATTTAAAAGATCGACTTTTACCTCTAAATATACTCCCGCCTCTGTTTCCTTTATTGTTTTTACCTCGATTATTACTATTTCTACCTCTGTTATTATTATTATTGCCTCTTCCTCTAAAAACTCCGTTGTAGCCGACTCCCTCTGAACTTTGACCCTTTTTGTAATTACCTCTATAAATATTATTTACGTACCCTCTAGATCCAGAATTGCCTCGCCCATTGTTCGGACAGTTTCTTCCGTTGTGAGAAGCTATCCTTCGGCAAACATAACAGAACCACTCATTTGTTGTAATGAGTGGGCAGTCATCTTTTGCATGTCCATGCTTATTACACCGCCAGCAGGCATCAGTGCCACCACGGTGGCCAAAAGCAGTCTGAGCCGCGTCTGCTACGTTTGCCTGACCTCTAGCTTCTAGCTGTCTTCTATGTGCATCTGCTTCTAACTACAACACGATAGATTTTATTTCATCTAAAGTCATGTTACTGTTTTCCGGATTTGCCTTTTTGATCGAATATGCAATGCTAAGTCCTGGGAATTCGTCTTTTACAGCCTGATAAAATGCACATCTTTTTTCAGCCTCGGTAAGAGGTAATTCCCTTCCACAAAGTTCTGACTCTTTTATTATAGCATTAAACCTGTCACAAAATTTATCGACCTTTTCGCTTCTACCTATTTTCATGGAATAGAGTTTAGCTCTTACTGTTACTTCAGAGACGTTATTCTCAAGTTTCTTTGCATCTTTTATTATTGACAAAATAGCAATAGGATCTTTAACATCTAAAATTTTCTTATGATAATCTTCTTCTAAATGATTGATAATTATGTCTCTTACTATTTTGTTTCTTCTAGACTTTTCAAATGTATCATATGGCTTAGCACAAGATGTTGAAGGATCTATTACATCTAAAAGATCTCTGGCTTCTAATTCAGAATTCAAATAGTCAAACCAAATGTTTAGGTTCATGTTTCTAGTTAATTTGTATTCACGTTTAAAATTATCTTTCGCTACATTATTGTTTTTCGCAATTGAGTGTGCTAACGCGTCTATAGATTCAGATAATTCTTTATTGACGTCAAAAGAATTTTCAGTAACTGATTCTCTCACAGTGTTAATTGAAACTGGTTGTACTACATTTTGAAAATTAATGTTTGTGTCATCTAATATATCCGAATTATTCGGTATTCGGGTTGCTAGATTAGTATTATTCAGAGGAGTCGAGCTATTCGGAGTTAATGAATTGTTGGGCTGTGAGTGATTTACCTCTAGACGTCTAATAGTAGCGTTTTCTAACTCTAAGTTCTTTTGAAGCACTCCTTCTGCTGCTGCCACGGCTGACTTCAGAGTTGCAGTCGCTGCTTCATTAGATCTCAGCATCTCTTCCACTTGATCTAATCTCTGTCTGAGCATGCTGTTTGCTCCTCTGTCGGACGGCAAAAGAAAAGCGGCTGGGGTGCTTGGTTCCAGTAAACCAGGGAACCTCTGATTTAATCTGCTGATTACTTCTAGAGTAACTCTGTCAATAACGGCATCAGCTATTCTGGCAGAGTCTCCAGATATCGTTTGGATATCCGGAGCAGGATTCATCAGAGGTTGTGCTGGGAAGCCATCGATACCTTCCGGAGTTATAGCATTTTCCTCAACCGAACCGGAGCTTCTTAGAGCCTCCTCAACAGAATTGTTGCTGTTTTCGTCATCTATGTGGAATGAAAAATTTAATTAGTGTTTGGATTTTGTTTATAATTTCTATAATGAACTTCTAGTGGCGGATCCGCACATCTACTTCTAATATGGCTTCTAATTAAGTTTTTTTTGGTTTTATATGCATATAATTTTATTTGATTGTTATCATTTTGTTATACTTAACATGAGAAACATGACCCTGTCTTAAAGTGGGTGGTGTTCCCGGAGGAGTGCCACTTTCAGCATGACCATATTTTGGGATATCTCCCATTTCGATGTGTTGTAGACCTCTAGATAAGTACCAAACATTTTAATTAGTTTCTCATGGATATAGAGCAGTTTCTTTTCCTTCCCATCAAAACGTTTGATAGTTCGGATTGGAAACGACGTTTGCTCTTTGCACACACTGGTACTCAACACGTGCACTCCACTAAAGGATCGTACAACGACAAAGTCCCTTAAGCAGGGCGCGATCGCACACATGCAAAGCACCAGGAATGTGTTCCAAGCTTACGTTAGTCTGTTGAGAGAAAAACGTTCGAACATCGCCCGAAATTTCTCGACTTTACAATTTAACTTTATGTTATGATTAGTTTCACTTCAATTTAGTACATTATAACATTTTATAATTTCAACAACTTTCTAATTTTTCATCAATAGAGTGCGTCTAGTTTATTCTTCGAATACTTCTAATTTTTATTTAACTCCAATCGTTCTAATTTATTCTTCTAGTTAATTCTATTTAATTTCACAATCACATCTTTTTTTCGAAATACGTCTATTTTATTATATCTCATCATTTAATGATTTGATGATTTGAAATTATATTTCAGTTATTTTGTTTTCGTTTTACATTCTTTCTTATAGTTTTTTTTTCTGGAATTTCAGACACGCGCCGACCTGTTGTTCGGTTCTTTATGCCTTCTACACGTGCTCGGCTCGGTGTCATGACGTCGCGCCTTTGTTTTACCGGTCGAGACATGCAACGCTTGCTGTCGAACGAACTTCCAAAATTTTATTACGACAGCCTCTGAGAGAGAGCTCGCGATGCTACTTTCTTTAACAAGTTTTTTTTTTATTACCAATCCTCTGATAACACTCACGCTTCTAAATCGCAGCCTTTTTTATTTATTTTTATAAAAAACTCACACTTCTGTAACACTCGCGATTTCGTCAATTTTCATCTACACTTTTCATCTAAATCACTCACTTTTACTTACTTGATTATTTATCAATCTTCACGCAACGGAAGCGTGCTGGGGCCGATAACCTGTTGTAAGGAAAGGCGGAGGAAACCAAACGCACACACGAGTTACAAAAGATGTTTATTGCTGCTTTCTTCTAAGCGGTCGCAGAAGGAGAGAGCTCCTTGCTTATACAGAAACGGCGGCTCGTTGGCCTAGTCTTGAATGCACAGTACACACACAACGCACGCGCATGCGCATACATAGGAAATGCTGAGCAAGTTGATTTTAACATAAATCAAATAGTTAATTATTGTAAAATGATAATAGAAATTATTTTTTTTAATCCACTAATCATCAAATTCTCACGGAAGAACTTATCCTATATTTTTGGAAGAGTATTCATTAAATAAAAATTGATAAGTATACAATTATATAATAAGGAAAATTTATTTTATAATGATAATCATTTTTGTTTTATTTTACATGATAATTAGATATTTGGATATACGATGATGGAGAATCATCCTTTTTATTGTTTAATAAATAAGGAAAGCCTTTAATTCTTTCCTCAATCAACATTTCATTGATTAAAATTTGTCAGCCTTATCAGGGTTACGAAGATAGTTATGCAAGTTATCCATTGTAAAATTTTTTTTCACATTTCATAAAACATTTGATATTTATACTGTTTTATGAAATGTGAAAAAAATTTTTAATGATCTATAACTTGCATAACTATCTTCGTAACCCTGATGAGGCTGGCTGACAAATTTTAGTAAGTGAAACATTGGTTGAGGAAAGAATTAATGGTTTTTCTTATTTATTGAACAATTCGAAGATTCTCCATTATCGTATATTCAAATGTCCTCTATAATAATAATCATTATTAATTTTTTGATTGAAAACAAATTATTAACTTATACAAAATTTGTAAAAAATTCGTACAAATTCTGGAAAAAACTTGTACGTGTTTTACACAAGTTTTGTACAAGTCTTGAAAAAATCTCCCACCAAACTTGCACACATTCTTTTATGATTTCTATAGAAGTTGCGTACAAATTTCATATGTCTGTTTTCAGGGAGAAAATCTTAATTTGAAAGTCAAGGGCTTCCACAAATTCTCTGACATTTTTTCATCTCTTTTTAAAATACTGCGTAATAAATCAATATTGCATCGTTCTTGCATCTTTCATATACGTTTTCTGTATATGCTTTGGCTAATATTCATGAAATTAAACCTTTGGTTGATATATTATGGTACGCAAAATCGACTTTTTCGAGATATATGATGCAAGAAAGCTGTTCAATTTGATTTTCTTCATATTCGCATATTTCAGGAATAATTCAACCATTTTCGATAGAAAAGGGCTTATTTAAATGTGCATGTTGAAAAATGGTTCCATTCCATTATTAACTGAATTGTAGTATAATTGTTATCAAAGAAATGTTTGAAGTTGTACTTTGTTTAAAATATTTTTCTTATAAATACGAAAATAACGCAAAAGTTTGTTAATTATTGACAAACTATTCCTAAGGATGCATACAGTCAGTATTGTAAGACACGTTGAATATAAATGGTCCGTAGATTGCAGTAAACTTAAATTATTATATGTCCTTTCAGAAATTAACGTCATAGTATATGTGGTCGAATATTATTCTATGTGGATAATTGAATATTTGAACACACACTTTTCAAGAAAGATAAAATATGACAGACTGTTGATTTTGTAATCTCATGCATTACGTATTATCAAGAAATAGAAACCATCTAAATCTACAGTACACTAGGTATCACTGTAGAATTATTTTTCTCATTAGATGTTAAGCTTATAAAAATTCACATAAAAATTCACATTGCCAATTAACCGAATTAAAAATCATTACTTAATAAAAATCGTTATTTGAAGAGTGAACATAGATTTCTCTTTAAATCTTTCAATAATAACTAATAGTATTCAAATGAACGTCATAGTGGATACTCGTCGAGTCTTTACTACAAAATATTAAAAATAACAATTACGTAGGATTGAAGAGTATTCAATTTCATAAAAACTAAATATTTTATAATTATAATTCAATATGTACAAATACGTATATTTGTCACTACGACCATACCTACCAGTATCTTTTAAATTAGAAATATTAATCTACATTTCTTATAAAGTGAATAATATCATATATTTCTTATTCATAGATAATGAAGGTAAAAATTGATAAGAAAGTAGGCATTGAAGAAATTATATTTCTTTATTTACTATCACTTAGTTTCCATAAAAATCAGATACAAAGCTTTAGAAAGATGTGAATGAATGCGGAAGGAAGGAGGTATACAGAGAGTAGCCCGGGAATCAAGGCACACGCTGTTTGCGCAAGCGCAACTACCGTTGTCACGAGCATTACCTACTGGAGGAACAAGGATGGCTATATAACTTACCAATTCAGAAAGCACATGTGGAAAGAGATGGGTATACATTTGGTACAAGAAAGAGAAGCGGTAACCAGAGAAAGATAGACATTGAAAGGGAATGGATATAAACAAAGAGAGCAATATGAACGACAGATGCACAACAAAGATTGAGGAGTAAGAGAGATAGAGAAATAGCATACCTCGTAGGGGCTCAAGGTGTCCTGGCAGAACAGTTTGCGTCCCGGGTCAGCGAAATCAGGATTAGCTTTTGCGCAGCAGAAATTCGTAACATTTATATTTCATTACAAAATAATTAAAATTGAAATAAGATTTTATAAATCAAAGTAAAAATTGATTACACTAATTTTAATCAAATTGTAAAACGCTCTAATTAAAAACAATAAAATATCTTCACGTTCAAATATTATATTTGGAAATATTTCAAAATCATTTTATTTCTAATTAATCGAGTATAATATTTAAATATGTAAATCGAAAAAGATTGTTTGAAGTAAAAAAATTAAACATTATTACAGTATATAATTTTTAGGAAAAAATGAAAATTTGGTATATTAATATTTGCTACTTTATTAACATTGTGAAGACAATAATAATGATATCATTTTCATTTGAAATTATTATAAAAACTGACAGTACTTCGATTACAGTTGAGGAAGGTACAAATTTACTTTTTACTGTATTGTAAGTAAACTAGCGCGCGCGGTATGAATTTATGCTTGCAATTTTGTATTCTACAATCAAGTTGTTATAGAATAATGAAAACCCTCTAAATCAATTTTGTATGATGTTGGATTATATTCATTGAATTATATTCTTGTTGAGAAACCCGTAAAACTTGAGAAATCATGCAGATAAATATGTTCTACATGTCGAGAATAGCAAGTAAGATATAATAACACAGTGGTTAAGAACTGTTCCTTCAGTATGAATTATTACTTAGTTTTATGTTTTGATATTTGAATTTTTTATGATTACTTTTTCTGGTCAAAGAAAAAAATTAGTAGGTTGAAAATGTTTTTTCCTGATACTACTCTGAAAGAAAAACAATTAACGTCTGATTCAGATGTAGTTAACTAAAAACATATGCTGAAAAGATATATCTAATGCTTTAGTAAAAAATAAAACATTTATCATTTTACAATAAAGAATTCTTCCAGTTATGATAATATCGTTATTTTGTATATTTTCAATATTTAAATAACCTAGAGAATCAATTGTTTAGGATTTTATTTTAATGCAACTGTGTAATATGTAGTTTTGTTGAAGTAATCAAGTTATAACATTTTTTAAACAATACATAATTTTTCTTAACATACGTTTATTTAAATACCATTATGTAGATTTTCCAAAATGTTGATCATTTTAAAACATATTCTTACAGCATCTTGATATTTAATATCCGCACCGTCGATTAAAAAAATCCACATTCGTTACCACATACCGACAAAATAGTTGAATTGAAACTACAATAATTTGCATAATAAAAAATGTATTATGTGAACATCGAAATATGTATTTTCAAGCTTTTGTTAAATTTCATTCCATGCTTTTAATAACTTTTAAAAGCATTGGCTTTTCAATAAATTTTGATAATAAATTTAATCTTTTGGTCGTACATAATCTGTTCGTACTTTAGTTTCGAATATTGGATTTAAAAAAAACTTGTCTGAATTGAAAGCTGAATACACCTTCTTGAAAACGGTTCCCCCAGATTTTTCATACTATATTTTTTAAGTTGGCTGTGAGTATTTTTGTATAAAAAAATGTATTTTCTTAAGTAGCTAAATTCTTAAAAATTTTTCATTTTATCAATCCAAATGGAAAAGTTTTTTATTTTAAGCTTTTCAATTTCAATGTAATAAAAAAATATATTTTTAAAATAAAAATTTCTTGAAAATTATTGTATTTGAATTGTTTAAAATCTATATCAGCGCATATTTATAAACATGACAAATATTTCCTGGAATATGTAAACAATATTTGTATTTTCAAAATATTTCCGTAATAAAATGTAATCAGTTCAAATTCTTCTTTCCAGTCAGTAGTTTGTTCATGGTCGTTCTATGCATATGATAATATTATGAAAGTATTTAAAAATATGGATTAGTTAAAGAATTTATCGTTAGCTCTTCGCAATCACATTGTTACTCTGCATAAAATACTAATATCTAACAGAGCAATATCAGAAAAAATAAATATTAGTAGACGGACTGTTGATTATAATCTAAAAATATTTATGGAATCCTATAGTGTAGAAAGCAATCGTGGCTAAAAGGATAAAAGAAAAAGAAGTACTTAAGAAGATAAGAACATTGTATGAACAAATTTACGAAATAGAAAAATGCAGGTGTCTGAAATCATATCGGTAAATAAATGCTTAAAGAATCCAGTAAGTAAAATTACAATTTGTAGAAAACTCAAATAAAACGGATTTTATGTACGAGTAGTTGCTAAGAAACTGCTTTCAAAAACTATAAATGTGAAATAAAGATTAAAATAGGCCAAACAACAACAGCATTGGACTATTGATAACTGAAAAAAAGTCTTCTAGAACAATTAGTCTAAATTTGAGATATTTGGTACGAAAAGAAAAGTTTATATTCGAAAAAGAAAGAGCGAAAAATTTATTAGTGATTGTATTGTACCTAGCATGAAGCATAGTATTGGTTTGGTAATAATGAAGGAATATTTCTCTAGATGTTATAATGGCAATTTTGTGAGAACTGAGAACTCTAGTGAAGAAGGCTATAAGAATATTTGACAATAAAACGCTGTGTCTTTGTGGAAATGTTCGATTGAAATTCCATTCATTTTTCGGGAGGATAATGATCGTAAGCACTCTTGCAAACTATATAAAAATTATTTGAAGTCCCTTGTATACTGAAACAAACTCTGCAATGGAATGGATACCTCAAAGTCCTAACCTGAACCTAGAATTATTTTAGCAATAACTTGATCGGTCATTTAGAATATATCACTTTACATCTACTTCACACTTATGGACCATTTTACAAAAAGAATGGAACAAATTTTATTTAACAAAATTTTAATTAACGAAACTTTACAAAGCTTTTATAAAATCTAAAGGACATCATTTTGATAAAAAAATATTCAAAACTTGTTTTTGAGTTTCCCACTTTTCTAAATTATAATTTAATTATTTATTTATATATTGTTTACGTTTAAAAGAAAAATTATGTACACATGTTATATACGTGTATGTATGATTCATTATTGTTACATATTGTTACTGATTTGCTTTGTTTTATTGCTATTACCGATAAAGTTTTTGTAACTATGATAGAGATAAATACATGTTTTCTTTGGACATAAAGAAAATTGTTGGTTTTATGTAAGTGACAAAATTTAGATGAAAAAATAAAAAACTGTGTATACGATTCTGATTTATTTTCTCAAATTTCAACTTTTTCAAAATCAAAATTTTGATTTATTAAAAAATTTACTTTGTTATTATTTGTAAAATGTTTATATTAAAAAGTAGAATAAATTTTTTTTTAAACTTATTCTGATATTATTATGTATTTCGTTTAAAAACAAACATTTTTACTTAAGAAGTTTTAGGATATATGGATTTAAAGATTTTAGCTACTGAAAAAAATTCCAATAAGTTTTTTTAAGATCCGATATTCAGAACCAAAGTAGGAACCAATTACATATGTACGACCAAAGAAAAATAAATATTCTGTCTTTCCGTTTTATATTTACAATTTCAATTATTCTTTTTCCATCAGGCACGCCTTATTTTGAAGCTTTTTAAACAAGCTTTTTAAACCCTGTTAAGTTCTTTAAGCTACGACCATTTTTTGCCGAGAGATAAAACTTTGAACATCTTATAATTTTTATTTTAGGTAGGCAAAAGCGTATATAGGAGAATCTTTATAACATTAAATTTATTATCAAAATTTATTGAAAAGTCATTGAAAAGTTTTTAAAAGCATGGAATCGCATTTAACAAAAGCTTGAAAATATATATTTCGATAATCACATAATACATTTGTTCTTATGCAAATACGTTAGGATATGTACATTCTTATCTATATTCCTATTATTTTTATTAGTAGATAAAAATCATCTACCGAGGTAAAAGCGCCCTAGATCATTTAGAATGTTGATGGCGAGGTTAAATTATTAGATTATATAAAATGAGTGATGCCCTTTTGACCGTTCATTTATTAATGAAGGAAGCTCTATAGCATGGTGATCAACTTCGGGTCGTCGCTTGATTAAAAAAAATTTATTTGGTGATCATTTTGCTCTTATTAATAAAGAATTCTTAAGTGAAAAAGTTTTGAGGAATTCCTTAAAGTGTAAATAGTAGGGACTATAAGAGTTCTGAGACACTTACTATATGATTTTTGAATCCAACTTTATTTGCAGTCGGTAATTGACAGATTGTTGAACTATCGGCACATTTTACCAACATTATGTACCGACGCATGTAAATTGTGTACTGAGGCACGAATATTGTGTATCGACGCATGTACATTGTGTACCGATCCATGCACATCGTTGTCCGCGATCATACGCATGCGCATGCGCCATGGGATAAGATTTATTGAAAAAATCAACAAATTTTAATATGTTTAAAATTTTACACACATTTATTTAATAAGAAAGTACGGGGTCTGTTCAAAAAGTATCGTGAATTTGGTATGTTTTCGAAAAAATTATTTATTTATTCATGAGTATCTATTTTATCTCCTTCAAAGTAATCCCCTCTCGGATATAATGCACTTATACCAACGTTTTTACCAATCCTCGAAGCACTTAAAAAAATCATTTTTTGTGATCTTGTTTGTCTCTTCTTTCGATGCCATCATCTTTATCTCCTCAATCGTGGCGTAGCGTCGTCCTTTCATGGGCCTCTTCAGTTTTGGAAACAGGAAAAAGTCACAAGGGGCCAGCTCTTGAGAATATGGTAGCTGCGGCACCATTACTATGTTGTTTTTGGCCAAATATTTGCGCACAAGCAACGATGTGCGAGCAGGGGCGTTATCATGGTGCCAAAGCAAGTTTTTGTTCTACCACAAATCCGGACGTTTCTGGCGGATCATTTCGCACAAATGGTGCATAACTTGCAGGTAATATTCCTTATTGACCGCACTACCCTGTGGTAAGAACTCATGATACACGACGCTCCTGTAATCGAAGAAACTTGTGAGCAAAAACTTCATGTTCGACCAAATTTGGCGCGATTTTTTCGGTCTTAGCTCATGCGGTAGCTTTGAGATGATTGAGCTTTGGTTTCCACATCATAACCATAAACTCATGATTCATCACCAGTTATGATCCTCTGGAGCACATTTGGGTCGTCACGGACCGAGTCTAACATCTTCTGAACAATGTTAACGTGATACTGTTTTTGGTCGAAATTGAGCAGTTTTGGCACGAATTTTGCGGCGACCCAACTCATGCCCAAATCATTAGTTACGAGTAAAATCGAATGGCATGAGCCAATCGATATGTTTAGATCCTCAGAAACTTCTCTAACGGTGATTCGATAATTGGCCAATATTATTTTCTTCACTTTATCAACGTTTTCATCTGTTGTTGACGTGCTCGGGCGTCCGGCACGTTGTTTATTGTTCACATCTTCTCGGCCCTTTGAAAACATTTTGTACCACCGATAAATGTTGCTTTTGTCCAAGGTAGCTTCACCATATGGCATAGTCAACATTCGGATTGCGTCCGCGCACTTTATTTTGTTATTCGCACAAAATTTAATACAGATACTTTGATCCATTTTTTAGAATAAGCAAAAATTGAAGACGAGCCAAGACACATCCAAGCAAAACAGCTGTAAAAAGTTAACTAAACATTTAAAATAGTCGACCTTGTCAGCATAAGTAAGGGACATGAGTACCAACATAACGCTACAAAAAAAACAAAGCAAATTTACGTAGTCTTTTAGTACTTTTACGTAGTTCTTTTAGTACTTTTTGAACAGAACTCATATATATGACTATTATATTATAATACTTATAAAAGTTTTGTAACGTAACCACTTATGTATCACCAGAATATACCGCCTCTGTTGTAATAGTTCAATTAAAAATTAGCATGCATGTCATATAACATAGAATATTGATTATTACTTATATCAAGATTTTAATTAAAATTGCTGAGAATTGCAAAAAGTTTAACATTGGTTATAGTGCAGTAATTAAATCTCCTGGGATTTTAATTTGATCAGACTTGCTTTTTGTTTGAAAAGCTAATATAACATATTTTGCTTTTTCTAATTGATTGGAAGTTTTTTTGTTTTGATGTTTGTGATAATGTTGGATACTCATTAAGTTCCCACGATTGAAAACTCATAGAAATAAGTATATCTTTTTGAATGAATTGAATAACTGTGTTTTACACTTATCTGACATAATTACATGAAGCATCAACCATTCGATTCGTATCAGTTCTATTTTAAAAGGCACATATTGATCAGTATAATTAATTTTCACCAAGTTTTGTATGATTGCGTATCTCTTGATTGAGTAAGAATAAGTTCAAGCTTTAAATCCACAACAATTTTGGGATAGTCTTCGGCGAATCCTCAAATCATGGAAAGTGGTATTGACACATCAAAGTAACCATTGTGGTCAGTTATTTTCTTAATTATTTCAATAGCCCTCCAATATTTTCGAGGATTGCACTTTGATTTTAATTCAATAAAAGTAAATCTTTAACAGTACTCGTCAATCCAACATTTTTACATTTATTTATCATAATTAGTATTCATTTCATAGCGGATATCTTCGAATAAGTGGCATATAGCATTAATTACGAACTTTGTATCAGTAACAGTATTACCATCTGGTAAGAGACATAAATCTTGATGTTGTATTAATATATGAATTTCATCGCAATTGTTAAATGTTTGTGAATTGTATGGTTGAAATGAATGAACTTCATAGTAGGCTATGGATTCATCAAAGTGCTTGCCCACTTAGTATTTCTTCCATCTTTGACATGACAACAACATAAAAATGTATACGTTAATTTTTTAAATTTTTACGTTTCTTTTTTTTACTTTTTTTGCGACGTCTCAAACGATCTTTACACCAAGATTTTGTAGCAACTGAATGTTTCGACGTGTAACACCTTTGACTATCCATCGATGACTGACTATCTGAGGACATGATGGTGTTATTATATAGACGCTGCCTACTTTAGCATTATAAACTATTCCCATTATACTCTCTTCATATGTAAACGAATCGTGGTTACTTCTCCAAGAATGTTAATTAAATTACCATCTTGATCAATTAGTTGTTGCTGTAAATGAACGATAACTTTGACAGTTAAAGGTAAATATATGATCTGTTTAGGAATTTGAATGATTTTATATTCTGATGGTATAGTTGGTAAGAATTCGTGAATGATATTATCTCTATTTTGATAATTATAAGCTCCAGATGTTATATTCAAGGCGTAGAACGTTTACTTTGCGAATGGTTACAAGCATGTCAGAGACATTATTTATATTGGCTGGCAACAATTATTTAGTGAAACCAAACAAACGTCCTATAGAGTTAGTTGGCCGAAAATCGACAAATTCATTGTCGATTTTCGAAAAATTATTCAATCGACAAATTATTTCACTGCAGAAAGTATTGTTATGAGGCTTTATTTCAATTTTTATATCTTTTAACTTTTAAATATTGATTTATGTCCTCAATTTCATAATTACTTATAGGTAGTTCAATTTTAATGTCACTAACTTCGAAGTTATTGTGTCCAACATCAATATTTGATATCAAATTAAATGTAAGTTATTCTAACAAACGAAGAGTATGAGTTTTATCCTTATTCAGTTCTATAAGTGGAAAATAGTATGTTTCTAGTTCAGATGATGTACTACACAAATTGAGAGTCAATGATTTAACCATGTTGAGTGATTGTACAAATCTGAATTCTTTATCTTTATTCTACTTTTAAATTCTTACTATTTATACAAATGGTAATTGTCATGTGTTCTAACAAATTACATAAAAATTTTAATCATAAATGACCACAAGTGTAAGTATTATAATTTTGATATTTTTTTTAATTGTATTTCACTTGATATACTTTGAAATATTTCAGGAGGTTTAGAGGTGGTCTTAAATCACCAAAACTATTAAAGTAGAAGACATTTTTACCATTTTTTCGGTATGCTACCGAATATGTACCTTGTCCAGAACTATCATCAAGGTTTACAAGCGCACACTTTTTGATGTGTGGTCTTGTGGGTAGAGAGTTTCTAATAAAAATACTACGAAAGTCTGGAATTCGTAATTCATGAGCATACTTTTTTATATCATAATCTGTTAAAGGACGACTTAGCAATTTTACATCAAAGTTTTCTTTAGTCTCCTTGTAATTTTTTATTTCTTGATAGCTTTCTTTTTAGTCTTTATGATTTCACTATACGTATTGAAGGCTAAACCAAAACATTTTTGATATGGTCTCAAATATAAACCTTTATCAAGAGCTTAAGCTTCAACACGTTTGTTGTGTCCCGACGTTCTTCTAATTATTTTTTGGCAGCGTTCGCTCGGTTTACAGCTTGTGCTGTCCCTGCTACATCACCTGCCAAAGATCCAATTGTACTCAATCCCCCGAAAACAAGAACAAGTACTGATAGATATCTCCAACTTTCAGGATTGGAAATATTCTTGGTAAATTGATATTTTTCGTTCCACCAACTTTTTTTATATTTTTTCGTGCTGCGTTCAAAGCACTCTTAATAATAATTTTTGAATCATTACTAGGAGTTATAGATTTTTTTGTCATGTTCATCTGTTTTTTCATTGTTAAAGTCTTTCTTGTGCGCTATTGAGTGCTTTTCCAAGTAAGCTTGGTCTGATGCAGTCAAACAGAACACTGGTAAAGATGTTGCAAAGGCTATGAAAACTATACTTGTAGGGGGTCTCAGATCAGTGCGGGCCTCAGGTCAGTGATATGAAGTGCATGACTTATCTGATCAGCACTCTTGGATCACACGCGAGAGCTCATCCCGCCCCCGCCCACCCTATCTAAAATGCATTTTAAATATATGTTAAAATATATTTATATGTGATTTAATTTAATTTAATTTATTTATATAATATAATTTTCTTATATGCTTACTACTGTGGGCAAAAAACAGTAAGACTTTTTAATTTAAATTTCGCGTGGAATCTCATTCACCGAAATATATTTTTTTAGGTTGGTATGACTGTCAGTGAGATCTGTGCCATATATCATATCAAAAGTATCATTAGTGTTTAGTTTACGTTTGTTTTTGTGAAGTACAAAAAGTGCATTCGGCGATGTTATCAATGAGTCAAATTATTCAACAAATAAGTTTTATTAAATTTTGTGTGCGGAATCAAATTTCTGATACCGAAACGTTTCGAATGTTGTAAATGGACGTCGGTGATAATTGTATGTTTTTGATTGGTACAAAATGTTCAAAGAGAGTCGAGAACGCGTTCTCTCTCATCTACTGATGATCAACACGTCAATAAAATCAAGGAATGGCCGATCAAGAATCGACGATTAACAGTCAAAGACCTTAATGGCATTGTTGAAATATCGGAAGAATCAGTGAAAACCATTATATAAGATCATTTATGCCTAAGTAAAGTGAATTTCACGCGCGATTGATTCCAAGATCACTCAATTTTCTCGAAAAACAGGGTCGCGTTGGTGTCTGTGAAATAATGTTTTTTGACTACCAGGATGTCATGTATTATAAATGGCGATGAGTCCTAGATCTATGCTTACGACTTGGAAACAGACGATCAATCGACCGAATATTGAACTAAAGGTGAATTGAAGACGAAAAAATCACGTCAAAGAAAATAAAAAATCAAGCTCATGTTTACAGTTTTTTTGATTATCGAGGTGTGGTGCATTCCGAATTCCTTCCAACTAGCCAAACTGTTAATAAGTGATACAATTTTAATGTTATATGTCGTTGAGCGAAGCTATTCATAAAAAGTGGCCGGAATAACAAGCCGACAACTCTTGGTTTTTGCACCTTGGTAATGCACAGTCGCATATTACATTGATTCTTCGTGAGATTTTTGCCAAAAATTCAACCAATAACGTTCCACAACCACTGTATTCACCTCATTTAGTTCCGTGCAACTTTTGGTTGTTCAGCAAACTCAAACAACCGTTCCGGGGAAACCGTTTAGAGTCAATTTTTTTCCATGGCGAAGATTAACTGAAAAGTGTAAACGTCATAATCTTTGGATGGAATTTTCCTACCATGGATTAGAATAGGACTCTAGTTAGTTTAAATACGAAGAGCATAAATTCATCATCACAGACACGCACAAAGATGCTACGAAAATTTTTGTTTCTGGAGATCTGAAAAAAAGGTGGTTAGAACGATATGATCTCAAAGTTTTCGACTTGAATGATTGGGGATATTCCCCTTTTGAAAATATGAAATCAGTTACTGTGTGTCTTAATCATAATGGTAAATACGTAACTATGTACGTAAATCAATACGACAAATGAAAAATTTTTACATAAATGGTTGATGCATGGATTGGGAAGAGAGCGATTAAATTATTAAAGGATTTCTATAAGTATTCTTTTAATAAATGACAAAATTATTCCATTTAAGAAAAAACAATGTATATATTTACTATTGATCTCCCCTTCTCTACTTAATTAATTCATAATAACGCATAATCTCAAAATTCACTTCAGTACATACAGTAACGGTCCAGTCTCATTTGCCTTTTCTTTCGTTTCCCACTGCAAAACAGCAAATCGTCATACATAAGAAAATTGAAGAAAAGCAACATTAGAACTAAAGCGCTACTTTACATGTACGCTCAAATGTATTAGGGCAGTTCGTCGAAAATCAAGAGCGTGGGAAATTTATTCTTGAAGATCCAAAATCAATAATTGCAAAGTTTTCTTTAACGAACAAAAATATTTTTCAGTCAATTTTCATGCGCTAATCTCGAATCTCGAGTTATTATAATCATTCAATATGTATTTGTTAACTTAATCTAATTTGCAAGTAAATATCGCTAGTAGTGTGACGGCGGGCCATATGATCAAAATTTTCAAAATTTCAAAAGAATAATTTTTCCTAGTATTAAGACCAACGGCAGAGTTGAAACCGTTTCCCATGAGCTGTGGGAACCGAGTCAAGTGTCGCAGGGA
Organism: Phymastichus coffea; assembly: GCF_024137745.1. Lineage (NCBI taxonomy): Eukaryota > Metazoa > Arthropoda > Insecta > Hymenoptera > Eulophidae > Phymastichus > Phymastichus coffea. The sequence continues at coordinate 10,051,153 of NW_026706818.1, read as the reverse complement.
AATTTTCCTTGATAATCTCCAAACGGCAATAAAATCTGTAATTCCAAATTTATTAAGCGTGCATTCCTTTTTATATTATGCTCTTCTGCCCCTCGCACTCTCGCACTTACATACGAAGTGCATACAGCCTCCGAATACGTGGGCGCCGAGATGCCGATAAGAGAAGAAGGCCATACTTCGAAAGTTGTTTAAGGCTACTTTTCTTAGACTGTGTTACATCCAACAAGTCGCTAGAAGCCGACCTTTTAGCTATAGATTTCATTTGCTTTTTTTGGAGCCGATTATTCCCAAAAAAATAGGGTGTGTTCTTAAATGTTTGAGCATGTTTGAAGTATTTCCACAATCTTTTATCCTTGTGGCGCAATAATTGCATTCTATGTAGTCAACTTTGTCTACTGTAATTTTCTTTGCATGTTTCCAAATTTCACTATTGTGTCTCTCTCTGAAATATTTAATAAAATTATTAGCCTTCAGTTAAATTTTTTATAATATACATAAACATTGGTATCCATAGTTTGGCGACTGATGATTTACCAAACAATGAGATTTGTCGCCAAGGGCGTGACTAAGATTGTCACTACCTGTGCTTGTCGTCAAAGGCTCAGTATCAGTCTTTGAACCAAGATCACCTGTGCCATGAAGGTTTTTCTGTGATATACTACGTCTACTTTCTGTGGAAAAAAAAGATATAATAAAACTTTCAGAGAAGACTTTCACAACACTATCAGTTCCTTTTTATTAAGTATAAAACTAATATTCTTACTTTTTGTACTACTAGTCGAAGGCTCAGTATAAAGGGTCTAGCCTATTAAGATGGTCAAAAGTGCCCCCAACGATGTTGAAAAAGTGGATCGACTATCTTGTTCAGCATGAAAAAAAACAACTAAGATTCCCCAATTTTCAGACCCCTAAGTTCAAATGGGGCCTTATAAGGCCCTATTTTGTGATTTTCAGTTTTTCGACGATATCTCAGTCAATTTTTGAGCTAGAAAATTCTTTTTTTTTTAAATTGTAGAGTTTTTTAAGCCCTACAAAACGGGGTAACTCGAAAAAATTTTGGCGGGAAATTCAAATTTTTAGAGCCGTTCGAATATTTCAAAATGCGATATTTCAAAAACAAAGACAGACTCATCTCTGAAAAAAAATATATTATGTATTTATAGTCCAGAAATGTCTGTGAATTTTTTCAGATTTTTAAAAGTGGTGGAACCCTCTCAAAAAAATTAAAAACCGATAAAAAATACAGTTTTTTTACTCTAGAGCCGCGTAGGTTAAACCTACGATAAAATAAATACCACCATTGTATTTTACGGAAAAAAATACATCGAAAACATGTATTATACGTTTAAAAATAGTTTAAACTCATTATTAAATCAGCAAAAATGATATTCTGCTAAGACTGTCGGCCTTATCCACACTGTAGACAGCTATGCCTTTTGTATTCAGAGGTAATTTAATATCATTTTCGAACATATGTTACATGTTTTCGATATATTTTTTCCCGCAGAACACGATGGTGCTATTGATTTTGGCATATCATCCACCTAAGATGGGTCAGAAGCGAAAAACCAACAAAAATCCTGATTTGTATGGTCTTTATATTATTCATAAAATCTCAAACAATCATTGTACATATTTTACATAATTTTTTATTCTCAGAATTAAATAATTATTGAACGTATTTTAATTGTACTTTTTACCTTCGAAACTTGAATGATTATGGTATAATTATGGTATACAAAATACTATTCTTATTTTATGAAAATTTAATTTACAAAACATATAGTGTATTTATTACGTATAAGCATTAAAAAAAATCGATCTCTTGTAGGGATAAAAATTTCTCGCATGCGCATACTGCTGAAGCCGTACTGCTCCGTACGCTCGGTCCCTATATGGTGTTTAAGTTACAAGGTGTGCTAAAATTCAGTTTGTTTATCATAAGTACACTAAGTGAAGAATTATGTTTTTATCGTTAAATATGAGAGAGTTTTTATGATTGAATATTATTTTGATTATTAAATTCAGAAATAATATTAATTATTTGCGAAAATCAGAGGCAACAATATAGTTTGATAGCTTTAAGAGGATGGGGGAGCAAATTTTCCTAACATTCAGGGATCTTCCTTACCATTATTATCGAGAATGGTATTTTCATTGATTACTGAAAAAATAACTAGTCTTCGATGAAAATAATAATCATCCTCCCTTCGTTACATATAGAGAAACAATATGAATCTAAATAACTAGCATTTTATACTTCAATCAATTCATATAATGAAATATGCGATTCGAGGTGGATTGACGCATGGTGTTAGTAACTTTTATTATGGCTGCCACTGGCGCTGCGACTAGTGACTCTAGCGGACGGTTCTGCCGGCACGAGTATACAGTGATCAGATGAGCCGGTGTTTCTCAGTGTTTCTACATGGCACATGCTATAATTTATGTTTGTAATATTAAACAATTTTTGTGTGTGAGAATTTATCTAGCGTAGCTATGTATTGTACGAAAGCGAACCATCTATAATTGGAGTAATTACTGTAATGTAGCTGCCTGTAATGCATTTTGTTATTGAGGCATTTATTGGAGGTTAGGGCTGTCAAAATATTTTTCTCGGCTGTAGATTATAATAATGGTAAACATTATAAAATAATTTTGATTCCAAGTGCATAAAACTTAAGCTTATTTTATGTATTATTCTTCTTTTATTTAGCTTTTCATTTGGTCTGGGGTATTGTCTTGCTTTTGAAATACTATAGTATATATTGTCAACAATCAATGCAGTGATCTGGGTCGTCTACCAAAATATAAACCAGGTTGTCATATTGTACTCAAATAGTTGATTTTAACAGCTGTGGTTTTCATACGGTACATATTGCAATTATTTAAGTATTTTTAAAGATGCTTGAACCAGTAAATTATAGCATTTTTGTTTATTTAGGTTTATATTGCCAATATCACAGTGCTCAATAATTGAGTATGCATCGGTGCTTGGGCTTTCTTGCTAGGTTATCATTAATTACACCTGGATATTTATGTAGAGAGGAACAAACTTGTTGTTTATTTGAAAACTTATGCCAAAATTAGCAGCAACTAAAAAATATATCGAAAACATGTAACATATGTTCGAAAATGATATTAAATTACCTCTGAATACAAAAGGCATAGCTGTCTACAGTGTGGATAAGGCCGACAGTCTTAGCAGAATATCATTTTTGCTGATTTAATAATGAGTTTAAACTATTTTTAAACGTATAATACATGTTTTCGATGTATTTTTTTCCGTAAAATACAATGGTGGTATTTATTTTATCGTAGGTTTAACCTACGCGGCTCTAGAGTAAAAAAACTGTATTTTTTATCGGTTTTTAATTTTTTTGAGAGGGTTCCACCACTTTTAAAAATCTGAAAAAATTCACAGACATTTCTGGACTATAAATACATAATATATTTTTTTTCAGAGATGAGTCTGTCTTTGTTTTTGAAATATCGCATTTTGAAATATTCGAACGGCTCTAAAAATTTGAATTTCCCGCCAAAATTTTTTCGAGTTACCCCGTTTTGTAGGGCTTAAAAAACTCTACAATTAAAAAAAAAGAATTTTCTAGCTCAAAAATTGACTGAGATATCGTCGAAAAACTGAAAATCACAAAATTGGGCCTTATAAGGCCCCATTTGAACTTAGGGGTCTGAAAATTGGGGAATCTTAGTTGTTTTTCATGCTGAACAAGATAGTTGATCCACTTTTTCAAAATCGTTGGGGGCACTTTTAACCATCTTAATAGGCTAGACCCTTTGTGAACTATGACCATCTAAATCTTGTTTATTGTAATTTTGATGACTATTTGAGCTTTTGCTTGTAGATCAAATAGTGTGAGTCTGTGATGTACGAGCAACTAAATTATCAAAATCTTCTTGCATATCAGTTTGATGTCTATCGATTACCATATCTCTTTCTGCAAAAAAAAAAAAAAAAAAACATTTCGTTAGAGTATTGTAGCAAAATTATTCACAATGTACGTGATATTATTTACCTCCAAACGAGTTATTCCTCGATGGTTGTACAAAAACATCTACAAAAATAAGTGAAAATTACAAAACCACTATAACAACATAACCTCAGTTTTAAGCGTCAACGGTCAACGCAAGTTTTGATGTAATTTTAAATTTGTGATTTCAATTGGATGGCTATGTAAAAGTAAATAATTCTTACCTGAGTTATTTAAATCATCCATTGCAGCGCAGAACAAAACAAAAAGTTTACAATTTTTATAAACATGCGCTCGAGTAATGAAAACGCGCGAACGAGCCTCCTGAGTATAGAGCATTCCCACGTTCAACTTTCGACTGTTCGATTCTGAGTCGAAATAGAATCGAGCGTTTCAGAATCGATTCCTGAAAGAATCGACAAAATAATCGATTCTCAAAAAAAAAAATCAAATACTTCGTCTGGAATCGAGTAGAATAGCCGACCCCTACTCCGGAGCTTAGTTTAAGCAGAAAATAGAAAAAATAAAAACATACGTTAATTTTAATGAATTCACTGTTACTTAGCGAACTTTTATTATAAGAAATTATTCTACGAATTTATACAACGTAGCGTGCGAGATAACAAGCATCGCTCTATTTTTATTATATTTTATTACTACATAATTATTAAGCGGCGGATTTAATTGTAATATTGTTGTTAGTATTAAGTAGTGTATAAGCTATACGATCGATTAGATTTATTCCGACTTTGATTATTTAATAATTACAAAATTATGAACAAATCTTGGCTACGAACGATACTCGAGGAGCCATCTCACGAGCTAAGGCCTGTACCGCGCGCCCGATTTTCTTCACGCTCCCGCTTCAATCAGGGCCCGAAAACCCAGCGAGGAAAATCAGAAGAGACAAACAAGCCAATTAATGCATCATCGCCTGCTCCACTCCTCCCGAAACCGAGAGGCTAAGAGAGGGACTCACCAACCAACCACGCACCTAATAGAAAAAGGGCTGTACAAGATCCAAAGAGCAGAGATTGAGTACCACTGAGTGAGTGCTGAAGTATAGGGATCAATAGTACCAAGAAGTCAGCCAAGGAGTTAGCAAAGAAATCAGCCAAGAACTCAACAAAACTCAGTCAAGAAGTCAGTCAAAGTGTTAAGCTGCCAAACAGCCCAAGAAGCGGAACAAGAAAGACAAGAAAAATCGATTAATATAAAATAAGGACGCGCAGGCTAAAGAGAGTGAATTATACAATAAAAAAAAGAGTGAGCAAACAAAAAATTTTATTTGCAATTTATCTTTCTCTCCATTATCTTAGAAATAGCTCGTGACGTAAAATTCTTCCTTTTTTTTGTATCTGGGACTACTTTTGATAGGCTCTAGGTACGATTTTGATAGGAAAATCGGGTTCTACTATTGATAGGACCCAGGGTACTTCGCGTTCTCGGATTACAGTTATTGATTGGAATCCAAGAGCAGAAGTATAGGTTTAGTGGCACTGTCTCCTTCGGTATTATTAATTTTCGAATAGTGATCCCGCTAGTTTATGCGAGAAATCGCAGGCTAACAACAACAGAACCCTGAGACTGCGCCAAGTCTCAGGTGCATCTGAAATGTGTCGTTGCCACGACGTCACAGTAGTTTTACAACAAAAAAATATAATGCAAATTTTAATATACAGCATATTTTACTATCCTAGCACCTTAAGAAAGAGAAGCAAGAATTTGACACTTTGATAACTGATTTTTAACTGAGTTATCAATAAATAAAAAATTTATAATTTATTTAAACAATTAAAATTGCGTTGCGATATAGCGATCCAACTGTACATACATATAAAATTACTGATAACGATTGTTACCCGTTTATTGATTTTATAATGGCTAAAAGAGGAATTTACGCATTCATTATTTAATTATTATTCAAAAACGGTTTGTTAATTTGGTGGTTTCTATTTTGAATATTGTTCCACTTATCACGAGTGATTTTTGAATGTAAAAATTTTCCATAAATTTATTGTAAATTTGGTATTATTCACTTATCTAACTTAAATCACTTATAATTTTAAGAGGAGATTTTTCCTTGAAAAGCGATTTATACATACATTCATGCATATACATATATATATATATACATACATATATATATATATGAATTCTTTTTAAGATATTGTCTTGAGCAATATTTTATTAGCTAATGTGGGCCCATAACCTGATAATTATTAAATACTTTTACTTGAATAAATAAATGCTAATTTAATTAAAATAATGATATAAATTCTAAATTCAAAAGAGTAACATTAATGTTGAAGAATAGTGAACGCGAAATGAAAATAGCAGTGAACAAAAAGAATAATTGATCAATCATGTAAAATAATTAAAATTTAACGTGTTTTTTGTATAACTTTTTTTGACTCAAAAATGTATTAGTAATATGATCTTTTCGGAGTGTTGTTTCCGCATCATGTAACTATCAGACGAATTTTGTACATACCCAGAACTTCCATCACCGTAAACTCTGCCATTATCAAGATAATCCCTTCTAGTGCCGTAAACCATCCTTCTGTATATTTAGTAGAAATACAACCGTACTCCTTCAGAGGACTCTTACATCTCGGATATTAAATTAATAATAGAGACGTACCAATACGTATCTCGTAGGTAAGGCTCACTTTACGTATAACTTATCAAAATGATAGTAGCAATAGTTGTTCTGTTAACTTAGAGAAAAGTAAATAATAAATTAATAAGTTAGAGAAAGGTAAATAATAAATTGAGTGTGTACAACATAATACTTTAACACTTTATAATAGATTTTAAGTGCTTTCTTGGAAATTGACAAGGTGTTCCTCTTTTACAATGAAAGTAAAAAATAAATAAGTAAGTAGCAAGTAAAAGTGTAAGCGCCTAATTTTCGAACTGGTGTATGCATGAAGCTCTGAATTCGAACTAGTTTGCTGAAGCGCATGCCGGGTTTTATATGTTGTTTGTATTGCAGCGTATCATCTTTGTATTTTGAAAATATCTGGAAAGTACCGTGTGCTTGCTTCATTATGTTTCTTTTTTAACATGAATTGATGCATGTTTTCAATTCTCGTAAGCGCACATATAAATTTAGTCTCTTTAGAAGTTTGAATTTCCGAATTGTACACGTAATGTTCAACATTTTGCAAAAAATTCGTTACGAGACGTAACATCTCGGAGCCTAAGATAATACGATTAATGTAAGTCAATTGCAATATTGAAAAGTAAAAAACTTCAAGATATAATAATGGCATTTGTCGGTTATGAGTAGTTTGACAAATGTGATACAGAAATAGTACAGAAATATTTTCTATCGATAGTACGTGAGGGTACGTGAAGATTTATAGCTTCGTTCCGAAATATTAGAGAATTGTATTAAGTTTTTCTAATTCACTTGCATCTATTAACTTAATTAGTGATAATAAAAAAATTATGCTTAATAAAGAAAAAAAAATAGCGAATATTTTGCTTCTCTCGCCACTCGAGATATTATTACGAGATATTATATTTGAGGAGAAAACAAGAAATTATATGTTTAATATTGCAATTTAGTCTATATTTAGTGAAAAAATGCTGTATGATTTCTGAGTCATAGCGTCATTATGTTCATTTGGAAGACATGTTAGTTTACTAAAATTCGGGAAGGAATGATTTTGGTTATTGGTAGTTGACTGAGTGTAAGAATTATTTTGATTTCGATTAATAGTGTTTCTTCGTGATTTCTTTGTATATTTGTCGTATCTTGACGAGTTTAGGGCTGAAAGCTGCTTATCCTTTCCGTTGTTGTAAGAAGATATGTGACTGAGCTGAAAATTCTCTACAGCAAGTGCAAAGGCCAGCTATAAATAGCATGCAAAGTATAAACTCTAATTATAGTGTCGATAACTAATTTCCCTATACGAGGGTTGTTCAAAAAATAAGGTGACTTCAATTTTCCCGGGCTACGTATATTCAACTTTTGAATTTGTGTTGGTAGACTCGTTACAATTATATATTCATAGTTTTGACTATATAGTTTTGTTTTTCTGGCAGAGGTGTCAGAGGTTAGAAGTGTTTGGTGTGCTCGGCGATTTTCTTCTATCACAAAGAATGAAGCAAAGAGTTTGCATTAAATTTTGTATGAAAAATGTAATCCAGTGCTCTAAAGCTCTTGAAATGTTGACAATTTCTTACCACAAGGTCGTACGGTCAATAAGGAGTGTTGTCTTGAAATTATATCGGCAATATGCAGAAAACGTCCGGAAATTTAGAAAACCAATTCGTGGATTTTGCACCATGATAATGTACCTGCTCATTTATCGTTGCTCGTGAGAGATTTTTTGGCCAAATCCAACACCATAGCCTCCATATTCACAGGATTTGGCTCTTAGTGACTTTTTTTTTCCTAAAACTTAAAAAACTCATGGTAGGACATCGATTTTCAACGATTGAGAAGATAAAAACTGTATCACTGAAAGAACTCAAGGCTACACCTCAAAATTATTATCAAAAGTGCTTTGATGATTGAAAAAAGTACTAGCACAAATTTATTATATCTAGTGGGGATTACTTTGCAAGGAACAACAAAAATGTTGTCCATTTTCAGCAAGCTTTTTCAGCAAGCTTCCAGTGAAAACCCTTTCAGATGCTTACTCTCCAGACATTTTTCTAGCGATCACAATTAAGATGCTTTTTCCATCGGAAACATGATTTATTGTTGTAGTTGATCAAGCTGGTCTTGAAAATATATGTCGCTGGTTGTCACGTATTCTATAAATTCGAAAGTATATCCAGTTTTTGTGTTCGGATTTAGTGTGTGAGATCAAGCTGTTTTCGATTATGTAGGACTGAATTTTATTCAATTCTTTCGAATTTCATAGTAAAGGCATCCCTCGTTATTTACGGTTTTGGTATGCGCGATTAACCTTATTCACAGTTGTTCTAAATGTCATCCTTAGTTATACGCGGAAAATTGCCTTGCAATTCACGGTTCGGTTCGCAGCAAATTTCAGTTACATTGTAAATTTTCGTAATCACAAAAGTTTTAAAATATTTTGTTGCGCACGTTGATTATCTTAATTTTGTTGTAATATTTTACACCTACTCATAAAACACCTAGGAGTAAAAAAATTATATCTTTAGCAGATAAACTTAAAATTTTGAATCTCATCCGAGATGGTGGAAAACTGCTTGTATTGCGAAAAAATTCAGTTTAACGAATCAAATATTCGTTCTATTCGGACGAAGGAGGGCCAAATTTGGAGCAGCTCTGAGATATTAGGCCAACATGCGACGTCGGTAAAAGTTGTTTGGCGAAATATGTTTGAAAAAACTGAAGAGATGTTGTTCATTTCGTTGACAGATTTGATCCATAAAAAAATACTAGTCTCTACAGCAGCTATAAGAGATCAAGCAATTCAATACCATACTATTTAAATACAAAGTACGAAAGAAATGACGCATTCATTGCCAACAAAAGCTGGTTTGAAAATTTTAAAACAAGATATTCGCTACATAGTTTGAAATTTACAGGTAAGTCGTGTTGTTATTGATCGTGAGATAAGTACATAAATGAACAAATAAATAAATATTAGGTAAAAGTGCAAGTGCAGATCACGAGGCTGCTCGCCATTTTCCTCCAATACTTTAAGAAACTATTTCCGAAAAAAATTACATGTTGGATCAAAATTCAATTGCGACCAAACGGGACTTTTTTGGAAAAGGATGCCAAATCGTACGTGGATAGTAAAAAAAGAAAAATAGGCTCCGCGGTTCAGAGTAGCTAAATATCGCTTCACTCTTTTATTTTGCGCAAACGCCTCAGGAGATTTCAAATGTAAACCAATGCCAGTTTATCGTGCCGAAAATCCAAGAGTTCTAAAAGGAAAAAACAAAGACCACCTTCCTGTTTATTGGAAATCGAATAAGACTGCTTTGGTTACACAAGAAAACTCTAAATAGTGGTTCAAAGAATCTTTTATTCCTGATGTCAAGCAATATTTATTGAAAAAAGATTTGGGGTTTAAAGTGCTTTTGTTGTTAGACAATTATAAAAGTCATTCAACTACTCTAGGCAATATTTATCCAGAGGTAGAAGTAATATTTTTTTCCGGCAAACACAACTTCTGTTATTTAATCTATGGATCAAACTGCGATAGACTTTCAAAGCCTATTATTTACGGAGGGTCATGAAAAAAATGCTTAAAGAAGTAAATTATCGTTGGTTGTCACGATTTCGATTCCACCTATATTGTCAAAATGTTTTGAAAAAAAATTTCTTCTCTCGATGCTATTTATTTAATTAAAAATTCATGGATAGAGGTCAACCGCACGACAGTAAGTGCTAGCTGGAAGAAAACTTTGCTAATCGTCGATGCTGAAACAGTCATTGTACCAGAATATCGACAGTCCGTACAAGCAATCATAAACCTAGCTTGAGAAATTCGGGGTGAAGGTTTTCAAGACCATCATGAACTAGAAATTTTAGAAGAACTTGTGATGCCAGTCGGAACAGATCTCAGCGCCGAAGAAGCAGAAGAGCTTATTGCGCCATTACCTCAAGAAAATCGTGAAGGCAATGAAGACGTTCTTCCAACTGTATTTGGAGGAACAATAATTTTAGAAATTATAAATTTATTAAAAAGAGCTACGGAAATAGCTATGGAATGTGATCCAATAATATTTCGGAGCCTTAATTTCAAGAATAACTGTGAAAAAGTAGTCGAAATTTATGAAGATTTATATAAAGTTGCATTGAGACGTGTAAAACAATCCCATTTAACAGACTTCTTCAAATTTACTTAGTTATTTTGTATTAATTTTATGAACTTTATATGAATTTTGATGTATTTTTGAGAAATAAATCTGATGTTCAGGAACTTAACCCAACCCCTAATTTCCCATAAGCGTATGGTCTTGCTATTCGCGGTTTTGTTATTCGCGGTACCTCTGCGAAACGTAACCCCCGCGAATAACAAGGGATACCTGTGTGTAGATACTATCGAATTACAGTTTACTTGGACACTTTTTTTTAGTATGTGGATCCTTGGTGTTAGGAATTAGATTTCGTTTCCTGTGAGGACTAGTATTTCGTTGTAGCATTCTTTCAAATGCAGGTCTATTTCTGTTATTGGTACATATTTTATCAAATGTATTACTTCGCTCGCAATTTCTGTTATGTAACAGGGATTTTTTACCATGTTGTATGCCAATTCATCTGGGAAGAGAGCGGTGATTGATAAGTAGTTTTAGATTGTTTTACTTTTAATTTCTTATTTTTCTGTTACTAAAGTTCGATATAAATTAGTGAGTTATCTTCTAAAATGCTTTTCAACGTATACAAATTTCGACGTAAGATAAGTAAATAAATCTAAATTGATATCATCTCTGTTACTAACGAAGTCATTCTCTAATTGGTAAGTATTTAGGTAACTGCTTTTTTTCGGCAATGAATAATTTTGGGCGTTCTGTTCTCTATTACATCTTACTAGTTTATTTTTAACTATTAATCCAAATGTTACATCTGTAGATTTCAATGTAAATATTAATTTGTCGTTCACGTCACTGGAATATACCCTAACTAGACCCTTGCATAAAGTATTATATAAGTTTTTCACACATTTTTCTTGCGGTAAATTATTCCGGAACGTATAATTCTTCCGTAACTAAACTATATCTTTATACATTTTGTGACGATAAACGTCTTATTTGCGCTAACAGCCCAACCATGCGGCTGCCTGCAAGGGCAGCACCTACCGGTTGAGGCAAATGTAATGAAGGAATTCGGCACGCGACGAGACGGAACACGCGCGTATAAAAATGAAGGAGTCGAAGATTAGAACTCGCACACTCAGCTGCAGCAAATATTAGTTCAAGTTTTCCCGAGTTTTTCTTGGAGTGCTAAGCCAAGTCAACTGAATACATCGAGAGGAGCGGTGCCTGAGCCAGACCAGTTCGAGTGCGTGCTAGTGTGCGTGAGTGAAGGATTTCGCCATCGAGGGCGAAACCAAAAACGCGAGATATCTCGTGACAAAGGCAGGTTTTCCCCGAAATTAGAGTACGAACTTTCTCTCTCGTTCACCGTGCGATTGCTAATCAGGTAAGCTGGCCAGCTTAATTTCGCAATTGCTATAATTGCTATTAACTAATCTTTCGTATTCCATAAGAAGCGTGCATGTATTAACTCGGCGAATAAAGAGCGGCGAGCGATCCGACACTGCATGTTATTGTCGCGCGCGCGCTTTGTAAACATAAACACGCGGGCCGAAAACATCGTAGAAATAAGAGGTAATAAACGATCTCGCATGTGATATTGACCGTAATTCTGATATTATTATTTCGTGTTAGTAGATAGTTGGTTGACTGACACCCGTTCCCTCCTGCTCTCCGATTTTCGAATTTAAACGTTTAGGTAATCCCGCGCACTCTTTGATGCGATCGCGCGCATAAATAAAAAGACGGTTATCTACCCTGTTACAATTTAGATACCATACCTGAAGTTAGTCATAAAATACTACTATTTAAACTAGCTGTAGCGTTGGTTTGGGTCAGTGTGATTTTAATTGATCCTTGTATGCATGCTTTATTTCACGATCCAAAATGATCCGCGTAGGACACGCCATTATAGATTGGACCTTCTGCGCTGTTCGTAAAATCTATATCTTTCGATGTTGTAGCGTTTAATTTAAATTCGCTAATGTATTGAAATGATCATATTTGCAATTTCTGATTTCATGAACAAATTAGCATTAGAACAATCAATTCGAATATAGTACCGGTTATGAAATTCCGAAAATTTTGGGAAAGGCATAAGTATTTTAAGTTTAAATTTTAAGTTTAAAGGCATAAATATTTTAAAATGTGTCAAATTTACAAAGGTTTTTTCATTTTTTCAAACACTTGTATTTTTGAAAATATCGGTGATAAGTAAAAAATTCTAATAGAGATCGAAAAATCTTGAAAAACCTAAAATTTATTACTTATGACCTTTTTCGCTACAATGCTTTTATAAAAAGTAACAAGCTATTGAATATCACCACTAACGAAAAGTGAAATATAGACTTATCCATTTTAAATGCTCATATACTCCCACTCGAATAACTCCTCTGGAACTACAGAAATTGGAAAATAGTCATTACAAAAGTTGTAGCATTGAAGGCGCAGTGTCATATGATGACCGTGGATTTGTCCTTGAACTCAATCTGCAAGGTCATTGAAGGTGAACTTCTTTACTTTTAAAAAGTTTATGATAGAAGTTCTGAAATAAATTTGTATTATTAAGCTTTCAATTTGACCTATTATCAAATCTATTATTATTATTATTATTATTATATTTATTTTTGTATTGTACACATCGCTATTTTTTCACTATAAAATAATTATTATTCTTGTTGTTACTGTTGTTTTTGTTGTTATCAAAACCTAACAAATATTATATTGAGCATATTTTCCGATTTTGAGTTAATAAAAGTAAATCTATTCAAACTCCTTTTTCGACTTTGAAATGACCTTAGTACCTCTAACTAGTAGAATCATTCTGAACGTAAGATATTCCTTTCTTTTCATTTTCTTTTTCAAAGTTAGGGGTTCATATTAAAAAAAAGTTGACCTTCATATGACCTTGAAGATTGAGTTCAAAAACAACAATAATGCCTACAACTTTTGTAATGACTACAAGTATATTTCATTTATTTTATATATTCATCGTATATTTCCGATTTTTGCGGTTCCAGAAGAGATATCACTTTTCGCTAGTGGTGATATTCAATCGCTTGTAACTTTTTATAAAAGCATCGTAACGAAAAAGGTCGTGTGTAATAAATTTTCAATTTTGCAGAGAAAAAGAAAAAAAGAAGAAATTAAAAAATTTATAAAAAATTTAAATAATGACTCGAAACATATTTACACCCCATAGAAAGTAAGTTCTCAAGTACTTGGAATTACAATTTTTATATTTATTCTACTATCATTAAAGAATGACTTATTTATAAAAAAATTTTCGAAAATTTATAAACGGTACTATATATACTCTTGTATTTTATTGAATTTGAGTTTAAGATGTCCCAGCCATTTATAGGTAAATACTGTTCGATGTATTTCAATTTTACATTGGCGTACTTGGATTTCTCCAAACTCGGCTGCTGGGGTTGAGTTCCATATTCACTATTGATGAGTTAATAGATGTGTTATATAAGTCGCACTCCTCCGAATCCAGTAAGAAAAGGTTGTTTTGTTTGTCATTGTTAAACCACAATGGTATCCAATGAATGCATCACGACATGCGCAGCCCACGTCAAAGGACGTCAACTGCCTTTGATACACGCTATGCCACCCTGAGACCAAATTCCTGAATACCAAAGCTGCGACCAAAGCTCATATCAGGGGGCTGAATACTTGGGATAGGGTTCTGTTTAGATGGTTATCAGCGCTTTTGTAACAATAGTTTTTTTTTTTTTTTTTTTTTTTTTGTATTCTTAGCAGTTTTAACATTGATAAATTTCTCTTTTAACGTTCGGCCGCTCGAATTTTACGTACTACCGTGTTTAATATTAGGTTTACTTTATAAATTTCCTGGCTTTTATAATCATGTTCAATTTCAACTGTGAATAGCGGTAGGCGGTTGCAATCACGACGCTCTCAGGAAGCTCGATTATAATCCGCTTAGCAAAAACATGGATGATGCATATAGTGCACCATATGGCCAGCCGCGAGGCTGGCCAGGTCACTTTGTGCAAAAATCTTTTGTCAAAGCGGCGGACGACAATTGTCTTCCTTAGCAGAGAACGGAGACTCCTCAAACAAACAACTCGTTGTTTCGGGCGAGGATGTCGAAACTTCTCTCTTTTGTGTACGGGCATATACAAATGCTGAAGTACAAAATGCGTCACCGATTGCCCTCGACAAGCAACTAACGCTAGTCGACCCGAAGTGAATGCAAAGTATATTTGAACGAAGACTTGCAATCACAAGTGCGGGTGTGTGTACCTTCACGTGGTGGGCCTGAAAACGCTGTATCTGCAAAGAAACAGTAGGCAAAACACACAACGCTTGCCCTCAGGGCTATAGGCCAACCGGCCAAACAAAACATAACAACACGGACCATAACAATACGTGGTGAGGTGCGGCCTGTAAACGCCCAAACATTCATCGCGGAGTCTACCACACCTCAAGAGCTCAACTCGAGCCCAGAAAAGCCAAAATCCGGGAGTCACTTGAGGGGAAATCTCTTGGGATTGTGGTACCGCGCGCCCTCTTAGAGGACGGGAGACCGCTCCGGGAGCTAGTTGCAGAGGGCCAATGGTCCCGGCAATCCGAATATAATTCGGGTAGATAACAAATTTCCCCCTATCGACTAGCAATCGGTAGGTGCCACTACTGTGGGTAAAGAGTCGCGGCCGTGGTCATAGCAGCCACCCAAAGTTCTTTGCCTCTAGTTCCCGGAGTAAAGCCCGACACCAAATTGTGCGAGAGAACAGTCCATTGGGCCGAGTAACTCTCGATGACTAGAACGCACTACGGATGCCAAAACCCTTAGGAAAAATATTTCCACAGAAGGGCAGCATCCTTCCTGCTAAGGAATTGCTTTTGAGCCCTAATAACTAAAGCAACTTTGCAATTGAAAGCGAAATTAGTGGCTGTCAGCTCCTTTTGAAAGCGAAAACCATGCACTGAAAGTCCATCAGATCCAGTGCTGCTAATGGCGAACACAGGCTAAGATGATAGTAAAGGCGGAAACCCGACACGCTCAGTCAAATGCTACTTTGGTTGCAACTCGTCTAACACCTAACCCGGACTTGACCAAACGAGGTTTGATTGAAAATCAAACCCAGCGTGAAACAAAACACGCTGGTACACTCGTAATTAGTTTTAAGTTATATTATATAATAAGATTAGTCCTAAGCAATTAACTATAATTTAAGCAATAGCATAAGCAGTAGTACAGTAAGTAGAAAATTAAGTAGTATTAAGATGCGTTAAATAAATAATAAGAAAGTTACCGATTAAAAATTAAGAATCACAAATCAAAATCAAATGAAAGAATAGATTATAAATTGGAAACAAGCAAACCAAAATCAAAACAAAAATCAAAATCAAAAATCAAAATCAAAAATAAAAACAGATCAAAAGCTAGAAAAATAACTAGCTAATAAATCAAAATGTAAATAAAAGAGCCATGGGACCCGAAACCATGGAGAAACCCGATAAGGTAACAAAGCTCAAGCCCAAGCAAACACGCACACGCACAAGTACTCACTGCTCGCACTTGAACGCCACTCGAAAGCCACTTGCTTAGTTGAACGCGAAAGTTAACGCCAGGACTAAAGTCGAAAGCAACCCTCCAGATCGCCAGCAGCGATCCCAAAGGAGGAAAAATATAACTAGGAATTGCGTTGTACCTTGAAAGCGACATGGTCAACCTCTCTAGGTTTAACAAGGCGAGGAAACGTAAGCAGGAGATGACCGTTGAGAAACCAGAGCACTGCTCTGACACTCCGGTATCAACTCAGTTTCCTTCGCAACCGATCAAAACAGAAGAAAGCAAAGACGATTGCCCACCAGTTAAGAGGGTTAGGTTGAACGCGCAACAAAACCCCGAACTGGGCCAGAAATTGAGGATCATACAATTGAACCTCAACAAAAGGCAAGTAGCCAACGACGAGCTGGGAGAAATCATGACGGACAGAAATCTTGACATACAGGTGGCACTGGTGCAAGAACCATATCACTGGAATAACGCGATTTCAGGTATGGGCAGCATCGCAGCTATTCATGGATCCAAAAAGGGTGAAAAGATTCAAGCTGCGATACTTTACAATCCGCTCAAGGTCACCGCTGTTAAGATTTCTAATCTGTGCGACTCCCATTGTGTTTGCGCACAAGTGGTCGGAGCCTTTGGCGAAATATACCTCGTAAGCATCTACTGCCAGTTCAGCCACAGCAGAAGACCTATCTTGACAAACTAGCTGAGACTCTGAAGCAATTGAAAGGCAAAAGAGTCTTAGTTGGAATGGATGCAAATGCCAAGTCAAAGATCTGGTCTAATACACAGGACAAGAATGGAACGGTCATTGAAGAATTCATAGACCAATTTGGGCTAATAGTGGCCAATAGAAGGGACCAACTTCCAACGTGCCGTAGCACAAGGGGCGAGACGGATATCGACGTAACTTTATATACGTCAAATCTGTCAAACTTCTTGGCTAGCTGGGCGGTGAAAGAATGGACCACCAGTGACCACAGGCCCATAGTGATCGAACTGGATTTTGCCTCACAATCAGCCAGACTCATACGAACAGAAGAAACATTAGAACCACGGTTCAACATGAGAAAAGCTGATTGGGAGAAATTCGGCAAACTTTGCAAATTCGAAAAAGAGAACCTAGCTAAACTCCCTTTAAGAACCTCTGAAGACATTGAAACATATGTTTCAAAACTTGAAGAGGTCCTAGTAAGGGCAGCAAGGAGCTCTATTCCACCCAAACAGAGAAGAACACGCTCTCTACCCTGGTGGAACCCTGACTTGCGAAGTAAGAGGCGAGCGATACAAAAAGAACGCAAAATCGTCGCTCTGAAAGACAAGGAAGGATCGAATAGGAAACAAAGAAAAGCCCTCCAGAGATCACTTGAGAAATTGAGTCAAATGAAATCTGAATATGCAGTGGCTGTTAAAAAAGCCAAACGCAACAGCTGGAGAGACTTCTGCACTATCGAAAGCGAAAAGAATGCTTGGGCGTATCCATACAAACGAGCATCCAACAAAGTCAGAATCTCAAAAGCAATGTGTACGGTTAACTGTAATGGTTCTGTCACAAAAGATTGGAAAGAAACAAACATGACTATACTAGAAAAATTAATGCCTGATGACGACCCAAGCTGCGAAAATGACACACATGCAAAGATCCGCAGAGATATGCGGGAGGTTCCAGTAACCGGCAACGCAGAGCCTTTCCTAATAAGGGAAGTTGAAATAGCCCTTAAAGCGAACAAGGCAGGGAAATCACCAGGCAAAGATAGAATAGAGTCGGAAATGCTTGTTAATGCAAAACCATTACACCAGGAACTGACACGACTTTTTAATGCCTGCCTAAAATGCGGAGTGTTCCCCAGAAGATGGAAAAGTGGAATGCTAATCACGTTGCTCAAAGGGGTTGAAAAACCAGAGAACGAGATTAAATCATATAGACCCGTATGTCTACTCCCCATAGCCGGGAAGACACTCGAGAGGCTTGTGATTCAAAGAATTTCCAACATTCTAAACAGCTCGGACTGGTCTTCGGAGGATCAATTTGGCTTTAAGGCAAATAGATCCACAGAGGACGCCATCAGAAGACTATATGAAATAGTAGAAGAGGCAGAATCTGATCCGTCGATCAAGTACGTAGCCGCTATTCCACTGGACGTCTCAGGAGCATTCGATGCCTTATGGTGGCCAAGCCTGCTTTCCCAATTGAAAGAAAGAAACTGCCCGAGAAACATCTATAAGCTCCTCCAGAGTTACTTCAGTGATCGAGAAGTGGGCATATATGCCCACTTCGAAGAAACACTGAAAACAGTGACGAAGGGATGCCCCCAGGGCTCAGTTTTCGGACCGGTAGGCTGGAACGTCATCTTTGACAAACCACTCCGGTCAATCAGGGACGCAGGATACGAAGTACTAGCCTACGCAGACGATGTGCTTCCTATCATTAAGGCAAAAACACGCATTGACTTTGAAAGACAAGCCCAAGAAATCATTAACATAATGACGGACTGGTGCAAGTCTGACAAAATGAACTTGGCAGTACAAAAGTCAGCACTAATATGGCTAAAAGGCCAATTAAGCGAGAATAGGAACCCTACAGTCAAAATTGGGAAAGACAACATTAGAACGCACAAAACAGTCAAGTACCTAGGAATCACAATCTCGAAGGGCTTCCGACTGGAAGAACATATTCGAAACGTGGTTCAAGACTGCAACAGTACCTACTTCGAGCTAAGCAAAATAGCAAGAGTAAATTGGGGCCTAAAATTCAATTCTTTGAAAGAGATATACAATGGCCTCTTAGTATCGAAAGTCACATATGCC
Organism: Phymastichus coffea; assembly: GCF_024137745.1. Classification (NCBI taxonomy): domain Eukaryota; kingdom Metazoa; phylum Arthropoda; class Insecta; order Hymenoptera; family Eulophidae; genus Phymastichus; species Phymastichus coffea. Next base: position 10,032,094 of record NW_026706818.1, on the reverse strand, counting down.
GCTGCAGGCTGGTGGCAAAGGACCAACACTAAACATAATCTGTCTTAGAAGGATTGCAACGATCGGTCCTCTGCAAAACACTCAAAGCTTACAGATCGATCTCTCATGAAGCAGCACACGTGCTTGCAGCCTCCCGACCGATAGCTCTAGAGCTTGACGCGAGAGTTGCAAAGTACTGCGTCAGGAAAGGGAGATCGGTTAAAATGCACGGCATCCGAATTACATCAGAAAAACTTCGATCGGGCAGACTAAAAATCTCAAAAGCCATACAACTCATCAACGATGAAATCGAAAGGGTATGGCAAGAGAGATGGCAGTCAGCCACAAATGGCAGGAGAACGTACTGCTACTTCCCAGTAATCAAGGACAGATTAAAGAAGAGGTGGCTAATTCCCAATCACTACACAGTCCAGTTTATGACTGGACACGGGGCTTTTAAGTCATACCTCCACAAGAGAGGATTATGCGAAGACCAACTGTGTAGCTGCGGAGAAATAGAAAGCGAAAGCCATATTCTTTTTAACTGCGAAGAATTAAGGGAACTAAGAAAGCCATTAATAGAGGCTGTTGAAGAAGAAGGTCACATATGGCCTTGCCCAGAATCAGCCCTAGTATCCAGCAGGAAAATCTACAAAGCCTTTAGAGACTTTGCTAGAAAAGTCATAGAGCCCAGGGAAGGAGCACCCATGAAGAGGAGGAAGCGAAGAAATGTAGTTACAAACTACAGTAGAAAGATACCACCTCTTACAAGGTCCCTAACCAAAGGACAAAAACTCGCACAATAATCTAATTTTTGAACTCAGACAAGCTCATAAAGCTTGAAATTTTTGAACGATAATTTTTGAATATCAACTTCAGAACTAAATTCCGAAGTCTGAATACTTGAACGCGACGAACCCCGTTTTGACCCAACGACAGAATTTTGAACCGAATGCATGGCATAACAGGCAAGAATACTGAAAACTGACATAACAGTCAAAAACCAAATCGAAAGAGCAAACATCAGTATCAGCCAAGCCATAAAACCACTCTTTAGAAAGCGAGATCTGACTTTGGGACAAAACGAGGTAATAACAAACTTTCGAATGACGGATACCCACCAGCGTGAGCGGGGACGACCGAAACGCAATGGGGAGACGTACCCCGGTATGTCGAAGCGATGGACCTGTGAGTCGTGGGAGAAATCCCTTAATACAGGTACGCAGGGTGGGATGTTTTTTCGAACGCGAGCCCAAGAGGGGGGACTTAGTTGGTTGATCGTCTTAGGAATCTTCCTCTGGCTGTCCTGGCTGAGTCTCCCCTCTGACATCCCAATTTGGGTTGGCCTCTGCGGGGTAGTGGTACCAGGTCAAGCAAATCTCGTAAGATTTGTATGCTGCGTGCTTTCGACGTAGTAGACGTTGGGGCAACTAGAGTCCCGTCGCGCCCAAACCGAGGGTCAAACCTTTAGTTCCGCTCTCCTTGAGCGTCGAACCGTGAAAAGATCGGTACTCCTTCCGAGGAGGTCGCCGCCTTAGATTAAAAAGGTTCCGACTCGCTGAGTTGCGCCAGGGATGTCGTAGCAAACTTGACTTCCGGATCCCCAATATTTGAAAGCGAAGGGGTGAAAGACAGTGGGCTATGCCAACTTATTGGCGCCCAGAGAGAGGGGTGGTCATGTCTTGGAGACGCCATATCACCCTCAAATCGGAAAAGTGTGAAACAACGCATACACTAGCTGTGAATAGCGGTAATGGTTATATATAATATAACATAAAATATTATATCCATATTCTTCTATGGCTGCTTTTCATTCATCTATATTGACTGATGGGTGAATACTTCTCAATATAACTTTGAAACCATTTTCTTCTTTGCGCAGATAAGTGTAAAATTGCGTGTTTTTTTCTTTCAATGCAGTAATAATTGGCAAATATTTTTGGGAAGTTGTTGGCTGAATTTTAATTTTGTTTAGTTCTATCTTTTAAGGTGTAATTTTTTTTGGTTATTGAGTTCAGTAGATTTTCTAACGGATTGATATTCTCTTCATTATAAACGAAGATCAGAGGGAATATGCTTTTAAACTTATTTGCTTTGTTGTTTCCTTCTTGACTAAGATTTTCTTTATTTTCTGAATTTTCTTGGAGTATTTCGTACCTGTTTTTTGTGTCACTTAGCCAATAATTCGATAATTGTGCCTGTCATTTTTTGTTTTGGATTTGGATTTTGGGCTGTTTGTTTTTTGCCGCTTATAATTTTCTAATTTTCGTTGTTTTTATTAGGGATAGTCTTGTTATCTTCTGACTGAGTAACCATTTTGGCCGATGTTTTCTTTTTTCGGAGTTTATTAAATTAAATTTTGAATTCAACTGTCACTTCACCTAACTCAGATTCATTCTAAAAGAAGAGACTGACTCTACATTTGGATACCAAAAATATACCTTACACATGCGTTACTTAGTCTTTGTAGAGGGAGAGAGAGAAAGAGAGAAACGGAAAGAGACAGAGAGGTAGAGAGATAGAGAGTAAGAGTGAAGAGTGATACTAGGACATCGTAAAATTTTCAATAAAAAAAGGAAGTTTTAGATTTTTTTATATAACTATCTTTTATTTCTTCTCGTTATCTCTAGTTTATTTTCAGAAATCCATTAAGCGAGAGCCTGATGGATTTCCATTCAAGCTTCCTGTAAGCGTACATTAAGCGAAAGTTTGGCGTGCTTATAATCACATTTAGTTATTATTCACCCCAATATAGGAGTTTTTTTAAGTAACAATGTTGCTCGTCCAGGTTTATGCTTTACACACTAGCCAAAACAGAGCAACCCTGAGTCTACACTTACTCCAAGCGTACCTGAAAGTTAATCTTACGTGACAGTATTTTAGGATGATTTTCTAATTTTTATGGCTTCTTGTATTTTGTAGACTCACCCGTAAGCGTTATGAACCGTACTAACAAAGATTGTCTTTGAACTGCTTCGAAGGATATTATTTTTTGGAACAAAGATATTACCCGGTATCTAAGAGGATAGAGGACGAAATGCAAGTACGTAAGATGTTATGATTAGGAATACGAGGGTGGATTGATAAGTTTCCGGCCTGACCAAGAGATGGCGCCACTCGGCCTACCTTGAGGTGGCGTTCTATAGTACCATCCTTAGATAGCTTGTAACTATAGTTTCAGCCCGATCGCCCTGTTAGTTTAGGTTTGAGAGCACACTGAACAAGACTACTCTGTGTTTTTCTTAAAAATGGAAAAGCTGGAAAATCGTGCTGTCATCAAACACTTCTATTCGAAGGGGTTAAAGCTGAAGGAAATCAAAACGTTCGACAATCACGCGACTCATAAACGGGAAAGCTCGTTTCCAAATCAATGACTCGTTAAGGTTAAACGGGGATTCTGCGGCACGTAGACTCGCGCACGCGAAAACGTAACAGCGCGACAAGGAAATTGCTCGGAAGGTCGATGACGAAGATTCGTACAAAAGGATCGGTCTGACGCGCGAAGGTCATACGGCACTCCCGAAAATCTAGCGTCTAAGTAATCGCGGAGGTCGTGCGGCACTCCCGAGAACGTGGACACGGGCAGTCACGCGACCTATTAAAAGAAGAGCGTACTCACTCGGGCGCTTCCTTGGTACGGTCGCGAGCCGTTGAGGTCTTCGTTTGTGGCTTGCGGGCGTTGCTGCTGCTCCGCTTCTGCTGTTGCGGTTCTGATTCTGTTGCTGCTGCTGCTCTGCTTCGGTTGTTACTCTGTTCAGCTTCTACTGCTGCTCTGCTCTGCTCTGCTTCTATTGCTGCTCTGCTCTATCGCTGCTCTGCTCTATCACTCCTCTGCTCTATCACTGCTGCACTCACGGCACTCGCGCTCTGAAGTCTCGCTCGTCTGGTTGACACCAGGGCTGGACGGGTACTGGCGTGCCGTTTTTCGGCGACTCGCCGCTTCTCTTAACTTATCTCCCCTTAGTCATTAGATGATTGGTTGGCTTGTTGCTAAGCCGGGTGTCAGCGCCGTCTATACCGGTATTTCTAGCCCGCGTAATTTGTTTATTGGTCGTGCGTTGGCGCTTAATTTACCTACTGGCTACAGAGATAGCGTCGGTTTCATCCTATTAGTCTAGCTACCCCTAAGCCGATAACGATTGGTTGGTCGCTTGTCTATCCTTGTCTATCCGTTGCTCGTTGATCTTGCCGATTCCCCTCACTCGCGTCCGATCGGCCTCGTATCGGCGGTCTCGCTTACTCTCACGCGCTCGGTTGCCCCTACTTTAGTCTAGCTAAGTCTGCCTCAGTTAACGGGGGCTTCCGATCAGCTGATCACGGCTGGAAACTTTAAGGGCTTCCAGCTTCCCGAGGGAGTGTCGGATCGGGTCGTGAGTGCGCGAGAAGGTTTACGCGGGCGTAAGGGTCGTGCGCATCGGTCAGGGAGACTTCTGGGAGCCATAGATCGCGAGATCCGGACGTGCGTGGGCGGGTGCATGCGGCCGTAGCTGTTCGGTCGCATTTTCTAGCCGGAGCGGGGCTAGCACAGGTAGTGTGTTTTTCGCGTGATGACGCATCATCACACAGTACTAAGCCTACTTTATACTCTTCAAGACAATCCACAGTCACTTCAGCCCTGGGCTCGCTAACTGCCCTGCTTCTGCTTCTATTTCATCGCTTTCAATTTCTTCTCTTTGTTAGCCCTTATTAATTTAAATGAATCCTTTACAGAAAAATGTTACCCGTCAAGAAAGTCCGTCAAGAGCTAGACGTGGTTCAGGTGACCATTCCACGAAGCCTGCTGGCCCAATTCGCGGAGGTCACCTCTGAAATGGCTAGAGCGCAGCCCCTCTCCCACCAAAGATTAAGCCGGAGTTACCCTCGATCGAGGAGCTGGCTCTGCGCTAGGCGGAATGAAACGCCGCCAAGCATCGAGAAGAAGAGGAGCAGGCTAAGTGCTGGACAGAGCGTAACGCTGCCAAGCGCAGAGAAGAAGAAGAGGAGCGACATCTGCGTGCCCAACGGGCTCTCTCCGCTTCAGACCACCAAAACGAGAGGCAACGGCCATACTCTGAGCCGCGTCGATCCTCCGTGCGCCTGACCGATGTCACGGATGAAGAGACGACACCGGCCCAAACCCACGAGGAAAGGTGGGCCGACGCAGAAGCAACAGCACGATCGTATCGCTCTGCGTGTATTAGGGCGCAAGAAGAGGAACGCCGGGCCTATGCTGCAGTTATGGCGTTCACAGAGCACCCTGACGCTTGTGTTCGAGCTGCCGCATTCCCCGGCTTTGTCCAGAAGATCCGGGATGAAATAGAGCGCCAAGCCTTTCTCACCCAAGCTGCAGAACGCTGGGATGAGGCGAAGACCATCCAGAAGGAGCACGTACGCCTTCTGGCACAGCAGGAGCAAAAGCGTGTGCTTTTGCTCCTGCTTCGTAAAAGCAGTGCTCTATTTACGAAGGCTGCCTGGCACATTTTGCCGGGGAAATGAAGGTTTAACCCCTCAATACTCTGCGCTCCTGCACCAAGATGCCACAAGGCCATGTGGCAAGTACGATGATCCAGCCTCGAAGAAGAGGGGCATTCGGTTCTACTATGTCTGCAACTTGACGGCAGTCAGTAGGACCGAAAACTGCCCCAACTTCTTCCAACATTGAAAGTTCGAGCAGGGGCTGGAGCCACGATACACCACGGTGACGAGTTTGGTGAGCGCCGTCACCATTAGGGTACCATCAGAACGGCCACCTCTCTTCAAGTCTTCTGACTCAAGGCCTCGACACCAAAGAAAGAAGAGAGAAAAGCGAAAATTAATACCGAAGATCTTTCGCCTCTTGGCCTGCGTGCCATTCAAATTTTGCGCCGTTGCACCTATAATGTAAGGCTGTGCCGTGCCCCTTTTATTTCTCTAATCATGGCATTAACGCCACTTTAATTTGTTTCCTTTCGTCGGCACGGTCCATATATCGCAGAGAGAGTGCGATAGGGAAAATAACTCTTGTTCCGTTTTTCTTTATAATAATAAATCACTGATCTTGACTATCCCCTGTAGTTTTCTTTACGAGAGAGACTTGAGGTTCGAGTTGGTACCGCCCTCGTTACCAACGTCTGGGGGTAGGGGATATAACGAGTTTGACGTCAACTCATTATGTCTCTTTCTCTCTACATGACCATAATATTAAGAATATCGTATATTTAAAATGTTACGTTATTTGAACTATATTTCTCTTTAGCAGCAGCAGACGACGACTGCAGAGAAGGTAAGAGAGAGCGCCGGCCGAGAGAGACCGCGTGCGCGTGTAGGCATAGCGATATGTATGACGAGTCGTACGCCGCGCGCCGCGTGACGAAGGACCGGCAATTAGCCGATAGCTCGCGAGCCGTACAGAGGCATTCGGTAGTGCGTGCGTTTATATTGGTTTTTCTTTGTGAATCGCCTCGTAGCAACAGAGAGACTTTTTACTGTGACGAGTTAGTGAGGTGCAAGTGTGCGTGCGATACCTCTCCTCCTTCGCGACAAGCCACAGCACAGTTCGGTGAATTCTGCAACCTTGCCGAATCGTAATTAAGGGCCTTCGATTAATGTAAGTACCGACCATTCCTTAGACTTCTCTCTAGCTTTGTCGATCTCGTCGCTCTCTCTGAACCATCCTGTACACTGACTCGTACGTAAACTTTATATATTCGTATACTATTAAAACTGCATGGCTTTTATTTCGTACTACCTTTCCTTCCTATCGCTTCCCTCAACTTTCGCGATTAAAGCTGCATGACCCACGACGCTCTCCGCGGGCCAGTTGGCGATCTGACCTACTGGGCCGGTCTTGCGTAGTAGAACGCAGAGCCGCGAGTAGCTGCATTTGTGCCAGCCACTACTCAATCTCGGTTCATAATATATTGTATCGGTCTATTATTTTTAATATATTGTAGCGGTCTAAATCCTCGTTACAAATGAAATCAACAAAGGTAGAGCAGTGCTCCATCAACAGTAGGTAGAATCGATAAATTATGTGGAATACTTATTGCACGTTTACTACTTATCTTTTTTACAGCTTTTTTAGCACTTTTTAAAGCCAATCGAATGACTACAAACGATCTGTTACAGGTTACAGCACTTATAACAGGGCTGATAGCGATCTTCGTTAGCCCAGTGCGCGGTACTCTCCTCGCACGGATGTAGCGGCCGAGCGTGGCTATGATTGACATAGCATTCACGTGCTCGTGTTGTTACAGAACCTGGAGAGGGGAGAGCGCGTCCGGCGGAGAAGACGGCGCAAGAGAGAGCGAGAGCGAGAAGAGTGTGAGAGAGAGTAAGAGAGGAAGAGTGTGAGAGAGAGTAAGAGAGGAAGAGTAATAAGAGAGAACGTGGAAAGTGCAGCTCGTGCCGGGAGAAGGAGAGCGGAACGAACAAGTATTGGGAGCAGTTAAGGAGTGATCATTCGCTAATCAGGTTACGATGAGGAGTGAAGGTGACGGTGCACCGACCAAGAGTGAGCTAAGGATGAGTGAGGGAGTCTCTTGTGTGACGAATCTCCGACTGCTCTGAGCAGCCTCCACAGCGAACATCATTCGACGGTCGAGAAGCCGATCCCGGCCGCCAGCAGCCAGCAAGCCACTGCCGGTGATCCAGCGCGCTCCATTGCCTGCAGGACTGCGGTTCCGCAGACGCCGACTCTCCACCAGCGAGCTACGGGAGAGGCTACCCGGTAGGTCCAACTCTAGTATTTATTTCGCGGACTCTCTCTCACGCACCAGCTCTCGTCCGGCACAACGCCGCGAACTGATTTATCACGTTTGATAGTTAAGCGAGTACGCTCCTAGCCGCCGCCTACAGTCGCGTATCATGGTATGAGCGAGCGCGCTCACTATCTTAATCTATAAGAATCCGTAGATGTATTTTTCGATAGCGTAAATAAAGGGATCGCCTTTTGTAATTATTTCGACTTTTTCCCATCATCTTCCCCGTTATCACGGTAGATTCGCGCCTGTGGAAGTCAGCGCTGGCTTCCTTCACCAAAATAGGACCCTTTAATAACTTGCATGGGGCACAGCAGTGGGGCATTCGGCTGTGCTTATAAGAATATTTTTCCCCCTTTGCACACTTCTTAAAGCTTCACTAATAATTTTTTTTAACATAGTAGATTATTTCTTAGTTGTTCGACACTTCTTCTTGCCTTTTATATCTTTTTCTCAATTATTTTTTTCTACTACTAGTTATTTTAAGACTTATATGAAACACGCTTCTAACTTTCATAATGTTGGCTACAGTAACAGCAGCTGTTTTTTTATTAAAAGTACTCTCTTCAGCTCATACTCACTTCTAGGCTATTGATGAGTTTGATTTCTAAACTGACACCGCTCTTTTTCTTATGATTTTTTTGTATGATCATACCTTTGTGAAAGAGAGCATGCTAATAGAACTGAAAATATATAAGCAACCGTATAAATATATAAAAATATATTTATACAGTAGTGCTCAAAATTATAAGGCACGCCTGAATTCGCTTTATTTTATTTAGGATTTTTAAGCTTTATAGAGCCTTGGAGGTTTGAATTTTCTAGTAGTCATTCCCAATATTTTTTTTAATCAAAATTGGTGTTTTTCTAAACATAAAAGGGTCAATCCAATATAGGTTTGATCCACTACTAAATTTTCATGCAGATTTGAATTTAAAAAGTAATATTTTTTGAAACAATGAAATATCGTCGAGTTCGTTGCACTTAAAACACTCTAAAAATATTGTACCGGTATATGACGGCATGATTCTTTTTTCTTTATATTTTTTGAACTTTCAGCTTCAACTGATGAAAATTTCAAATGGCTATGTATAAAATTGTTCAAACCACATAAAAATAACGTTTAATTTTTATATTTGAAAATCGCTAATTTTATTGCATTTAAGGCTTATTTTTTTCAAATATCCCAGTCATTTATTAATTTACACAAGTTGCAGGAAAATACATTTTCTATTCGTTTAAAACCAATTGATTTTGAAACAAAAATATTATAGGTATTCTAAAATTTTCTTTACATTTTTATAAGATTTTTGCAATCGTTGGGTATTATAAAGAGGAAACGTCATAGAATGCTACCTTCAGATCCTTGTAGATCACGTTGTGCTTCATCTTTCGGCAAAAGTGAGGTCATTCTTATAACAATAATCTGATAATCAATAATGATAACAATAATCTGATAACAATAACAATAATCTAAGTTACATAGCTTGTTTATTTCGGTCGATAAAATATTTAGGTAAATGTGACATATTTTATTCTATGTTTGTCTATTGTTTTTTTTTTGTCAACGCAACTAATGACTTCGTAGGTTTTATTTAAAAAATAATTATGGGAAAGAAAGCAGTTGCCAGAAACAAAAAAATGGCAAATTATTGGTTTGTAAAAAGCGAATAAAAACCAGACTGAAATATTTAAATTATTGAACGTAAGTAGATGTGTACAAAATACTATTACTGCATACCACAAAAGTGTTACGTCGAGGACGAGTCAGACTATTTTATGGCGGTAAAATTTGAATTTTTTATGGAAGGGGAGTTCCCGTAATTAAAACCAATAGTCATTTAATAGCTGACTTTAATCTCAGTGACGCACTTACCCCTTCTGGGATTAACCCTTTATCGATTAGTTTTTATGTATTTTGTACTATAAAAGAGAACGCAAAACAATTGTAACACAAACTCTGTATTCTACTCTGTGACACTACGCACCTTCTGTACTTTGATCAATAAATATTATAAATCTATTTCTATAATAACTTATTTAAAGGTATATATACCCTACGTTCATCTCTGAGTTCTGAGGTACGAGTTTCTGGACCAGATAAACTGCAGGTAAATTATTTAATTATTACTTTTTCACTCGGTACTTTAGATACGTTGCCGCCCTGCTTTTGTTTGAGTCTCGCACCCGTGGTAAAGCGCTTACGCGTTGACCGAAAAGAGACAGTCGCGTTTGAGTAATTGTTGTCAATTCGCGGCTGTTACGTGAGACGTAACAATTGGGGACCCCTCCGGGTAACATTTTTTTAACGAAAAGCAGGATTAGGCAAAAGTAAATTTTTTTTACAAACATGGCTACGGGCGCCGATTCGAGAGACAAATGAAATGAGGAAGCACTATTAATTTTAAGAAACTGCATAGAAAAAGTAGATCCGAATTTTATAACTAGTAGAGAACCAACATTACTAGAATGTATAAAATTTCTTCGAATTAGAATGCAAAAAACAACAGCAACTAGAAAAATTAATAAAAATTTTAGAACATTATATAAATGAACAATTAATAAGGAATTCATGTCATGATCCACTTTTACTACTCATTGTAGAAGAATTAACAAAACGTAATATAAGTCCAAAAGAAATTTCAGTCGCAGTAAATCGTACTGACAAACTAGTACAATTTGAAAATAGATTTGAGCCAATAATTGAATCAAACGCGGAAATAACGGAAGACGAGTCAAGGGAATATTTCCAAGCTTTGACAAACTTGACAATTGATAATGATAGCGAAGACAAAATAGATAAAATAACAAAAGAAATTCCTATTATAAATCATAAAAACGTTAAATTTTTAATACCACAAATAACTGAAAAAAGTCAAAACGAGAAAAGTAGCAATTCAGAATACTTTACGCCAAAGTCAACAAGCAGATCATTTGCCAGCATAAGGCCGATTTATCATTCAACTCCACAAGAAGTAACCCGTACAGTACAGAATTCCATAATTAGCCCTTTGAGAAATGTAGGTTTGAATGAAATCTACGATATCATTCCTAAATACGATGGATACTGCATTCCACTACATTATTTTCTAGACGGTTGTTGGGAAGCTTATAATGTTATTCCACCCGGAAATGAAGCGGATCTAGCAAGATTAGTTAAAATGAAATTATACGGGAATGCATTAAAAAGTATGCGTGGAAAAATTTTGAGACAATTAGCGAGATTGAAATGTATTTAGATCACCTTTTCGGATCAGACAAAACTTTCAACCAATTATCTGGTGAGCTGGCTATGCTCAAACAAAAAGCCTCAGAAAATGTAGTAAAATTCTCAGAGTTAAAACAGTAGCGCGAGAATTAGTAAGCGCAGCAGTGCTCGAAAAAAGATATAATGTTGTATTCTTAAATCAATTAGAAAAGGATAAAGTCAAGTTTTTCATCCGCGGCTTACACTGGGCGATTGAAGCACGAATGGAACAGGCAAAAAATCTTGAAGAAGCAACAGCGAAGCGAAAGTGGTAGAGATTGAACGCGATTTCGCAACACAGGAACCCAAAATTTTGCAGAAGCAAAAAAAGAATTGTAGTAAAAACCGATAACTCACAAGTATGTCAGATTTGTAAGTTGTCAAATCATTTAGCAAATACGTGTTTTTATCGTAACAATGGAAGTACAAAATTTAGAAATGAATCTTTCAATAATAACGAAGGCCAAAAGCAAATGAATAGTCAAAATTCAACTAATAGAGAAAGAATAAACCAGCAAGTAGCTCCGCCCCAAGCAAATCTGAATTCTGCATCAAAAAATCAATACCAGGAAAATTTTAATTCTAATGATCGCAGACCAGGAAATCCAAACAGAGATCCGACTATTTGTAATTATTGCGGTATTAAAGGACTCTGGAAAATAAGATGTAACAAAAGAATTTTTAACGAAGAAAAGAAACAACAATAGGGAAACGCCGGTGGTTTCCAGCTGAAAGGCGCGACCGGGGAAACGACCCGCCAAACGGAGCGCCGAGCTTAAGTAAGAATACAACGAAATTAGATGTATCGAAAAGACTGGTATTGTTAAACTTGAATAGTAAGTCACCAACTTTCATTTTAGAAGATAAAAATCAAAATATTAGTCTTTCTATCATGCTAGATACTGGTGCTGGACCATCTCTACTGAAATGGTCTAAGAAATCAAACGAAGCATATCTGGATAAATTGAATATTTTAGAGTTGCGAGGTATTACACATACCAGTGTAGTAACATTAGGAAAAATAAATATTACAATAAAAGATTTAGAATTCGAATTTCATATGGTACCCGATGATTTACCTATTAAAGAAGACGGACTAATCGGCAGTGAATGTTTGCGTAAATTTAACGCTAAAATAGATTATAGAATCAATATTTTAAAAATTGCTGATAAAGTATTTTCTTTATCCACATACAATACAACAACTGATAATTAATATACAACATCGCAAGATGATAATAGTTATTCAAAATCAGTAGCAAACCTTAAAACTTATGCTGAAGTAGTCAGAAATCAAGTAAAAATTTATAACAATTTAGACAGATTTGCGAGAAGCGTTTTCAATAATAAGGAAAGCAATGAAGAATCAAAGATAGATTTTGAGCCAGATAAAAACTATGTCAAGAAAATTAGACAGAGCGCTTACGAAGGCAATCGTCTAAATAAAATTAGAGTAAAATTGCGAAAATTCGAAATTTGTAAATTGCTACACAAAAAATCTGAGATTTGTAATTCCGAAATTGGACTGGAAAAAGCTAGCGAGATTAAAATTAGTGAACCTGCAATCTGCACATATGAAAGTAGAAATTCGAATATTGAAATTTGTAAAAAATCAGAAATTAGAAAAAACCAAAGTACATACTCAGTTTGTAATTTAGCATTAGTTAACAAAGAATACGGGAGTGTACGCCCAAGTTCCGCGAAAGCTAATTCGTTATTTATTCAGAATAATATAACAAGTAGGGCTGAGCAAAGCCATAATAAAATCACTCTCCATAAAAATTTTGTAGATGATAAAATTCACCCCACGAAATTCTCAATGACAGAAAATAAATTGAGTATACAGCCATACTATAAGTCGAACATTAGAGAAAGTAGTAACAACGATCGCAAAAATGTAGATTGTTACGATAATGCTGACGAATCTACCGTATTGCAAAGGGTTAATAAATGTATTAATGTATTAAATAATACGAATTCTTACACAAGTAATAAACCATATTCCATGAGCATCTTTTTATCAGTAATTAATTCTGCAACCACCCTCCTCGAAACATTGGACGAAATCAGAGATAAAGAATACATTAAAGAATTATTAGAGGATGTGGCACAAATAGCCAAAAAATATAAAACTATAAGCCACCTTCAAAAGTCCAATAAACAACCAATGGTTTTACAACGCTTGATCGCCGTAAATTTTTTATTGAAGGGACACGAATACCTCCTACTATCAACGAACACGTGCGGATAGCCAAAATAAGTATGAATCAGAATACGGAAGATAGGGCATCAAGAATAATCGGCATGTCACAACTAGATCATTTGAATTTAAATGAAAAAGAACATAAAGTTGATATAATAAATAAATTCAACGACAGATATCACTTACCTGGAGACAAATTAGGATATACTAATCTACTCCAACACGAAATTCCATTAACGTCGAAGGTACCTATTCGCATAAAACCTTTTAGACAACCCCCATAGTTAAGAAAAGAAATTGATGCTCAAGTTTTAAATACGAAGGTGGAACGATAAGTACTTAGCCTACAAAAGAAAAACGAAAATTCTGGAAAAGTGGCGTTTTATTTTTCAACATAGTCTCCTTTTAGTTCGATACACTTAGCCCAGCGATGCTCCAACTTCTTTAGCCCGTCTGAAAAATACGTTTCCTCGAGGTCTGAAAAGTAGGCTTCCGTGGCAGCGATTACCACCTTATTCGACTCAAATTTCTGCCCGGCGAGTGACTTTTTCAAATCTGGAAACAAAAAGAAGTCGCACGGGGCTAAATCTGGAGAATACGGTGGATGGGGCAGCAGTTCGTAGCCTAATTCGACCAATTTGGACGGCGGAGGTGTGAGCCGGTGCGTCGTCATGGTGGAAGAGCACTTTTTTCTTCGCCAAATGGGGCCGTTTTTTCTGCAATTCGACGTCGAATCGGCCCAATAATTCGGCATAGTACAGCCCTGTGACTTTTTTTCAAAAATCAACAGACACACTTGCTTTCACACGCTCACAAAAATAAACTACAACTCCGATCCGGCTGAAATCTTGACAGTAACCATCGAGAAGGTTGTACTACGTGATAGAATATTTCTTTTACGAGAGTGGCGCCATTGGGCGGTGAGGCTGAGTACTTATCGGACCACCCTTGTATGCTCGACCAAGGTACAATTGAGAGGTCTTTTAGTCTTTACTCTTCTCCAATATTTTGCGTAGACAAGAAAAGGAATGCTGAAGGCATAATCAAGAAAAGACCAGTAATAGACTTCCTTGCAGTAAATACACTGATTCCGGATTACAATTTTCCTGTGCCGAATGTAGATGATAAGTTAGATGCGTTAGGAGGATCCACAATATACTCGGTCTTTGACCTTTATTCAGGATATCATCAATGCCTAGTTAAGAAGGAGGATAGGCAGGTGACAGTATTTCAATGCGACCAAGGCCTTTTCCAGTATACAAGGTCGCCTTTCTGATTAAAAACAAGCGTGTCGGTCTTTCTATCATTAATTTACCTTTTAACGACAGGAATGAAAGGAGCAGTAACCTTCTTCGATGATATTTGCGTACATAGTAAAATTATCGAGGAACATTGTGAGAGTATTATTGAATTAATGGAACGTCTAAGAAAAGCGAATTTAGTATTAAATCCGGAAAAATGCGATTATTTTAAATCACAGGTAGTATACCTAGGTTATGTAATCTCGAAAGACGGTTTACTACCTCACAATGATAAAATTTTAGCCGTCCAAGAATTTCCCACGCCGAGAAACCCAAGGAATATTAAACAATTTATCGGCCTGTGCAGTTACTACAGACGATTCATGTATGGCTCAAAGAAATAACGAATCAACTGATAAATTTGGAAAAAGTGCCATAACAAATCATACAAGATTGCAGGCCATTTAGCTCAATTACAGTTAGATGAAGTAACAGACAATATGGAAGAAAGAGAACAATTAGCAACGATGTGTTTTGTTGAATACCTAAACAAAGGCATAAAAAGATATATGTGTCAATACATAATTTTACAATTTTTATTTTGTACTTAGTTTTTAGCCATCAAAATACAGTTGTTTCACCTAATAACACGTAACCAAACTCTATTATTCTTTTTAACGACATAGCCACTGAGAAACGAGATAATTTGAGATTTTATCTTTGTCAGTCATATGCTCGTATTCCCAAGCATCTCATCAAAAATAATGTAAATCTATTCATTTTATTTCAACAATATGACGTAAATATCAAGGATATTTACATCGATGATGTTTACTTAGTTTGTTCAAAATGATGCAAGGATGATGATCATGAATTTTTATTTATCAATAGAGACCTATAAACCAAGACAGACATAGAAAGAAGTTTGAATCTACTTTTATAAACATCAAATTAAATTGTTTGATTCTACTGACAGTAATAATTGTAAAATAAATAATTTAGACTAGGCGGGCTATACTGTCAAATAAATTATTTTTATTATGTCGACGACGTTTCGGTTACATTTTTGGTAACCCTTTTCAAGAATCTTCAACATTTAAACTTTTATACATAAATTTTATTACAGATCATTTTTTGATGTATAGTATTTTTTTTCTTACACAATTATATTAATGCTTACCAATCATTTTTTTGGACGCACAAATATTATCACATTGTTTTTGTTAAAAATTAACAAAGTCAGACTTAAAAAGTAATTTTCATATTTGCGACGTTATTGTGAGTGAATGAGTGACTGAAAATATTCGGACTGTAGTAGAGCAGTATCAGGCTTATGCTGCAATGTTATTATGGAGAATGATAATCAACCGGTTAGTCTACAATGGTATAGTAATACAAAGGAGAGTTTAAAATAATTTACTGATATGATTCTTAAACACAGATTTTAGGTTTTGTGTGTCTTGTATTCTATTTACACTATTAAATTTTGTGATAAAGATCATTTCTGAAATTAAACGTTTAAAGTATGATTGTTCTACGTCTAAAACTTTAATATTTTTGTGATCGAAATTGAAATTGTGGCCTGTTTCTTTCATGTGCATAACAAGAGCTGATTTATCTCTATTATATACTAATACAATCCGAAATATGTTCCTTCACTCTAGTTAATACTGTTCTACTAGATTGTCCTGTATAACACATATCACAATCTTGGCAATTTATCTTATAAACTGCACAGGATTGATACATTTTTGGGATTGGATCCTTCCCTAAATTATTAAACATTTTTGATTTATTGCAACATTTGGAGATTACATTTAGATTGAATCTATTAGCTATTTTTTTGATAGTTATATCATTATGTTTAATGTACGGTAGAACTACGAAGTCAGATTTTTTGGGCAAGTTGGTTTCTGGAGTTTCAGTTTGAAATTATTGAGTTTTTTTAATCTAATGTTTATAAATTTTTTAATGAAATGTAATGTGCGATAATGTGCGATGGGGAGCCCGATTAGCTCAATACTAGCCGACATTGTTCTAACTGACTTAATTAAAGATTGTCTAATCTGTTGTCCATACGAAATTCTATTTTGGAAAATTTACGTCGATGATGGATTGACTTGCGTACGAGAAGACGAAATTGACTTGATTTTATCTTACTAAAATAGTTATGACATTAATATGCAATTTACAGTCGAAAAACCTAACAACAATACTATTAACTTTTTAGATCTATCTTTGACGATTACAGACGATAGATCAATAATTACCAATTGGTTTCATAAGCCAACACATGCTGGCATGTACTTAAATTTCCTTTCCCACACACCTCTTCAACAAAAAATCGCTACTGTTTACACATTAGTTGATAAAGCTATAAAATTGTCACACAAATCATTTCACTATCAAAATTTAGATCACGTTTGCTCTCTTTTACAAGCTAACTACTATCCATTACATTTCATTAAAAAATTTATAAACATTAGATTAAAAAAACTCAATAATTTCAATACTGAAACTTCAGAAACCAACTTGCCCAAAAAATCTGACTTCGTAGTTCTACCGTACATTAAACATAATGTGTTGGATAGAGGAAACTCGGGGGAATTTCTTCGGCTTCCGGGCTCCTCGGCCAACGAGTGAGAGCGTTTCCTCGACTTTGTGAAGGGCGCCAGACAGCCGAAAATCGGTAGTCGTCGGGGAAAACGTCGGCAAGGCGAGCTTTTCGCAGCTCAAGCCAACCGACGTGAGTGGTACGCTCCACTCTTCCACCACAGCCTAAATATCACCACAAACCCTTATCCTTGGTCCACGGCTAGCTCCACGCATGTACCTCGATCCAGGGGTAGGTATCGGCCTTGGCTATAAATCACGAAAAGTGAGGTCGGAACAATTAGCGCACGCACACAAGATGTCCGCCGGTCGTCCGTGGTTTTGGCTCCTTCCTAGTCCTGCTAAAGTCGGAAAAAGGGAAAGGTTGGCAACAAAATCACGGCACTTTTGTCAGAAAACACTTTATTCCACTTGCGTTCCTTACAACCCGGCGCGACGGTTAACGCCTAAATACGCGAGGGGTGATGGCGGCCCAGCGTTCGCGCGAATTTGCAACGGTCGCGACGACGGAATTCGCACGTCTCGCGAACCGATAAATAACGCGCGCAACGCACCAAAAACACTCTCGCGTTATACGATTAGGCGGCACTCGTCACCGCAAAGTCAGCCCTGCAAATAAAATGTCGGCAACTTACAAAAATCTCTTAATTCCTCGGCGAATTGGTAAGGAAAGAGAGAGAGCTCTGTCGTGCTGTTGCTGCTGCTACGGCGGGTGACAAAATGGACGAGTCTTTTCGCTACTCGTCCTTCCCGGAAATCTCTTCCAAAATCGGATTTTCCCCCGCTATCGTCTGTTCATCATAAGAGGCTATGCAAATTAGCCTACCCCTACCGCGGGTCCTTTATCAGAGAGAGCGGAACAAACAAGTTTCAACGCCCTCTCGTCATGTACAAATTTTCACTTAAGTCAGCGGCGCTCGGTCTAAGTATAAAATTTCGCATAGTCTGAATCATTTGTCTAATAGTTGTACGTTTCGCTATACATTATTAATTCGCAGTTCGTGATTTATTATTTTTTTCGCATGTTAGTTACAATGTTTTTGTCCAATTGTCCATTTATTTTGCCTGAATTAACAATAAATTCGCTCGCATTAATTTATTCAAGTTGTCAGCTCATTCAAATTTTCGTCAGTAGCGCCCCTGTAATTGATTTGCATATGTATAAGTCAGTGTGTCTGTTTTATCGGTATTCTCGGTAATGCGCATGGTCAGTAATTTAAAATAGTCGTCGGAAACTTCGCGCCGCTAGCGCCTTTAATTAGTATTTTCCTTTATCTCTCTCTATCTCTCTCTCGCTCCCTCTCTCTAGTGCTATCTCGCGCGCTCCCCTCCTTGTCGGTCTCGCATACGTGCGCGCTCTCCTACTCTATCTCTCGCTCTCATACACGCTATCGCGGCACATGTGCGGCGTCCAAAATGGCCGCGCCCGCTCGCACACGTGCTCGTCGCGCCTCGCGTTCGTCGTTCTCGGCGCCTCCTGGAGCGCTCGCTCGCCGTCCAGGTCCGCGTGTGTGTGTGTGCGGTTGTTCTTAGTTGGCGACACCTGTGGCCACAGGTGTCGTCATCCTCAGCAGTGTCAGTGTGTGTGCGCGCCACCGGTAGTAGCCGGCCGATCAGCTGATCGCCGGCTCCCGGTGGACTGTCTTCGTCGGCGGTGTCAGCCTCGTCCTGGCCAAGGGCGAGCTACGTCGGTGTGTGTGTGTGGCTGGAAGGCCACGTGTGGCAGCTTCTCGGGTACGTGCCTCGGGAAGCTGCACGTTTTGCATGTGTTTTGGTGCGGCCTCCTCGCGTCTGCCGTCGGACGCCGTCTGTGTCCTTGCAACGCCCGTATCTCCGGTCGTGAGCGTTGCAGGAAGAAGAAAAGGGGCGCGCGTTAGAGGGTGGGCCTTGCCGCAATTTATGCGGCCGGTCGCGAGACGGGTGGGCATAGGGCAAGGGCGCGCACGGGCAGCAGAAGGTGCGAGCTTCTGCTGCGCGCCTCATTACAAATGATATAACTATCAAAAAAATAGCTAATAGATTCAATCTAAATGTAATCTCCAAATGTTGCAATAAATCAAAAATGTTTAATAATTTAGGGAAGGATCCAATCCCAAAAATGTATCAATCCTGTGCAGTTTATAAGATAAATTGCCAAGATTGTGATATGTGTTATACAGGACAATCTAGTAGAACAGTATTAACTAGAGTGAAGGAACATATTTCGGATTGTATTAGTACATAATAGAGATAAATCAGCTCTAGTTATGCACATGAAAGAAACAGGCCACAATTTCAATTTCGATCACAAAAATATTAAAGTTTTAGACGGAGAACAATCATACTTTAAACGTTTAATTTCAGAAATGATCTTTATCACAAAATTTAATAGTGTAAATAGAATACAAGACACACAAAACCTAAAATCTGTGTTTAAGAATCATATCAGTAAATTACTTTAAACTCTCCTTTGTATTACTATACCATTGTAGACTAACCGGTTGATTATCATTCTCCATAATAACATTGCAGCATAAGCCTGATACTGCTCTACTACAGTCCGAATATTTTCAGTCACTCATTCACTCACAATAACGTCGCAAATATGAAAATTACTTTTTAAGTCTGACTTTGTTAATTTTTAACAAAAACAATGTGATAATATTTGCGCGTCCAAAAAAATGATTGGTAAGCATTAATATAATTGTGTAAGAAAAAAATACTATACATCAAAAAATGATCTGTAATAAAATTTATGTATATATGTTTAAATGTTGTAGAGACTTGAAAAGGGTTACCAAAAATGTAACCGAAACGTCGTCGACATAATAAAAATAATTTATTTGACAGTATAGCCCGCCTAGTCTAAATTATTTATTTTATAAACATCATGGATTAGGCGATTGACTGTTATTTCTTTTTCGGTGATAGAAGTATCAACATGATGGACTTTGAACAAGAAAAGAATATGCTTCAACAGTTATCTTAAGCTCGGCATGTAATCAGACGTAAGCATCAGCTATTCAAAGATCAAGCTAATTTAGAAAAGACTTTGAATGAAACTATTAAACTTGTATTCGAGCTATTAGAAAGACTTGTAGCAGAAATTACTCAAAAAAATATTGCTAATGAAAGTTGCCTAAGAAAAAAATATATTTGTAAAAACAAACAAACGTCAGTTTCGATGAGATATTACTAAAGAACAATTAGAAATCTCTTTATTTCAATAGTACAAGCAATGATTAAGAGTGAATAATTCACCGAAAAGCAATGATACAATCAATTGCATTAGAATCTTCTATTGGATATGATGAGAATAAAAAGGATATTGTAGACAAAAGTTTTGATGTTCGACTCACAGATAATAATTTTGTAATTGAATACGATAATGTTATAATGAATGATCAGATATTCAGCAAGACAGTTGGTTTAATGAAACTTTTCTTTGATATAAATCTTGATACTAAGATTATACGACGGGCGTGAGCACGAAAGATCAAAAAAATTATATGAAAATCCTTGAAAGTACTAATACTTATAGAAAGACATATCAAGTAATAAAGAGTATCACAATTTATTGCAAAAAAGAAAAAAAAAACATAACCTAATAAATGGTCATAAATTCGTATTAAAGGGTTTCTACATACTTACACAATCGCTAAAAGAGAAACATCATTTGACTATGTCTACTGAAATAATCCAAATGAGCTTGTTGAGGGACTGAGATTGCTTATTGTTGAAAAAGCTGCTGGTAATACTAGTCATGTCAGTGAAATTTATTCATTCATTTAAAATGTTGATTTAAAATTATTTTTTAATTTTATAAAAATGATGTTCAATTTCTAGATTAACTTTCATA
Organism: Phymastichus coffea; assembly: GCF_024137745.1. Taxonomy (NCBI): domain Eukaryota; kingdom Metazoa; phylum Arthropoda; class Insecta; order Hymenoptera; family Eulophidae; genus Phymastichus; species Phymastichus coffea. The sequence goes on along the minus strand of NW_026706818.1, from coordinate 10,011,255 downwards.
AGATTGCCGTAATAAGTCGAACAACTTTAGTACAAAATATTTTTCAGAAAAGTATGAATTTTAAAAATTATCGATCTAAATAAATTTCTCTTAAAGGAAAGGTACGCAACTCGAACTCACCGATTTTGATGATTTTGATACATATTGTAGAACATAAAGAAATAAGTGTCACGTATTTTTTTTATCGGCTAATTTTCACTTTTAAGGGGTAAAAACCTCCCCTGAAGTTAACTCCCAAAAAGCGTTTTTTTTAATATCTCGGCTTAAAATTAATATTTTTCAGTGAAATAAATTGGAGGTTATTTCTTACAAAAGGAGCAAGTATTTCATGGTGATTTGAAGAGTAAGGGTAGCATCCCCTATTTTTTAGGGGTTGAAAACATATATTTTTTGGCATAATTTTATAATAAAAATGTTTAAACCGAATAAAAAAAATTGGAAAAAATGTTTAAACCTCCATAATAACAAAATTTAGTTGACGCCTTTCGGTATTTTAATAAATATTACTCCTAAGGGGGGTAATATACCCAAAATAACTATAAGTATACTTCAATTCATAATATTTCGTAGAAAGTTTGTATATAGAGTTTTCCGAGGTCGCTGATTATAAATCTGTTATCAGATTTTGAAAATTCAAAATGGCAGAACAAGAATGGCGGACAGAAATATCCAAAAAAAATTTTATATAATAAAAAAGTTTTAAACAACTAAAAAAATTGGAAAAAATTTGTAAACATCTATAATAAATAAATTAAGTTTTTTGGTTTTTTCATAGATACTACCCTTAAGGGGGAATAAACCACCCCTAACACAAAATAACTATAAGTATACTTCAATCCATAATATTTTGTAGAAGGTTTGTATATAGGGGTTTTCGAGATCGCTCTTTACAAGTCTGATATCAGAAAATGTCGAAAAAAAATTTTAACTTTCATAAAAACTTGTTTACAAATGTGTGATCTTTGTAGCCTGTACATGTGAACTAAAGAGCCTTAAACCCTAAACCCCTAAACAACAAATAGGCTAAATAGTTGTGCTTTTTAACTAAACGACTCCAAACCCCTAACCTCCAGACAGGCCGAAGACCTATACTTTACCGAAGACACGAGTATAGACATTTTACCGATATTTTATTCGATCATTTTGTATGTAACAAATATCGTCTCGTTTTATGTTTCAATCACAGATTATTTATTTTTCTGCTTTTATAAATTAGCATAATTTCAAAAGTAATTTCATAAATTATAAAGTATTTCATGAATTTCATAAATATATAATTTTATAAAATTAATAAGTCCACACTTTTTTGCAATTGAAAAAACATAGGTTAATAAAATTAGTTTATCAACCTCTTTTGCGTTTTGTAATAAATTTTAATGTTGTTAAACTTAGGAGTTTTTCATTGTTACAATTATTTCGTAAGCAAAAGTTTTTTAGATGAATTCTCGAAGTAATGATTATTCTATATATAGTAAAACATTTACAGTCTGGAATTCCATAATAATACTATTTGATACGATTTAATGAATTTATAAAAAATCTAAATTCAATAATAAATATTATTCATATTATAATTATTATTTATTTTTTTTTACAAGGAGTTGCGGAATCCTTTTTGCGGAATCCCCTTAGTCTTAAAAAATAAGGGTGGAAAACCGAATACAGTTCATGCTAATAAATTAATATTACACAAGAGTATATAAACTGATAAACCTTTCTCTGTTTTAGGACAAACAAATCATGTATTCAAAAATAACGTTATTCATTACATTCTTTCAAATTACTTATGCATACATTGGATATCACTGCGGCACCACAAACACAAACATCACAACATTCTCCCTACTGGACGCTGACGAATGCGACTTTAACACCGAAACCATAAACTCAACAATAGTAAATGTAGAACTTATCCAAGCAGCAGAATTTAGAAATGTTCCAGTATATCAATGCAAAATTGAAATCCATCGGACAGTATACCAATGCGGATTATTCGGACGCCTCGAACCTGAACAAAACGGAGAACAGGAATACTTGTATGACTTGAGCCATGAACAATGCCAAACTATCCACGAAACGAGAATTTTTAAGTATGACAATTTTCATACAATTGCCGATTTGAAAATAAATGCCACAACAACCAAGGGCATAGACTTCGCTGGCGATGCAGAAAGCTGCAGCGGCGTAGCCTACGCAGACAGGTTCGGATCATGGAATAAGGTGCTTGTTCAAGGCACAATTAAAATCACATTAATACAAGCCTATACGAAAATTTGTCTGAGTAATGACAAATTACATTTAAGCTCAGGAACGACATGTAAATTTTCAGACACAACTTGTGTAGACTCTGATGTGGGGTTATACATTTTGGGACATTTTACCTCAGGAAGAATGTTTTACTAACACTTATGATATTTTATATAAAGGTCCAGTAACAAAATATTTTAACACATACAATAACGATATAATATACATGGTAAACACTAGCGACACGACCTTTGCTTTAACAGCCAAAGATAAAATATTGAAATGTTACAGAGTGTTCATAAGAACAGAACACCCAAAACTCTTTATCGTGGAAGAAAACAGTAACTTCAAAAGAAGAGGTACTCCAATGAACTGCAACTCCATAATACCTACATACTACAAAGTAAACAACAAATGGATAAAACTAACGCCCAAACCAATGGAAACAATACCACCACAAACACTCAAACCTAACACAAACATAAAATGGAAATTTGAATCCATAGATTCATTAGCAACTAGCGGCATATACTCACAACAAGAATTTGACCAACTACAACAATAAATAATGTTCCCCATGGAAAAAGCATCTCTGTTAAATATTATAGCTAAAGAAATATCAGGAGAAGGAACAACAAAGGACATTTTTACAGAAAATACACTTACAAAATTGGCTGAAAGCACGTGGAATCACATATTCAACAAACTAATCACGTGCGGATCAATCTCGTCAGTAATCATAATGATATTAATATTACTGCAAATAATAAAATTGACGATTGACACCATCATCAAAGGATATAAGTACGCTGCACATGGTTTATGGCTGGTCTATGAACCTACTATGGGCCTTCTTCAGCTCAATAACCCACCTGCTAATGATACTAGGACGACAAAACCATGAAAGTATGACAACAAATAACAAACAAAACGTAGAAATTCAACTAGATACAATACACACAAACCTGAACGACACAGACGTCAAGATACAAATTTACCCTGATACACACTGTCCTATTCCTCAACAAAACTTACCTCTCGAATCAACAATAATCAAATACAAACATGACCTATTTTCAACAAAAGTCTAATTGTCGTGTCGTTCAGTACCCCAAATGCTTTACGTCATGGCGACATTTTAAGCGGGGAGGGTAGCGAGATATTCGCTTTAGGAATCTAAATTAAAAACAAATTTCTTATCTAAAAAACAAAAGAAAAAAAAGATTTATTTTTACAAAATTACAATTCTGTTTACAAATATAATTACACTTATATACAATTACAATTATATCGATGGTCTACACTTGGACCTATAATTACATTATAAAACTCACTAAAAACCTCTACACATACTCGACGAAAACCGTTACAATACACTAACAAATCATAAAAAAATAATTCACGAAGATTCCAAGTATCTTCGTCTGGACCGTACTCCCCAAGAAGAAGGCCGTCTGCGTCACTCGATCGCAATGCCTCAGAGTACGCACTAATTTCCATCTCTGAAACTAACAAGCAAACAAGAAACAAATTAATCAGATATATCAATACACCAATATACAAATATACATTGTAAAACACTTACATCTATTCTCACATAGTTTCGGGTCGCGGGCTTAGGCGCGACTGGTAAAGGCAAGCCCTCCCGTCTGGCTTTCTTTACCGCACGGGAATGCTGCCAATCCGCAAACTAGACAAAGGAAAATATATAATGATAATAATAACAACGAATAAGAAAAAAAATAGAAACTAAGTAACAAGAACCACAATCAATTTGTAAAATACTTACGCAGACCATCAAATGACGCTTCCTTGGAAATCCAAACATTATAAATTACAAGTCAAAATTGAACTGTACAAAGTCGAGCAACCACGCTCCTTATATACTAATTAAAGTGCACACATCGCAAAATTTCTGTATAAACCGCTAGTAGCTTTGAATTTCAGAAGTACTTTTTTTTCCTTTTTTGCAAACATTGCAATATCTTACGACACATCCTTTTTGTAACAAATGCACATTCGTGAAATTCAAAGTTGCTAACCTACTCGCACGTCAGCTGACGAAACGCAAGATGAATGACACTCCGAAATAAGTGTTACGGCTTACGACGCATCCTTTTTTGTAACAAATGCACATTCATGAAATTCAAAACTGTTAAAATACTCGCACGTCAGCAAAAAGCTGACGAAACACGAGGTAAATGACACGCCTAAATAAAGTCACCAAACGCAAAATTTATATTCAGCAAAAACAAAATGTCACACCATATCGCAATACTAACCTGAAAAGAGCTATAAAAGATATAAAAAGGAATGAACAAATTACTCTCGGCAGTTGATCAGTAGTCCGTCCATCAGTCAATAAGTACCTGTAAGACTCAACTCCGTACACACCGGTCCGACAATTGGTGGTTACTATACTTAATAAACTCGCGACTGTTACAAAGCAATATCGTGCAAGTAATTATTCAACAACCTACCCAAAACAATTCAACAAGCAGTTAGAGCCTGCTACATTTAAACAATTCAACAAGCAGTTAGAGCCTGCTACATTTATACAATTCAACAAGCAGTATGCCTGCTGCATTTCTGTCAACAATTAAAAACTACGATTATCAAGGTAGTGCAATTATCAGACATACATTTCCACATACATTTATTATAAGTGAGACATATCCAACCACTAGTCAACATATTGGAACGACTCATTCATTAGCTATTCGTAGTTGATGCACGAGACGTAACAACTTATTCAAAATGTATAATAGACAACTGTATTAGACAAGTGGTAAAGAGATTTTGCTCGTTTAGGAATTTCTTTTTTATAAAATGAAACAACTTTGTTGTCAAATGGTTTACGAACTGGATCTCTCGTAGATTTTTATGGTTCTGGTGGTAAATCTCTTTTCAAAAACCATCAGTAATCTACTACTAACATATTGATATCTCATCTTCCTTGTTACCTATGCTCTATTTCCTTAATATCATGGTGGAATCTCTCTCCTTATTCATCGTTGTAACTAACCAAATTTTTAGGAAAATTGTCAACGTATGAATGTAAAAAATGTAGTTTCAGACTCATTAAGTAGCCTTTGTTTGTATAGCTTTTGACTAAATTCGACACTACTTTATAATTTGGACTCTTACCATTTTCTAAAAAGTTCAATATCTACCTCCATGAAATATCACCACAATGTATTTTCTTTCTTATTCATTTTTGTAACAATACTATCATCATTTATCATCCGAGGTCCATCAAATATCTTTTCATTTATTTTATCAACACTTAATTTGGGAAATTGATTTTACACAGCTATGACCCCATTTATCGGTTTTCATAATTCTACAAACGGTATAATTGATACGGTTGAACAAGAAGTTGAAGATATCGTGTCTATAAACGAAAGGTTAGAAACAACTATTGATGTAGTAAATAAACACGATTCCGTAATTGCAAAAATAAATTCTAACGGTCATAATCTTTTCAAACGCATCGTTGAATTAGAACGTTTGTGTAAAGGGCGTCAATAAATGAGATCGCCATATGTAATGTTAGTTAATCAAAGAGTCCGATTATTTGAATCATCCTCTCCAACTAGAGCGAACGTCGGCCTGTGAAAGTCAACGCCGGCTTTCTTTACCGAGAAAGAACCCAGTAAAAAATTAGCAGAGACCAGACCAAGGCGCGCGGTGGCTGACCCTTCTTGCAATATAATAAGTGAGAATGGTCTTGAACCTGATCCTAAAAAGGTAGAAGCTCTGAAAGAGTTTCCTCGACCTAAAACGGTTAAAGCCGTACGCCAATTTCTAGGTTTATGTGGCTATTGCCACAAATTCATTAAAGATTTTGCAAAAATTGCTAAACCTTTAACCAAAATTTTACAGAAAGACGCAATGTTTGAATGAATAGAAAAAATTGATAGCTCATTTTGTAGACTCAAGGATTTATTGTGTAGGGCCCCTGTATTACAATTCCCTAATCTTGATAAGGATTATATCATACGAACAGATGCCTCTCGAATCGCGGTAGCAGGAATACTCTCCCAAGGACCGATTGGTTCGGATCAACCAATTGCATACACTTCTCGAGTATTATGAGGTCCAGAACTGAATTCTGAAGTCTATGAAAAGGAAGCGCTTGCAATTATTCCTAGTATCAAAGCATTCAAATCATACGTCTTTGGAAGGAAAATTGTAATAATTACGAATCATCAGCCTTTAGTTTGGTTTAAGACAACCGATCTCAATGCCAGAGTTTTGAAATGGCGTTTCCAAATTTCTGAATATGACTGTGAAATAATCTATCGTTCAGGCAAAGCAAATGTTACAGCAGATGCATTGTCGCGAAACCCGATAGAACAGCTTGATGTAAAGCTCATGCATAAGAATGATAGATCCAACCAGACGTCAGCTAAGGAAATTACGCATTTAGTTTATTCTTATATTAATAAACAGACAGGTTAAGAAGTCCGTTTTTTAATAGATTTAATTTCTACAACCAATATCATTAAATCATGCTGCATACCAAATAATATCCCTATTCAAATGACTAATATCCTGCCCATGCAAAGCATTTTCTCTGAAGATGATTATCAAGAATGTGGATTTGTTAAATTACCAATAGGTGGAAATGAGATTGAATTTAATGTTGTTACAAATTGCCAAATGCCATATCATGGAATTATGGTAAAAATTTCTTGTACAATACTAACATCAAAATAAATTATAATGATAACAGTATAATAGAGAGTAATACAATAAAACCGATTGTTAATGAAAGTAATATGCTAAAATGCAGGAGAATTTATAATTTATACACCCCTATTGTAGATGAAAAACCCCCATTATTAGATATATATAATATAAAATATGGTTGGATACAATACATGATTTATATTAATATTAATATTGATGATTAACCCTGTCTGAGCAGAGTCTGATAAAAGAGAAATGTGCTTTAGGAATACGTGATGAGACTGACCAAATTGTTCTAATGGATATCAATGGTTTAACTCCTAGGACCTTAAGGTCGATAAAGTTAAAACTATTTGAAATTCCAATAAAATTTTATTTCGTGCAAAATAATTTCCCTATTAATTGTAAAGGTATAATAGGATCTGACTACCTTTTTTCTAGTAAAGTAAGTCTTGATTGCTATATAAAACCAATAAAAATAAAAGACATGTATATTCCCTTTAGAAAACGAAAAGTAAGTTTGTATTGCTTAGAGTAAACATATAGAGAATTTAAGTTGTTCAGAAATAGCGTATTTATTAGATAGTGTCTTTAGAAATAGTGAAATAAAAATAATAATTTGTACGGATAAGTTAGAGTACGTACCCTTAGAACAACGCGACGCAATCTTTCATGAATTCCATGAATCCCCAATTGGAGAACATCTTGGCGTTTCAAAAATCTTTCACCGGACCAAACAAGAATATTATTGGGAAAATCTAAAAGACGATATACAAAGACGAATTCAACAGTGTCTAGAATGTCAATTAAAAAAATTAACTCGTTTACAGATCAGACAACCCATGATAATAATTGATACATGTGCTACAGTGTTTGATAAAATCGCTATGGATATTGTAGGCCATCTAAAAAGAATAATAAAAGGAAATGAATACATTTTAAACTTGCAGGATCAATTGAGTAAATTTTGTCTAGCTGTCCCATTACCAGACACCTTATCATCAACAATAGCTGACGCTTTTGTTAAGAAATTCATTTGTGTTTTTGGGTATCCAAAAGCTGTAATTACTGATCAAGGCAGAAATTTTTCAAGTTCACTAATGACGCGTATTTTCAATCGATTTAAAATAAAGAAATTAAAAACCACAGCATTCATGCCTCAGTCAAACGGTTTCCTTGAGAGATCACGTACTAATTCAGTACTTAAAGCAATACACCGATGTTGACAACGATTGGGATGATTGGCTCGACTTAGCTATCCTAAACTACAATACATGTGTACAAGAAAGTACCAAATATAAGTCGTATGAAGTTGTTTTTAGCCGCTTAGCTTGAATGCCCTCAAATAATCCCCTTCGTGAAAGTGATATGTTACCTACATATAAAGGATACTCGTATATAATAGATTTAGTTGTGCGTTTATGTAGTATTCAAAAATTAGCTTATGAGAATTTAGTCAGTTCTAAAGAACGATCAAAAAAATATTATGATAAACATATAAATCTGAAAAATTTCATTTTAGGTGATTTCGTTTTTCTAACATCGGGACCTAAACCAACTAAATTCGGTGATCATTACTCAGGATCTTATAAAATAGTTGGTATTCTTCTAAAACATAATGTAAAAATAGAGACTAAAAAGGTCACAAAAATAGTTCGTTCAAATAGACTCTGAATTTCGCATATAAACAAATCAACCAAAGAAATCAAGCCAAAATAAAAAAAAAGAGAGAGGACAAGTATAATATAATATAAAATAAAATGAAATAATAGAAATCATAAAATAAAATATATATATTGTGAAACAAACAATAGATAATTGAACAAAAAGTACATATAATGAAATATTTTCTGATTACAGAACCAAAAACATGATGCATTCTTCTCTGCTATCAACGATATTCCTAACAATAACTAATTCAGTTACAGCCATCATAGGATACAATTGCGGAGCAAGATCTCTTAATATAACAACTATATCTTTATTAGACATAGAAGAGTGTGAAGTGCCATCCGCCAAAATAAACGTAACAAAAAAACCCATTCAATTATTACAGTTAAATAATTTTGAAGACACACCTATCATACAATGTAAAATCCAAATAGATAGAACTGTTTATTACTGTGGAATGCATTTACACAATTCTATAATAGAAAATAGTGCAATTGAATATTTAATGGATAAAAGCCGACAAACTTGCTATGATTTGCACAAAAGCGGTATTCTATTTTGATAATTCACATGTATTTCGAGACATTAAAGTAAATCAAACCACACTTAGACCAGCTATACTTGCAGGTAGTATAATCACAATGGACAATGTGAATACGGTAGTTATTCCGATATTTACGGAAGTTGGAATTCAGTTATGGTCCAAGCTAAAATAAAAATAACCCTACAATAATATACCACTTCTGTCGATTTATATAATAAATAAATAATATTATGTAGTGGTGTCAGATGTAATTTAGGTAATGAACATTGTATTGATTCTGAAAGAGGATATACGTTTTGGAAAAGTACGCCTAAGGATTTGTGTAATTTTAATCAGTATAATGTATTGTATGACGGTATGAGGTTGAAAGTAAAGTTAAACCAACTCTATACTCACTAGTAACGCAAGATATCAACTTTGCATTAGTATCTAAATCTAAGCAACATGTATGCGGATATGAAATCATAGTCACCGAACATCCTAAACTATTTGTTTATATCGTAGAAAATAATATGATGTTCCTCAGTAAGAAAATATCGTTCAATAATTTAGATATATTTTCATATGTAAATTCGAAATTCGTATTCGTGGAGCGCCACATAAGAATGCAGATAATATATTTGTGTAGGGATATTGTGGTACAGCGTTGTAAACAAGAAAGTGAAATTTTGAAAAATCCACTTGCAATTGCTACTCAATCACCTGATCAGTTTGCCTATAATCTCATGAAGGGATCCGGATATATGGCCGTGATAGTTGGAGAAGTGGTGCAGATAGTTAAATGTATACCTGTGGATGTAAAATTTCAATAAAATAAAGAATGTTATACAGAATTGAAGGTGATATATGGCAATAATACGAAGTTCTTATCACCCAAAACCCATATTTTAAAATTCCATGGAACTATTGTTGACTGTAATACATTGTTACCTACATATTTCTTTTTCAATGAAGAATGATATAAGTTAATACCTAGAGCAATAGAAACAAAACCTCCAACCATTCTCAAGCCTTTCTCTGAGTTAACATGGAAATATCAGAATATTCCTTCACTAGCTACTAGTGGAATATATACGGAAAAGGATTTACAAGAACTGATGAATCGAATCATGTTTCCTATGGAACGACCCGCAGTAATAAATGATATAGCCCGAGAAATTCATGGACACATCATAAAAGATGGAATAATAGGAAAACTGATGAACGAAAATGTAATGGAACAATTAGTGGTCAACACATGGAATAAAATGTGGATGAAATTCATGACCTTCGGTACATTTAGTGCTGGAGTACTTGCAATCGTATTAATCATTCAAATTATCAGGAAATTCATATACGTTTTTATTAATGGAATGACCCTACACAGTATTTATGGATGTTCTTTCCATTTAATTGGAGCTATATGGAACAGCCTAACTACCTTTTTAATGCACCTAGCACCGAAGCCTACAGCGATTAAAGAAGATATAGAATCACCAGCGAATATTGCCACCGCTCCTAAATAAGATGGCATATATCCACCTTTACATATTATAGAGAATGAAGCGACACAAAACAATCAGGATAATTTTACTCCACCAGCACAATCTCAAGCTCTCAAACCATCATTTGGGTTTCTTTCACGTTAAGGCCAGGAGATTTTTTATAAAATTTAACTAGAATAACTTTATTTTATATGTGTTTACAACGTAGTACGACAAAATTCTTAAATTTAAGAATCTAAGTTGCGATTGCTCTTTCTCTGGCAATCGTTTAAGTGTAGGGGTGTGACGGCGGGCGATATGATCAGAATTTTCAAAATTTTCATACAATAATTTTTCCTAGTATTAAGACCAACGGCAGAGTTGAAACCGTTTCCCATGAGCTGTGGGAACCGAGTCAAGTGTCGCGGGGAATTTTTGCCTTGATAGTCTCCAAACGGCAATAAAATCTATAGTCCAAATTTATGTAAGCATGCATTCCTTTTTTTATTACGCTCTTTCGCCCCTCGCACGCTGGCACTTGCATACGAAATGCATATAGCCTCCGAACACGTTGGCGCCAAGATGCCGATAAGAGGAGAGAGCCATAAAATCGCCTCTGCATCCTGTTTACATCA